>NW_010973041.1:236482-322567 GCF_000737465.1 Haliaeetus leucocephalus
CACACGCACCAGAATGTGTACGCCGTCAACTACAGGTACAATTTCGAACACGTACATCTCGAACACAATCTTCCCAACGTTGAGCGTTCATCGGCTTTTGCCACTCTCGGTTTGTTTTAGGGCAGCCAGCAAGATACTGCAGCCTACGCAGAAGATCGACGCTGCTGCTCCTTTCTACAGTTCTTACAGTAGTAAGGGCAACCACATCTTAATTATTTTAATTTTTTTATTTATTTTAACTCAAATGCCTTGGGTTTTGTACGTGTAGAAAAAAGGTCACTCGGAGGACCCGCCAGTACAGTTGGGAAGCACAGACAAATTTTTGGACCTGGTTCCTTGTCATGGCTGAAAAGAGGCAGCAGAATGCAAGATTAAAAATAAAAGCTTAGATACAATTGTTTAAGTAATCCATTGGGCGGCTTGAGAATAAAGGTAGTGAACACCTGTGGAGCGGAGCAGGGAGATAGGTGGGGTTTGTATCCTGTTACTCATGGAAAGGGAACCCTCACGATTTCTCTCCACTGCTGTTTTACTTGCAGTCAGAGTTGGAACCTTTGGGCTAAAAGCTGCAATACAGAAAGGCTAAACAAAAAATTAAAGCGTGACCTTCACAGTAACACTTCCATAGGAGATAGTCAACTCTGTTGGAACCGTCGTTCCAAAACGTACACCGGCATACACCATAGAGAAGCATGCTGCTAATTAAAAATCATGCTAATTTCTAAATTTAACTACATTTGCTTCCAATACATGCTATTATAAAGCTGTGATTAGGCAAATACATTTTTCTTTATTCCAGTTCTGTTCTGTACTCTTATCATATCTTTGTATATAGTAATTTTCAATATATCTTTCTGTGCTCAGTTAATTGCATAGCACCATGCTCTTTTGTACAGTGTTCTCACAGCAATTTGAAACATTCTTTTGAAATTAAAAGAAGGCAATTGTAAACCCACAAAACTGACAGAGCAGCTAATGAGATAAAATCTTCAGGTGCCTTGGTAAAAGGATTTTCAGCTATGCCACATGTGGACTGCTTTTCCTTGATGTCCTCTGTAAGAGATGGCTCAATGGTCTTCCAGAAGAAAGTTTGCAGACTCAGGATAGCCATTAGTTCCCTGCTTTTTGCCTTGCAAAACAACTGGCTGTAGATTTTCTTCCAACTGGAAAATTATGCCAGTTTTAATCACCTTCTGCTTAGTGAGGGAGGGAAGCAATATATGCTACACAGGCAGTCCCTCACTGATTTACTCCATGACCAAGCAAGGCTTGGATAGACCACCCAGCACATGGAAAATCCCTTTTTACCTGCATCAGTGCATTACAACTCAGTTCAGCCTGGTTTGAGACTACTGCTGGCTTTTCTGGCTGTGGGAGCTGCTGCTCAGGTGTTTTCCATGGCACGAGCAATATTCACATGTCTTGAACAAGCTTTCTCTGCTTCCAGTTATGATTAATGCAGCGTAACTTTGTAAGAAACACAAAAATTGCTTGCTTTAAAAGTAACATTAGAGGAGTATTCTATAAATATCCTGGTTGTAGATGTAGGGCTCCAACCATGGTGTCCTTTGGCAAAATCTTTTTTTTTTTTTTTTTTTTTTTTTTTAAATAATTAAGAGTAGGAACAACCAAAGAGGACAGCTGGAGAAAGGGACCACCAAACCAGACCATCTTCTCACCAGCTCTCTGCTGACTACCAAGCACTGTTCTGCAGTGCTTACTGATGCCAGTCTTCCAACCTTAAGGGTATTTAGTTTCTGCAAAGGCAGTTGAGTATACTCAGCTTATTGTGGAGTCAGGCCCCTAGCAGGAGTGGCATTGTAATTATTTTAATGATTAAATTGTAGTCATACCTTTTAGATATCAATATGGGTATTCAGAAGAGAAAAGCAACAACAACCATACAAGGCTGAAAAATGGGGTGTATCAAGTTGATCTTATCGTTTCCCATGGTTTTGTTTATGCTTAGTAAACTGGGATAGATCAGGAACTGACTGCAGATTCCGTGGGTTTGCAAAGTAGTGTGCATTGATTTTACACTTTATATTGTCCATGCATACCGTGATACTAATGTCTAGTCCAGTCAAGCCTACTCATTACCTTGGAGTACAACTGGAGCTATACGTGCTTGTTGATTCATGGGATATGATGATGTGTTAGGGATTATAAAGTACTTTGCAGGCATCAGCTAAATATTTTTTTTTTTCAATTAGTTATTCTGACATTTCTGTTGCACAGGAGTGGGTTTTTTTGTTCTGGATTTGTTTCAGAAGCTCATGACAGCACAGTTTTCTCACCTTTCAAATGTTTTTAAGATGTACCTTGAATGAAACCCCAAACTAAAACTATGCTCAGTTCTGTATGTCTTTCTCCCCATCTGGCAAAACCTGAAAGCTTTCAGACTACTTGGAATTGCAGATGAAATGAGAAAGAACAAAAGGAAGATACTAAAAGGATAACTGTATTTTTAAGCTGAAAACCTGCATTAGATTTCAACAAATTTGAGTAAACTGAAAGCTATGTATGTCCACCTGATGTTTAAAACTGTAATTGTCCAAACCACTTTATTTTTAGAAGCACCTACAAATCCACTTATTACACATTGTGTGGCTTGAAATACTGCATATAGTTCTTTCTGCCTGATCCTTTCGAATGTTAAAACTCTAAAACTCAAATTTCAGTCTTCAGCTTTGGTGAGTGTGTATTAATGCAACTTTTTCGCACCCATGTAACTCTTTTTACTCAAGGACATAACCATTGAAGCAAATGGTTCTTTGAAATGTCACCCATTACCTGTGTTTTGCAGGTAGGAGACAAGGCTCAGTGAGCTGGCTGAAGTCGTGTTACAAGTCATGGGTACAGCTGGCCAAGGAACTCCAAAAAGAAGATTCTGTCCTCACTTGTCAGAAACAAAGCAGAGCAGCCCAGGATAGGGGGACAGCTCAGCTCAGATAGCCGTGTTCCCTGTATGCTGACATCCTTCAAAGACAGAAAAGCTCCCTGGTAGAATTTGGAAACTTCTGGCCGGTCAGGACAGAGGAGGGGATGGTATCTTAAATTACAGCTCTCTGCCTTGGTTGCCTGGATTCTCTGCAGCACGCCATCTCCTGTGCATCAAGATCTGAGATGGTCCAGGGGAAGCCACTCACATGATCAGCCATATCTATCTTGTCGTCTCAGGCAAAACTGGGAGTTTTACACAATCCCAACCCTTCCTGCCAACATTACAATGTGAGAGTACAGATAAGGATCTCACTCAGAATTAATAAATTCATTCTAGTTATTGTCCCATGAGCAAAGCAAACATTGAGGAGGTGGGAAAATTTCTCCAGTTGCTTTTCTGGCAGTTTGTAAATAGTTATTTTACCAACATATTACACAAAGTATACTTTTACTCTGACTTTATACAGTCCCTTGAAAGAAAGGCGGCAGCCCAGAATGGTACAGAAAGCTTATAAAAAGTTTAGCAGCTCCATGACACTGCCATCTCTCCCAGTTTTATCCCCTCTGGTTCAAGGCTGACTTCCCCTTAAAATTTGACAGAAAATTCAGTATGTGATTAAATGATACTTTTCATTAAAATTAGCTGGAACATTTGATTAGTTTTATCAGAGAACCAAAAAGTCCTATCAGTTTAGACTTTTAATTCAGTTTTTTTAAGAGCATATTTCTTCTTCTTTTGACCTGAAAATTCAACCATTTTTCTAGCCAACTGTGCTCCTATATCAAAGGATTTTTAAAGCACTAATGTCTGGGAACTGAAAATTACTGAGAACTTTTCTTCAGAATGAAAACACAGTGTTTCTTTAATCTTATATGAGTTCTTTTAACCAAACCCCATGAATTGGAGGGGGGAAGGAAAACTGACTTAGGATATTTTAAAGCCTTGGGTTAGCAAAAAGGCGTAGAAGATTGTATGTTTAGAATCCTTGGTTTATGGAAATTGACTTTTTTCTTAGATCTCACTTTTTTTTCTGTTCATTGGGAAGAGTAGTAAGTGGTAAAAAAGCATAGTATAGACAGGACATTAGTAAGATGCAGAGAGTCTCAAATCAATACCAGAAACCCTGAGTTCTGTGGAAATGCTAGTCCAATTTGAGGCAACAGTAGGTCTTTTTCAGTGATAAGAAACAGCACGAAGCATCCTGTCTGCCAGCTTACCTGCCCTATTTTTTTGCCCCAACCGACCTCCCTTCTTCACTACCTTCAGACAGATCACAGAATCTGTGGACATGCAAAAAAGAAGAAGTGACTTCAAGAGAAAGTAACTTTCAAAATCCTGACCTTCATCAGGAAATCTAGAAGATGCACGCGGAGACACAGAGCATGAAAGAGCTACTCAACACTGTCTGGTCTGTTTTTGTAAAATATCTGTTTGGCTGTGGGTCTTTGATACTCTTTTGTCCTTCCTTTCTGGATGAAAGAGACATTCTTTGTGAAATTAATTCATTCACCTGTAACATAAAGGCATGAACAGCACATACCAGCTACCTCTCAATGACCAATGTTTCAGTTACTTAATTATCACAGTAACAATATTAAAACAATGAAAACTTGAAATGAACCTGCTGCCAGCCTGCAGAGTGGCAGGTGATTTCTTAAAGGTTGCTTTTCAATAAAACTGAACACCCTCTTACTGGAGGAACAGCTAATTGAACCAATTTTCCACAGTGTCTCTTTAATATACAAGCAATTCATAACATTGCACATACCATTCCACATAGGTTTATGGTGGAACAGCACTTCCACTGTTCTCTCCAAGCTCAAATTAAATTCTACTTATTTCTTTTAAATACAAAGTGCAGCTGAACAGCTTCACATTGAACTTACTAAACACAAAGCAGTTTGTTACTGCTTTCCCCCACACACTTTAAATGTGTGTAAGGCAGTTCTGTTGTCAACAGCTAAACACCATCAACAGTCAGACTACTAAATTTTGCATGGCTGAAGAAATGCAGGGGTAGATGCAGGGAAGCTTCTCCTTTCTTTTTTAGTAGATACCTGAAATGGAGAAAATTTCTAGTGCTTTAAAATATCACAAGATCTAGAAAGCCATGTGGGTAAAAGAACAGAAGTTGCTAAAATGAAAGTATTTCCTTCAAGTAGGAAATAAATTCCTCAAAAAAAGCTCTCCAAACTTAATTAGCAACCTGTGGATTCTGGAATTTAGGATCTTTGCAGAAGCACCAATGAACGCTTTGAATGAGTTCTTGCTTGAAACAGAGGACAGATTCCAACCAGGGCTATGGCTCATACAGACCTGTCTGGTCCCTCAAGTGGGTCACTAGGCTGCCCTGAATAGATATCGGTGCTTTCCCCAGTGTGAGCAGACCACTGGGTGGAAGAAGTGCCAGCTCTGCCTCTGTACAGATGGCCAAAGAGGGACATGCACTTTCTTAGTGGGTAGCAATTCTCTCTCTAGCGTAGCTGGCAGGCACTGCTGGCTGACCCAAAGGAGGAGAGAAGTGCCTGGTTTGGCACTTTTGACCCCTGTGAGATCAAAAAATAACCATTTTCCAGTTGGACTTTGTAGAAGAAATGGCAGTATTAGTCATCTGGGGGAGCAGGACGCAAGGCCAGCAGGCAGTCTGGCTGCTTGTCTGCTCTTTTCACCCCTGCTTCTCTGTTCAGAGGGGAGCTGGAGACCCTGTGTCATTTCAAGCCAAGATGAAATCCTATAGGTATTACTCTAGTAATATGCACATTGATTAATGCCCTCCATTAGGTGTTTTCCCTCTTCTAAGGGTTGCAGTGTTTAGCATTCATTGGTTTTACCTTGCTTTACATGAAAAGGTGAAGGACTTCACTGAGGTCAAAACAAGCTGTGCTATTATTCGCATTAATATCTTCCTTCACAACTACCAGCTAGATCTTCATTAAGAGTGTAAACCCCTCAAAAACACGTATTTCATTGTATCCCTGCAGAAGCATTATGAGAGACCGCAGATGTGTCAAATGCAATAACTGTGTATGAGGCTGACCGCTAAAAACGGAAATTCTCCCACAAAGCAAGACTAGAATATATATTAGCTTCCTCACACACTTCAGTCAGGAACTTGTGGGTTACCATTTCCACAGGCTTACTTCATTAGAAGAGCCCCAGCTCTGTGCTTACTTGTTTTTTTCAGACCACAGTTTGATACATTCTTGGTATAGATGTGTAAGTTACAGCACAGTACATCATGAAAGAAAGATACATGTATCTGTGCATGTGTGTAAACATAGACAGCTCTAGGTGCTGGGGAGAGCAGTAGGAGAGGGGTATTTTACTGTACACTATAGTCATCATGTGAAGCCGGTACAAAAGCACCATTTGAATTTAACTGAATGTGGATTAGGATTTCTGGAAGCAATTCATGACCATTTACTAGTTAATTCATCATTTCCATCAATGTTAAGCTCCCCTTTCCCCCAAGATTTTTTTATTGCTGTTGATAGGAATGGCTGATTTCCAAACAGCTGAGGCATCTTCTCTTGGCCCCAGATGAAGAAAACACAGCAGCTCTGTGAGGTCCCAGGCCTATTGTCAGTAGTGAACTGTTCAGTCCCTAGACATCAGTTCTTGGGCAGATTCTATCAGAAATGAAAGGGAGAAAACTTCCTAATATGTTTGTACTAGATTTTCCTGGGTAGTCGACCAGTATTAAAAGAAAAGACAAGACAGGGTGGTTAGGATTGCATGCTTGAGCTAGAATTTCTTTTTATTTTCTTTACCCCCTTTAAAGTTTTCTTATAGCTATGAATTTATAAGTGATTGGTTCCTACCTTATCTCATGTATTTTTAATAAAGGTACTGAATTAAGTTGGAGCTGAATAAAAACTTGGGAGTGCTGCTGACTGAAATGAGATTTCAAGTCTCATAGACTGGGTTTTAATTTGGATGGTTGGCATTGGGGTGTTCAAATTTTATTATTGGTGCTGGGGAGTTCCTCAGATTTGTTCATGCTTCCTGGCCATGAACTACCCAATCTCAGGTGGCCCTCCTTTGAGCAGGGGATCAAAACAGATGTCTCCAAGCATCCCTGCCAGTTTAAAGTATTCTATGTTTGTACAGAAAGGAGAGAAGGCCATGGCTGGAAACAGCTTAAGTCTATGCAAGCAAGCAGAGGCTGAGAAAGCTTACTTAGCAGTTTGTTGTGCAGACGCAGCAGTCTGTGCTACCAGAATCAGCCCTACAACCATATTTACTCCTGCAGTAACCTCATAGACTTAAGCTGTGGTGATGTTGGATGAGCTTCATTAGTTGCTTGTGTTTACTCATAGACTTCCTCATAGCATATTTATTAAAATTTGGTGTGCGTAACAGAACAAACATTGGATGAGACCCTGCTGCTGCTCAGAGAGTCGGAGAACTGGCATCCAAACGAGCAGGTACTTTCTGAAAGCCCTGCAAAGGCATTGAGTCAGGAGGGTTATTTAATCTTCTTTTTTTCACTCTCTAATCTTTAGTAACTTCAATAGGAGTACGGTATCAAAAATATGATGCTTAAAAAAGCAAGAAATTAGAAAGTAAGTTCAGGTTTTTTTATTTATTTTCATGAAATAGAAAACAGATTCTTTCCCTCTTCTTCATTTTCTTTCTATATATGCTTCTGATTCTTGTCCTAAAATCTTTGTTTGGCATCTGGGGCAGCAGACCTTTACTAGTTCTGACACATTTATTTCTATGCGTTTACTTTGTCTCTTCAAAGAATTAGGATTTTGCCAAAGACTGTGGAGTTTATTAGTCTACAGAGGTTCACTTACACATTGTAATTCTAATATGGGACTTTAAATGAGAGAATTTAATGCAAAAAGGCACAGAATATCAGCCCAGAGCCTCTTCATAACTTTACACTTGTAAGGGACAGAATTGTCTGGTACAGCAAGGTTTTTTAATAGTAGGATGGCATGAGATTAGACAGTATGACTATAATAAATTGCTGATGAAGAAGTAGACAGGAAAGAATCTAGTTCATATAAACTGATTTTTTTTAAAATCTGATGCCTTAATAATGTCTTGTATCTGGATGGTCAAGAACAGAACTAGTGCTGCAGTGTCTATTCATGCTATTCTAGGGTTCTTTTTATGAATCCTATATGTCAAAACTGTATTGTCTAAGCACACATTTAATTTAGTTGGACTACACATATACATGTACTTAGCCATAGGCATATGTATTTTCTGGATTACAGCCTTTAAGAAAACTTTAGACTAAGGTAATAAGAATGACCAGAATAAGATTTTTTTATTATAGTAGGGGAGCTTTCACTGTTATATGTGAAGGAAGTTTTTTGATTTCAGTGTTATAACTTTGTTGGGAAAGGAGGGCTCTATTAATAAGGCAATATGGGTGCCGTATCTGTTTAGATTATTCTGTAAAGTCTTAAAGGAAGCAGATGTTTGGAAAACTGTTGATAGCAGTTTCAAGGATATTGCTTTAACAAACTGTGCCTCTGGTTTTAAAAGTCTAGAAGAAAAAGGCAAGGCCTGAACATTGTGTGCATATGCATGCAGAAAGCAGCTGCAACCAGCATCCTTAAGAGAGTTGCCTGGCTTAAATAAACACAGTTGTTGCATGCTTCAGCATGCAATTCGGTTTGGTTCAGATTGAGCTTGTCAACTAGTCCAGTGAAAGTGGAATTTTTAGAAAGGCTGGTGGGCGTGTTTACACTGCAGCCCCCGAAGCTCCTATGGACACACCTGAGTGAAGCTTCCTAACTGGATGCTGCTGGCAAAGTCACTGATGCAGCATGGAGTGCAGTGCGGGCCACTGCATGAATATTTACACAGCTGTTGGAGAGCAGGATTTGCAGTCTGTTGAGTTTCACACTACTACTGCCACTGGTATGCAAATGTTTTAAGGGATGCGGATGCACAGACCCTGTCCAACACAACTGTTCTTGGTCTCCTTTGGAGACTGTGGAGATGCTGAAACAGTGCCTTAAAATGAGTTGCAAAGATCCTCTACGTGGCACTGAATAAGCAAGTTTCAGAACCTGTCAGTCATCGAGCTACCTCTGTGGGGCACGGCACTTTTAATGATTATTCTGAGAGATGGAAGCAATTAGCTGGACGTAACAATGGTAAAAGGAATAATATGGCTTCTGAGACCTGAGTTAGTGCCTAATCTCAAGGACTAATTATACTATTGAGCTGATTGGTTAGCTTGCTTCCTGTGACAGGCTGCTGTATAATTTTATGTAGGATAGCCGCAAACTACCTGAGCACTCCTGAAAATGCTGCCTTTATAACTTCTAGAAAGTGGCTACTTTTCTGCAGTAGTAATATTTGCCAAGCAGAATTCCAATCATAATGAAACCTACCAGATTTAAATTTTACAGTGAAATCAATCAAAATTTCTACCACTTTCTCATAGTCTTCAACATGACTCTGAAAGACAAACACTAGTATTTTGCAATCTTTTTTAGCAGGCATCTACTGACCTCATGTTGTCCA
Source organism: Haliaeetus leucocephalus (assembly GCF_000737465.1). Lineage (NCBI taxonomy): Eukaryota > Metazoa > Chordata > Aves > Accipitriformes > Accipitridae > Haliaeetus > Haliaeetus leucocephalus. The sequence continues at coordinate 245,922 of NW_010973041.1, forward strand.
CACCCACTGTGGGAGCAAGTAATTCGATTTTTCATTATCAATGTGGCTTCCACAGGTAAGCGTCAAAATAAATTCATAGAACTTGTATCACTGAACGGAGAGATTACATCTGTAGGATTGTAACCACTCCCATCTTTGGTGGTAGAAATAATTACTAGTGTGCCACATATGCACCTCTTGTTCTTTGAATCATTTGGGGTTTGTTTTTAAAGTGTTGTAGAGGTGTAAGAAGAGCAGAACTGCTTGTCATAGCAGGATTGCCCCTGCATCACTGGTACTTAGGTAAAGTATATCCACTTTCTTAATCAATAGTCCTTATGAAATCTGAGATCTCTTTCAACTGATTGAGGTATCAGTTTATTCTGAAGTACTCTTTTTGGACATCCTTTTGTTTGTATTCTGTGTTTTTATTATACAGCTTTGGATTCTCAACTGCAGTACGGAAGAAATAAAAAAAAAACATGTTTGCTGTAGAGTCAGTTTACAAAGGTACATGCTGGATGAAGGTCTGGTGCATAAACAGCAGCCAGCTTGCTTTCAGGTCCTGTTTCAAATAGTAGCCCGGGTCTGACACAAAAGTGTGTGACATTCTAAGAATACAACAAAGGAACTAATTCAGTAGTAGTCAAGATGTATCTCAAATATGAGTAGACCCCTAGATAGGCACATTTTGTAAGCTAGAAAATATTTTGTTTTACCTTCATTTCATAGTAGCTATAAGAACTGAGTAGCTGGGCTTCACAGATTATTTGAAGAGATCATTGGAATGTACTGTATATAAATGCAAGATAATTGCAATGAACATATCCCTTTGCCTTTATGAATTGTTTTTATTTGTAAATCTTGGAAGAGGGGGGCATCTGGTGGCTTGATCCTTCCACAATGTGTCATACCTTTAGGAACTAAAGGACCCTTGGTTAAGATGCTCATGGTTTATTCTAGTTGAAGTAAGTCTGTGTGAACCTTCTAGAAAACACTGGAGCCTGACTGCATCCTATATATTTGTTGCCACTGACCTGCTTTAATTTAAATACAGATGAAAGGAGTCCATGTCAAGTCTCTGACTGCTCTTAGATAAGCAGAACTGAAGTAGCAAGGTTTTTATTTGGAGAAGTAGTTTTATTTGCCATTCTTGCTTTAAGTAGGTGTTCAAGGACAGTTAGAGGTACACCGATCCATTATGAGCACTGTTTAGCTGTAACATAGTTCTGATGACAAATGAAACTCAGGGTTTCTTTTGTATTAATAAATAGAGAAAAGCCTGTGTGAAACAGCAAATGAATTTGTTTAGTAAGAAAGCCTGTACAATGTAGCTGAAATTATTTCAAAGAAAAGGAGCCAGAAGTATTAGCTGAAAGCATGAAAGCCAATATTTATATACAAACATGCACTTAACATTATCCTAGTAATTTCTCATGATTCATGTGATGTTCTCTGTTTCCAAATAACCTGATTTTTCTGTCTTACCTCATTTTCTTGCCTTTTTAACCAACCACTACCTCTGATACTAATCATAAATAACCTTTTCTTCTTCATCCATGATGCCCATTATCTTGTTTGGGTTTAAATGACAAAATACCCAGATACACCTTCTTCTACCTGGCTTGTCCTTCTTATTTTAAAGCCCCACTGGAAATTGCTAAACGCATGTTGATTTGTTTGCAGTTTTATCTTCAAAGATATCGCATGATATCTCATTATTAGAGATCAAAATAAAAAGTTAACGGAGTTTTGTTTTATCAGCAGCACTTAAGGTGTAATGAGTTGCAGACTAGAGAAAATAAATTAAAAGAATTAATTCACAATTTATTGTAATGTATTAACAACTTGCTGTGATAAGCAGTTGCCGGATGCATTTGTGAGCGAGATCAGGGGTTGCAATAAATTGCTGATGTCTGCTATTGAATTTTGATTGTGTATTTCTTAATGTATTTCTAGGCTTGCAGCTTCCTATAAAAAGCAGAATGTAAGAAGAAAATTAGATTTTTTTAGTGTTGGAGATTTACAGACCTGAGCAATGCTACTCTGGGTCCTCTCCCTGTGTTTTCTAGGCATTCCTGCAATTTGAAGACAGTCAGTGATGGAAACTGGGGAAGAAGTGGTGAAATGGATTGATTGCCTTAATTGTTCTCATTAAGAGTGATCCTGAAGGACCATAGTGGGCATTCCTGTGGTTCCTCTCACTCTGGCTTTATCACACCATGCCTGTTGTCTGCTTAGGAACCTCTGTGAGCAGATGGACAAAGATCAGAAACTATTATTTCCTTCAAAACCAGGGAGAAAAACCCTTAAGGCTTTTCTCCTTAAGCAATCGTAAAGGCGTATGAAGAAGTTTGAACAAGTTTTGGAGTGCAAAGCCAAGAAGGAAGAGAAAGGAGTGAATCAGGGCAGTCTGGAGGTAAAGAGGACTCTTGCATTTAGCAGCAGATACATTGCTTGTGAGAAAGGCAGTCGGCTTCTTCAATCCTTTCCTTGGAGACTGCAAATTAGAGTAAATACGGTCAGGGGTCTTATTTCGACCTTCTTCTATGGAATATTTCTTCCCTACTATCTGCCCACAAGGGCACCCATCAATTTCCTGTTGTAAGCTCACCGTAACTGTAGGCTGAGCTAAACCTTACTAAGACCCATTCTGGAGTAAATTGGTAGGGAAATAATTTGATATGTGCAGAGTGCACCATACTTTATTTTGTAATAGGTTCCCCATGTAGGCAAGCTGTTACTCGCACTTCCAAACAGCACACACAGCCAAGCCCTCTGGGGTGACTTCAGCTGGTGGCAGTGCGCATGGTTTGTGCTCTTAACAGTGTGGCTCTGCTCTCACACCCCTCTGTATGGAGGAGTGGAGTTGTCTCATTTACAATTTTTTTGCTCTTTCTAGTTATCCCTTTCAGACAGTAACCAAGAAAACAGTTCACTGTCTTTTTGTTGTGGTGATACTGAACTATCAGACATAATTAGAGGTAATAAAGTCTTTTGTGCTTCCAGGAGGATAGGTTTTCCTGTGGAATATTTTAAATACGTATTTACAACTTACTCAAGTATCAGTTGTCCCCACTCTCAGTTTGATTCTCATCTTCTATAAAACATGGCAATTAGTAGGAAGACCGGATTCTCTCTTCTACCTTACTTAAGTCCTCGCTTCTGTGTTATATAAAGTGAGTGGTACATATCTATTTATCTTCTCAGTTTTGTATTATATATAGGTTACAGCTCACGCTTTCTTATTACAGAAAGCATGGTGTAGTTCTTGCCTTACCCTAACTTACTGTCATTTTTCCTTTATAACCCAGATTTTGTTACTTTTTAGGGTAACAAATATAGTTCCAAGTTGTTTAAATACTGTTGAAGGACATAATGACTCCTTCATCTACGGTAGCTATGAGAAAAGGCTTGTTTAGACATGATTATTTTAACATACCGAGTTTATCCTTAGAATCTTCTGGAAAAGATTTATTGGCACATCTGTTGGTGTGTTTGCCCTTCATAATAACAAACATCATATATTTGATAACTTGTTATCAGAGGGACTTTCTGTTTGGGGTTTTCTGTTTCCTTCCTGCTTTCTCTAGAGGCAAGTTTATCTGAGATTTAAGGTTATTGTTAATATCATATCCCACAGGAAATATTCTTAAGGATGTTATCAGTAGTGTCTGAAAGATTTCTGCATTGGAGAAGCAGATCAAATCCTGCATATCTTTCCCCTGTAACTACTTATTCATAGAGTCTCTAGAGCTGTCAGTGCATGATAATATTCTCATAAAGACTACATAATTAGGATCTATATTTTTTAAGTGTAGATACCACTTCCAGATGATTTAAATTACTTGAAGAAAGTGGATGATTTCGTTTCCACCCGTGCAATAGTAATGCATTTTCTTACTAACACACATGAAACAAGAAAGGACTTATTCTTGATGCTCTTTTAACCCCTAGATTCCTTTCTTTCTCTGAAAGACCTTGTTCAGCTGGGATGGCTTGTTACGGAGCACTTGATTCAGCTTTATGTGCATGTTATCCAACCAAAGGCTTTGTCTTGGGGCACTTCAGTACAGCAGCCTTTATTTGCAGTTACTTTGCTGTCAAGTTGAATGAAAACCAACAGATTTCAAAATTAGGATCAGGCCCACAATTTAATAAAGTTGGTCTGTTATTTCCAAATATTTTTGTTTATGACCTGGCATTTGTGGGTCTTTGTGGAAATGCATAAAGTTTAGCCACCAGTTGAAATGAAAATATACTTTGCAGAGTTGTGGCCCTCATCACTGTCTTTCAGTTATTAACAGCATATTATGCACACCTGGGAAATGCTTTCACCACACAATTCTTGAAATGGTGTCCAATGATGAACGATAATAGCTGCTTTTTGGCTGGATGTTGAACACCTTCAATTCTTAACACTTTTTGCAGGACAAAAGAAGGCTTAGGGCCAACAGAAGATGGTTAATACTTTACAGGGTCAGACTGAATTAATTTAGAATAAAAGAAATACCGTACATAAACCCACCTATACATGCAGTATCGCCTGGACGTATTTTAGTCTCTTTATTTAACAAATGCAAGGATGACAAACAAGTCAACTTTATGCCAGTATGAATTGAGGTTGGCAGTTCCTGTGTTATTCTTTTACTTGTGGATAGAATCTACCCTGCATTTCAATAAATGTTTTGAGTTATACACAGTCAGCGCCATATCATTTGTGTGTCCTGTAGAAACAATACAAACCCTACATTGAAAATTGAGGTTAATGGATCAATAGTAAGGCTGCCTTTGCTGTTTGGTTTAGGTTTTACTCTCTATTGTAATTCTCAGCAGTAAATTCCTTTATGCAGCACCTGACAAAATGGTTCAGTAGTCATTTTCAGATTACACTAGACAGAGAGATTTTCAAAGCTGTCTAGACACACTTTTGCACTGGAAATAATGAAATCATTCAGTGTGTTTTGTAGTGAAGGGTAGTATGTCTAAATCACCTAGATCGCCCTGAAAATCGTATTACATTTGATAAATTGTTTGGCATCAGTTTTTTTTTATTTAGTCCTTAGTTTGTGTTAGATGTGGGTTTTGTTCTGTTTACAACAAAACTCCTTTGCATCTCTCTGAACACAGAAAAGGTCCTTAAAGTAACAGCAAATCAATGTTGTGAAAACTCCCTTTAACTGCTAAGCATAATGCATAAAGCAGAATTTGATTTATAGAGGTCTTTGTGATTATACCTGAGAGTTCTTGTGTACAAAGACCTTTTCCCAAGTCTTTTGGGCATGCTTCGTGCTTTGCTGTCAAATAAATGGTTGGTCAAATCTGATATTTTAATAATGATATTAATTTTGTAATTTAATTTAAGTGCCTGAACTTGTTAGATTTCTACACAGAACTGCTTGGGACTTGGGGGATGCAAGTGAAGAAATCCTCTGCTTAGAAAAGCTAGGGAAAGTGTGGTCATAGGTAACTGAACTCTGAGATTTCTGAGAAAACTTTGTTGTCAAATGGAGGACTTCAAGCTTCAGAGGAAACAACAAAGGGTATAAAGGGTTGTCAGTGCTTTTACAGTCTTCTGAAGAGAAATATTTGCTCCAAGACATTAACTAATGATTAATCCGTACTCAGGGAGTTTTTCACCATTTTGAGCATGGAGATATAGTTGGCCAAAAATTTGTTGGTTTTTTTCCTTGGAAAGCCTAGACCGGGTATCTGGACCATCCACGCTTCTGAAGACAGACTTTCTCTGAGACATGCTCACTTTTTATTTGAGGAAAAAGTCCAGTGATTTTCTCAAAATCAATCTCCTAATTGGGTCTTGTCCACTTGGAATAAAAGTGTGGAAAGTAACATATCATGTGGGAACACTGGATGAGTTTGCAAGTATTTCTGTGCCATGAGAAGTGCACCTTTCTGTACAGAAGGGACATTTTAATGGCTTGCTTTTATGAACCTCAGACTGAAAGCACATTTAAGAGAAAAAGTCATACAATTTAGGATACTAAATTACTAACATTTGTCATTCCTCTTTCCTCCCAAAACAGAGTGTTGTTTTGTTCTAAATGGCTAAGAGAGAAAAAGTAATATTTTACCTTATAAATGTATTTCAGAAAGTGATTTGAGTAGCCTAATATTTTAAAAACATTACTTCTCATGTCAGTAATCTGATAAAAAGCATTTGGGCAGCTGTGGAGCTGCTGAGACTGATCAGTGAGTGAAATGCTTCTATTAAAACACATCAGTGAAGACACTGCTGACCAGTGAGACTCCTCATTTAAAATGGGTGCTGAGGTGCCCTTCTCTTCTGGTTCCTCCTAATGCTTCCAGTCTGATCACAGGCTACGCCTGAGTTTACTCAGTGGAGCAGAGTTAAAATCGATCAATGAATAGACTGCAGCTTGTAGTGCCTCGTGTGCAAATGTGATACTAACTTGAATATTTTTGAAATTTTTAGCTGTTTTTTCTGTTATATGAGGCTCTGCTTTGTTTCTTCTTGTTCTTACAGCAAGCCCTGGATTAAGGTATCTGTAGTCTGCAAGTAATCTAACGTTTTCTTGCTTTAGCAGTGGAGGAAACAAGGTTTCTAGTGTAGTCTGCTCTCTGCATTTACCAGTACACTTTCTCAAGACACTTCTGATGAAAGGCCTGTCTGGCTTTAACTCTATTGCTGCAACTCCTCTTGGTTTTCTTTCTTTTGTATTTTATTCATTTCCCTTTGATAAGTCCCTGCGTGCTAGAAAGGCAATAATCTTTATGGTACGGATGCTTCTCCTTTCACCCCGCAGCCGGAGAAAAGCACTTTAGAGGCAGTGGTGTCCTCAAGGTAGATTTTTCTTGCTATTAATATTTTAAGAATCTGCCTTTGGAGGAAATTTGGAAAGTACCACGTTCTTGGTGGGGCTGTAGGAGATGAGGGGGGTTTTCTCCCAGCTTCAGCTGCTGAATGATTGACACACATGCTGGAATAGCAATTACCACAGTGAGTTACTTTAGGGTTGAGCACCTGGACTGATTAAAAAAAAAAAAAAAGTTCTAAAAAATCCTCTGCTGATAGATGCAGGCTAGATTGGCCTATTTATCTATTTTTAAAATCTGAATGCTGTAGTTCAGATGTGTTGCTCAGTTCCAGTTTTAAGCCTGCTTTGAACAGCTACTCATTGTGGCTCTTTCCATTGCAGATATCTGCTGTGATTTCTGCATCTTTTATGAAATTGATTGTAATTGATTCAGTAGGCTGTCCCCTACTTCCAATACCTGTCCATTCTGTAAGACTAAATTTGTTAAGGTCCAAGCAAGGCATCTGCAGCTGTTTTTAAAGACATGAAGAGTAATGAGGTGTCCCTGTTCCAACTGACTTAAGACTTATTGCGTTGACTTGCTGTTATTATGTACATGACTGTCCTAAGAAAAGTCCCGTTAAGACTGGAGGTCACTATAGGCCCTATAGAGTCACTAAATGTATATTCTATTACATCTCTACTAGTTTCTGGATTATTGCTATCTGGAGCATAAAGACAGTGACCCAGCCTATCTGCTGTTTCACTGGTAAAGCCTGATGTAAGAGATCAGGTGGCATATTTGTGCATCCATTACAAAAAACAGAGAAAAGATTGCATTATACTCCTACATCTGTTGTGTGGACACTGTACGAGCAATTGTACAAACTCAGGCTTAATAGAGGAAGGTGATAGTGTCCTGGAGTTCAAAGGTAAAGCAGAGGTCTATGGTAGCACTTCTTACTGTAATTAGGTTACTTACATCTAAAATGTTGAATAAGAATAATTTTCAAGTTGCCTGGAGTATTTTGAAAAATAACATTTGCAAAACTGATAAATCAGGGTGTAACTTAATTAAAAACACTGCATTAGCAGAGAAAGAAATTTTGCTATTTTACTTGCTGAAGATTTAAAACAGCTTTTCAACTTTTTAAAATGTTTGCATTCTTTTGTATATTGCTTTTGTGTATTTTTTTGGAGGAAATATGCAATCTTTCATATATTTATAGTGTTAGTAGCTTTTCTAAAGACTGGTGTGAAGTTATGCTTTTCAGAACATGTGGCATACTGCAACTTTTATTTCCTTTATCTGTGCTGAAGAGTCTGTTCCAAATTTAACAGTGAAAATTTATAAAAATGCAACACATGAACGGTTGTGCATTTTTTCTCTTCATGTTCTTTTTTCTTAGAAAACGGATCAACTGCTGGATTGAAAACTTTTGTACTGCATGTGTTGCTAAATGCAGAAAAAATAGTGGCTTTTTTTCCTGTAAATTTTTCATTCTTCAGCTGTTGCTGGTAGTTTCTCCTGAACTCTTAATGTTGCTTTGTACTCAAGTTTCATTTTAAAAAAAGATTTTTTTTTTCCTTTTATTAAGCAGGCTTTGACCATGGAAGGACTTCTGCCAAGTGTTAACTTTATACATGTGAATACTCCAACTGATGTAGAAAAATATTCATACTTAATGTAAAGCACTTAATTCTTTTTAGAAAAAGGATTCAAAGGATCCATAGTGGGTTTAAATGTACAAATTTGTACATTTATTTCAAAGATAAATGCCAGAGTAATTTCCAAAGCCAGCAGTAAAATAGTAAAAGTCCCTGCTGGTGCATATACAAAATCATCATCAGTGATATAAAGGCAAATGGAACTGGAGCTGAACGAGAATGAAGTATACGTCACAACACACACAGGCATTTATTTGCACAAGTGAGTCATTTGTATTGTTAAATTCAGTAGGATTTATCCTACATGGCCAACAGCAATAAAAAGTGCCTTAAAAGCACCTATCTTAATTTGTAACCAGAACCACATTATATCCAAATCTCAGAATATCCCTGAAGAAAGTTTTTTAAATCTGGGGAGCCTTGTGTTAGAAATGAGGCTACAAGCTACCTATCTAATTGGACTGTATCACAAAAGCTAATACCTTACCTAAAAAGGAAGTATTTTTAGTGTGTGTTTTAAACTAAAGGGAGGGGGTGAAAGACGGGTGAAAAAATATATGTGATCATTCTGAATGTGTTTACAAATCTGATGTTTTCTGGACAACATCCTGGCCTCTGGATGTAAACCTGGTTTAAGAGGTAAAGGAGATAGATCTTACATCCTGTAGCTGGCATGGATGGGGAAGGGGGGGAAGTTGCTATAATCCTTTAAAAAAATATTCAAGACCAAGAGTATTTGCTGTCTGCTCAAGTGATATCAATTTTCACATTAACCTGTTATTGTTTTTTAATCTCTGCTGTTTAGTTCACCTGTTTGATGTTTATGAGGACCCATTGGCCAGTTACCTAGGAAGATACATGAGGATAAGGTGAGAATGGACTGGCCTATAGTACTGTGTTTTAGAAAAAACGACCACAAAAGCCTTGGAAGGGTAGATAAATGAAGGGATAATTAAAAATTAATTCAAAGTATTTGTGTTTTCCCATGTCATAGAAGCTTTAAAAGTGATACCATGATGTATATTAAATTTTGCTCAAGTAAAAACCAGTTTGTCCTGACATGATTGTAATTTCTGAATGTTTACTAGCACTGCCCAGAATCTTCCCACCACTGGATGTACTCACATAAAGATAACAGTAATGCCCACATGAAAATACATATCAATATCAATATTTCAGAGCTGTACAGAATGCTCATCAGCGCCCCAGTTGAAAAAAAAATAATTAAAAATATCACTGAAATGTTGCTCTTACCTTCTAGTGCCTGGCATCTGAGTGTCTTTCAAGGTGATGGTATTATTAATGCTGGCAGTTCCTAAAACATGCAATACACATATTCCTCAGCTTTGTTTCTCTTTTGTGCTCGCGTTTTCGCTGACCAGACAAATGCAAACCATAGATAGATCTGTTCAGGTAGGCTTGAAATTGAGCAGAATAAGTCCTGCCTTCCACAGGGAGAACTTTTGAACCATGGTCTTCGGAGACACGTAATTCTTAGTCAACAAATTGTCCTCTCACTGGTGATTGATTTACTGTGATCCTTCTCACTAATCCTTTCTGTGATTCTTCTAATTAATTGGTGAGGGAGATTAGTCTGAGTGTTTATGGACAAAGGGAAAACCCAACCTTAGGGGAATATATTTCCACCCTTTCTGTTACCCTTTCTTTTTTTCATCTCTTTCATGTAATTACTACGCAGGAAGAAAATATTGCAAATATCGGCTAAAATGACTCATATCCTGGGTTTGCCAGGTACACCTCACTGTTGTATGTGATCTTATGAATGACAAATTCTGAGCCTACTGTCTAAGGAAGCAGAGCTATTTTCATGTCAGTGTGTCATTAGATCCAGTTGAAACACAATCAAACAAAAACAAGCCCTATGCCTTTTGAAGTATTCATGAGCCTTTCTCCCTGTTCCAAAGTCTTTGGATGTAGTCCTATTATCATTCTAGAGTTGCTCCAAATATTCGTGGGCACAAAACTGCGTTTCTGTGGGATTGCTACTCAATACAGTGAGTACGTCAGTTTTATGCATCATTGATGGTACTTGAACCCGTATAAAATTACAATTGTGCAGATTGACTGTACTTGATCTTGACTGCAGCCTTTCATATAAAATTAAATCTTCAAAATTTTCTGAACTAATTTGAACCAGCAAAATTACTTTATACTAGATCAGCACTTTGCCACATGTGGCTACAGTGTTTTTCATGTGGTAGGAGAAACCCTAAAGGCAAATTTATTTCTTTACAAAACCACAATCTTAAATGAAACTGTTGCATATGTTTTTTCAAAGAGAGAAGCTTCAGCTTACAAGATATGTAGTTTATCACAGTTCTTACAGTAAGTCCACCTCCAGAGTCTTTGAACACTTTACAGACTTACTACAACAGTTGCAAAAGCTCTTTTGCATCCTGTGAAGGTTTTATGTAATTTCCTGTATTTATAACTCCTTTATAAAATTTCTCATTTTGCAAGATATAACTGGAATATGTTTTTAAATAAATTAACAAAAGCTGTAGTTTTTAAAGGCAAAATCGTGACTGGGTAAGGAGAAGAAAACATTTTTTAATATTTTGTTTCTCTTAAAAAGCAATTTTTTATGGGTTGCAATATCTCAGAGAAGTAGATCTACTCTCCTTAAAGCTGAAGAGCATTTTCTGCTTAAGAGAAGCCTTTTCTGCTTTTCATCTCTTTGAAGTACTCTGAGATCTGCTGGTATGCCTCATATGATTGCATGCTATTTTGCATATTCCAACTGCAGAGTAGCATGAGTAATGTGTCCCTAAGAGCTGGTCTGTCTTCCCAAAACCAACATAACAGAAATAAATTCTCTTAAAGTAAAATTTGCTACCATTTGTGCCTTTGCCTGGGCAGAAAAGTGCAGGCAGTGGCTTCAACAGTGTGATATTCAACTTGTTTGTGCCACCAGGAATCCCTTCAGCAAGAAGTAGAGTGAAGATTCTATCTAAAAATCACTGATCATTGAGTGTGGCTCTGAACCCAGTGTTTGCAAGCCCAGTAGATATTGTGGTGGTGTATGTGTGGGCACCATTGCCAGACCAGGAGTCAATGAAGAAAGGGAGTTGAATGCCATGACTGGGATGAGGTTGTTGAACCTCAGTCTAGGAAGCAGGAGGAAGGAAACAGGGAAATATAATACCAGGACTGAACAAGACTTCACTCTGAACCCTTCCATTTTGAACTTTTTTTTTTTTTTGGTAGATGCTCAAAACCTTCTCTGTTAAGCTGTCCTGACAACCTCTCTACAGCTTTTCCAGTCTAAGACAAGGCTGAGTTGTTCATCCCTCTGAACTGATTTTGTAAATTAATATAAATATATTATTAAATATAGCTGTATTCAAAAATATAAAACTGCCATCTCATGTAAGGGACACAACGAGACTTCTGACTGTAAATGTTTCTGCTTCTTTATTACTTATATCTTTATTATTTACACCTTTTCAAAGAAAGCTCTACATCTAACCTTGCAAGCAAAGGTAAAAGGATAGATTTGATCTTGGTGTTGCCAGAGAGAAAACATGTAGTTACATGAGAAGCAAATATCTTCAAGCATAGCAACTTATGGTGAAGTTATGATGTTTTAACTGCTTCAGAGCAGATGAGAAAGTGGTCAAGCAAAACCTGAGAAACCAGATATTTTTCTGCAAAAATCAAGGTTCTAAATGGTATATCCAACAATAGGGAAATAACAAAGAAATTCGATATTTCTTCCTCAGTCACAGTCTTTATGTCTATGGCATGTCAGTGTACTCAGGGCCAACCAAAAAGATGACCATATCATGAAAGAGTCATCCAATTTACTTGCCCTTTTTGCTGTGGGATAATTTGCATGGCTCTCTTTCTGACAATCTTGACACTTTTTCTTATTTGATGTTTATGGGGTTCAAACGATCTGGAAAGGCAGGACTGGCAACCGGCTGAGACATGCAACAAATAGAAACACACTGACTTTCCTAGGAAAACTGAGTTGGAATTAGTCTGAATCAGAGTCACTCCATATCAAGTTATATGAAAGGAGCAAGAATGCTGCCAAAGGAAGTGGTGCAAAGCCGAAAAGGCATGGATTCACTTTGCACACTGAACATTTGTCTTCTCCCCTCGAGCTAATGAACTGAAATTAATTTCCTACCCCTTTACACTTCATTTAGTCAGCAATTCCTGGGCACAGTGTTATCTCCTGTGATTTAGGGTTGTGAAATATACTAGTTAACATGCATTAATACAGGTGGTTACTCTGATATTGTCACTGCCCTTAAGTGTTTGCCTTAAACCCATGTTACATTCAAGTGGAAGCCTATTGCTTTTTAAGGGTGTTAATCATCCCTTAGTCAGATGCCCCACTGTGGGTACAGGTGAGCAGTGTTCAGGAGGCATTGCCCTCAACGAGGGAGGTGTTGCCTCACAAGTGTGTGCCAGTTGTGCTAGTGCTAGATCCGAAAGGAGCAGTTAAAGACAAGGTTTAAAACTGAGCCCTGCCTGGATTAAAGGCTCTTTGGGTTAATGTAGGATTGGAATTAGGGAATTAGTTATTCAGTAAGGGATGATGTCTCTCAGCAACTAGGGTGGAAATAGAGTTGCATTATCCATACAAGGACTGACAGGCAATTGGGGTCTGTCTCCTCCCGTGGAAGAACTGCTTGCCTTTTTTTGTTTGATGTCTTTGTGTTGTGGTTTAACCCCAGTCAGCAACTAAGCATTCACTCACTCCCCCCACCCGGTGGGATGGGAGAGTTGGAAAAAATAGTAAAACTCGTGGGTTGAGATAAGAACACTTTAATAGAACAGAAAGGAAGAACTAATAATGACAATAATAACAATAATAAAATGACCCTAATAATAATAAAAATATACAAAACAAGTGATGCACAATGCAGTTGCTCACCACTCACCAACCAATGCCCAGTCATTTCCCAAGCAGTGATCCCCCCAGGCCAGTTCCCCCCAGTTTATGTACTGGGCATGAAATCACATGGTATGGAATACTCCTTTGTCCAGTTTGGGTCAGGTGTCCTGGCTGTGTCCCCTCCCAACTTCTTGTGTCCCTCCAGCCTTCTTGCTGGCTGGCCATGAGAAGCTGAAAACTCCTTGACTTAGCCTAAATACTACTTAGCAACAACTGAAAATATCAGTGTGTTACCAACGTTATTTTCACACTAAATCCAGAACATAACACTATACCAGCTACTAGAAAGAAAATTAACTCTATCTGAGCCAAAACCAGGACACTTTGTGAACCTCTTTATTTCTACTCTCAGACAGTGCATTACATGGCCATGACTTGCAGATGAGTTTTCATTGATAGACTGCTGTGTGAATAATATTTGTATGTAGTCAGTGAGGGTGACTAACTGCTTGTAAGAAACACTTTGTAAGGATCTGAAGTGCCTTCTGGAAGAGGCTGTCTGTGCCCATTCACTATGGATTAGTGGGCCAATTGCATTTCTAACTTTTGAAGAAGTATTAATACTTTTCAGTCAGCTTCCATATTGTATTGGGGTATTCTTGCTTTCCTTCATTCTACAGGGGCTTTTTTCCTCATTTTGAAAGAGTCCATATTTATTGTTACAGGTATTATAGCACTGATTTTACATTTGGATCATGTTCTCTTTGGCCTCATAAATGAAAAGACCATTTGGGACACTGTTGTTTCTGCAGCAATGTTCTGGTCCTAGCAAAATCATGGTCCTGAAAGGTTTTTTTCAATAGGGCATGTGAGACCTGAGGAGTCAGGACCAGAAGAGATATAAAACATCCTCAGCAAGATGAGTGCTCAACATTAAATACAGTGACCCTCAGAGCTTGACATCACCGTTGCTACTCATGATGTGGAAAGAACTGGACCTGACAACTTCAGCTGTAGATCATGTCCTTGCAAAGTATAAAGATTTTGGGTAGTTCCCTACCAAACTGGACAGTGGCCACAGAAAAATTAGACAGTTGTGTGAACAGCAGAAATCAGGAATCCTGTTTTCTTGTGAGTTTGTACCTCAGGACTGAGTCTTGTAAGGATTAAGCTCTAGTCCTGAAGGGCACAAGTAGATTCTTTCTCTGCTGTCCTTGGCTGCCTATTATGGAAACTGTGAGAATATAGTATTTCTGAGGCCTCTGTTCTTCTGTCCCATTTGGTTTAATTTGGCCCACTGATTCAAATTAAATTTGTCAGGGGAGTCAGACCTGTTCAGCCCTTTGGTCGTCTTCCAATATTCAACTTCCTCATGGATTTCTCAGTGCTCTAGTTTTACCACAGACTGTGCTGAAAACTGGTGCAATCCTTTTAATCTCTCTTTGCTTCCATCCTTCCTGTTTGGAAAATGAGAAGAATGGTTTTCCTTCATCATGAAACATCATGACATCATCATCCATCTTCATGAACCCCATTTGAGATCTTTGTAAATGAAAATCAAAAGGAACATTTGTAAATTTTTGTCCAGCAACATTTCTTAAAAGTCTGCATTAGCACTGCACACTAGGGTGAGATTCCACAGTATGGTTTCCTGGTGATAAATCTGGTTTAAAGTTTTTCATCAGATTACCACCCTCAGTAACTTGTGGGGAGTGCGGTCTGTGCCAGTGAGTGAAATGAACTGGCTTGCAAATAGACTTCTAAAATGTGGAACGGCAACTTTGGCAACTCAGTATGTAATGTGTTCTTGATGAGTGACTTGCCCTGCATCACAGAGGGATTCCCTGGTGGTAAAGCGTGTTTTCTAAGCCATAAGGTAGCTCCATTACCATTTTTTGTTTGTTTGTTTTCTTCTTGCTCTGATTCAAGGCTTGTTGTGTATGAATTTTTTCATCCCTTTAATTTCTTGGGCAGTTACCATGTCCTAACCTTCCCTGGAAAAATACTTAAATTATTTGTATATTATTTTGATGATTGCTTGTTCTCCATGTATAGTGACTTGATATATAAAATCACAAGTTACATCTGTAGATGCTTTACAGGATGCTGTCTAGACTGTCAAAAGTAGTAGAAAATCTTATAAATCTTAAAATTGTACAGTAATAACATAAAATCTTACGAAGATGGGATCTCATAAACTCATTGTCTTTGCTCCATTCCTTGTGGCCTTTCATCAGTGCTAGACCAAATGCAACATGGAAATTATGCAAATTATAGTCTTTGAAGCACTTAATAACTTAAGGACAGGAGTAAGGTAATGGGGTATGTAAAGGTATGCAAGCTGGTCATCTTATACTAAATAAATAGTTGTGAGAAACAAATGGTTTCCAGTTACTTTCCTGATTCTTTATCCATGTCTTCAAACTCTTTTCCCTTAAATACTTTCAGTGCAAATGGCATGAAAGCAGAAAAAAAAGAGGTAAACAGAACGTTAGCGTCACAAAGAGAAAACTGACAAATTTGGCCATGGATGCCACATCTCTTCTATCAGAAGTACCAGCAAGCCTCTGACAAATGATACCTGTGTGATATCTCCTCCAAAAGACCCATAGCAGATAGTGCCATGGCAAAATGAAATCAGGAACTCTCCCTGCTGGAAAACCACAGATCTCTTTCTTTTTAAAAAGAGTCCAACCATCCTAGGGTATACAGGTTTTCTGTAGGTGCTGTTGTCCTTGAGTTTGTTCTAAGGGGGGCAGATTTGGGAGGTTGCCACTGGGTATAGTGAGAGCACAATGGTTCCCTTCTGTCCTTCATGTGTTGACTCGTTTCACTGGGTAGCTTTTGTATGAAGGGTTTACAATGTTCAGAAAGTCTTTGTCATATTACAGGGACAAGCCTACAGCAGAAGTTTCAAAACTCTTCAGGGAGGGCCAGATAGGGAATGGGACATTGCACTAGGGAGTAGGCAGCAAAATGTATCTATCTGCTGTGTGACTTGGGATGGGGAAGATTTATAAAGTACCTTTCCCAGAGGCTTGCAAAAGTTGTCCAGCCTGTGCTTAGGAATCCCTGCTCTCTGTCACCCTCAAGAAAGTAATTACATTGCAACAGTTTTGACTCAAGGGCATCTGTGTCAAAATCATTAATCAGATAAAGCATTAGTACGAATAGAAACTGCAGGATCAAGCACCAAATGTAATATAACTGTATCTTCTGACAACTGGAAAAAAGTATTCAAGTTTTAACATTGGATAGGTGTTGTCATTTTTGATGGCAGCAGAGCTCCGGAATTTGTATTAATTGTAAAAAATGCTATGACTGTACTGTTTCAACAGTTGGCGTAAGGAAGACCTCACTGAGAACAAATGAGTCATAAAAAGAACTAGGTTTACGCACAGTAATTAACTTCTCTTTGTCCTGCTGTATGATCTGTTAGATGCTGGCACTGGACCATCATGATAAAGGAGATCAAGATACCTGTTAAGAAAAACTGCCTACTTCTAGTTTTTAATTCTTTACTTCTCTACAAAACAGAAATTCTAGACGCCCTTAAAATGCAAAGTTTGGAGAGTTAGTAACAGGTTGTGTTAGTTACAAAACTGTAATGAATAGAACAGCAGAAGTTCCATGCAGTATACATACAGGATCATGCATATGTGGTGATATGTATGCTATTTTGTAAATTCTAACATATAAGCAAGTTCTGCAGTCTGTGGTTATCTTGAGTTGCCCTCCTGGCAGCAGCTCCATTGGCTTCTGTGAAATGTTTGTATGTGTGAGGAGTTAAAAAACTTGCAGAACTGCATTGGTAAATTAAAGTTGGCAAGATCAAGGCAGTAAAGCATTAAAGTTAGACTTCATTATACTTCTAATTTGTTCTGTGTCCTTATGGCTTATTTGAGTTTTAAATACAGTATAAATCATTTACCAAAGTTCAAAACTTTGAAGGTACAATGCTGAAGAGACACAATGCCAAAGTTTCATAGGCTGGTTACTTTTTCTGATTGGTTGTCTTCATTTGAATTGTAGTTGTGCTCTTAAACATAAACTTTATTCTTTAATGGATTGATATTGGCATTGGTTTTGTAACCAAAATTTCTTATCTGACTATATTTAGCGGAATTGAGGTTCTCTGTTGGCAAATAGAGAGAGAAAAGGAACATCTGTGAAATAGCCATGTATGTTTTCATTTATGAGTATAATATTAATATATGTTTTCATACCAGTGAAATGCAAATACTTTAGAAATCCTGTTCTTTGGCAAGTGGCAAGTGAGAACTAAATACATATTAGCATTAAAATGATGAGAACTTATGTGACTGATATAATTTTGGTGTCGAAGTTGACATCCAAAAGAAAACAAATTGCATAAATTAAACTCATATTTAAATTGTAAACATTTGTCTTAATTTTATACATTACGGTCAGCACCAAGAGCAATATGTGTGTGTGCTTTAAAACACATTTTTACCCATATGGTGTACCTCTATGTTTTCCTCATACCTCTTTGTTGAGATCAAAAGAAATAACATGGCCCCCTTAGTGATTTTTTTGAAAGCAAAATCCCATCACTGTACTTTTGATTTGTATTTGTGACCTATTTAATATGCTGGCAAGAGGCAGGTGAGGAACGCCTGGGAGCATTCACTGGACTAGAAGAGTGTCCATGCTGGATCACTTGTTGATGCGTGACCCAAGCTGGCAGTAACTATAGAAGTATCTGCTAGCTAACCCTGTTCCAGATGAAATCAGATTAACTCTTCTCAGATCCTCCCAGCCGACTGAAGAGCCATATTATGCACTAACTGGAATTGCTGTAGCAATCTGAGACTTGAGGGCTTCCTGGCAGGGTTTCTTTAATGCTGCCAGCAGCCTTGGCAGTGCAGCACCAGGATGTCCCTGAGGACCGTCCACCTCTAAAATGAGCAGAGTTTTCAGGACAGGGCATAAACTTGGTGCTCCGCTGGGAGAAAGCAGAAAGGTAGCAGTACCCTGTTCCTCCCACAAGTCACAGTGCTTTGGGGTTTAAAACGGGTCCCCACTGACTTTTTAAATAAGAGTTGATTTGGTTCCTATTTGTAATTGTTACTTTTTTCCTTGCCAAAGGGTCCCCACATAGGAGGATAGTCTAAAGAAATAAAAGGCATAGTAATTTTCTTTGCAGGTGTAAGTTTTTCAGTGTGTAACTGAAATACATCCAGCAAAGCCCTTAAGCATGTCTGTAACTCTGCATATTGCTACAGTGGCAAATTGGACTGCTGTTGTCCCTAGAGTTATGCACACATTTATGTGCTTTGCTGGATCAGGGCCTAGTTTTAGAATAATTTTCAGTTCTTTCAGCTCTCACCCTACTAATGTTGATAACGCTGTGCATGAAAAATAGCTCTACTATGATCATGTTAAATAAGCCACACCACGGGCATGAACTTTTTGGAGCAGGCTGTACTCTTTCTAGATCGCAGTCTGTATTTTTTCTTACTTCTTACACATGTTCTCTTTTCCACTCAAAGTAGAAATAAAATGTTATTTCTTAGCATGAATATAGAAATCTCTTTGTCACCCCTGAATACACAAGTATACTGTAGCAGCCTTGGACCTATCTGAGTGATTTCTCTTTCTTTTATTATTAATCCTTTTTTATGGGCATTTCTGTTCCTGGGTTTGGATTCTGTCTCCCCCTCCCCATTAGAAATATTCCTTTCTAACTACTGAAAATAACAGAACTGCTTCTAGTTAGTTCTTTAACTTCTGCTTCTCTCAGATTGGATATTTAACTACATAGACTCCAAGTCTAAGTTTTTATCTACAGTTTCTAGGTTATTGACTTCATTGTTTTTTATGCATTTGTGGCAATATTTGAATTGTAAATGCTCTGAGAGAATATTTGCTTGTAAATCAAATTCTGCTTTAAAACACAAACAGATTTTTACTTGTCTTAGGCATTGTGAAATTTGTGTATATTAGCTGTCAGTTTTATACAAAGTCTTAACCAATTGTCCTAGTTCAAGGATCATAGAAACAGAGCATTTTGAATCTTTTTTTTTTTTGGCTGCCTCACAGGAAAAAAACACAAGAATGTAAGAAAAAAATTTTTAACAGATTAGAAGGGAGACATTTCTACTGAAATGCATGTGAAATACCTGTTAAAAGGATAAATTAGTACAATTCATGAACATAATTCATGTGAGGTACAAATATACTTTTACAGTGAAAGCCAGTATATGATTTTATATTCATGCTCTAAATTTTGAGCACATGAAAGAAACTATGATTTTACCAAAGTCAAAGACAAAACTGTTGCTGCCTTCACTGGACTCAGAGCTTCACCAACATAGGGAACTATTGTCTAGGAATTACTCTCTGGAGTGAAAAATTACTAGGTTGTCCCAGAGAACCCACAGATTGATCCATCCCTTTCACTTTAAGCATGTGATGAACTTCACTGAATTAATGTTGTAAAACATAAAAAAAAAAAAAGTAATACTATGTCTTTTATGCTTAAACTGAGGCCCACATATAAAGCTTTAATCTGTGTGTGGTGCAGTATGCTGTCCAATAAATACAAGTAAGATTGGGTTTGCTTGTGATTTTGTTGTTTAGTGCTACTTATCCATGCCTAATAGTGTTAATAATTTTATGACAATAAAGCCATCTTGTGACTGTTCTCTTCCCATAAAAATAGGTACCTGGCACCTAGTGTCCAGTCAGGTATCCATTGCTTGAGAGCAGTTTGTATTCATCCCATGCTATGCTGACTTGAAAAATAGAATCTAGTCAGTGCAACACATAAAGCAAGCTGCGTGTCCTATGCAGACTATTATCTCTTACTGAGGCTTTGCTGATTTGGTTTGCAGAATATTTGTGTTCTTTACTAAAATACAGGCAAATTTTTTTTTTCATACGAACAACCTGCAAGAAGAATGGGCACCATCTTGCTGTGATGTTATGTCTCCTTGATGACTCAAAGACTTACGTGGTAAACTGCTGTTGTTTCGCAAATTGGGAAAGGAGGGAGAGAGTCGGACCTTGAGGTAGCAATATTCATGCATACTACAGAATTCAGCATTTTCTTTGAAGTTTGCCCTTGTGCAGAGCAGGCCTACTTAATATGTTACCCTGCTTGTTGAAGGTGTATGTGGAAGTGCAAATATTGCATAAATGAAATGCTGGACCCTGCTCAGGCTTGTATTTTACTCATAGTATTCCAGCACTGGAGTTTAATATTTGCTTTTCTTGAATATTTGTGCGAAGAAAACACAACAGCTCAGAATTGAATGTACAATTAAAAGATTTCTTAAATTCAGATGGGTTGAAGTGGTCACTTTCACTGATACCTATCTCAATTCTGCTTTCTTCAGCAGAAGTATTTCTTTATTTGTACAAAGCCAATTTTTTGTGACTAGACAGAAATTTTTTCAAAGCTATTTTGCTGCATATTCTTACCAAGTAAATGTTCTAGTAGCATTCCTTATCATAATAGAGATCCCTGTTCCCAAATGCTACCTGCTCAAGGAAAGCTATAGATCTATGTGTTTGACTTCAATTCCCTAGTCCTTTTCAGCCATTTCATTTTAGTCATAACAGGACTAATACATTTCTATGAGGTAAATGAGAGCATGAAGGAGCTTCATGGGCCTTTAATGTGCAATTTATTTTTTTTCTGTGCCTGTTCTTCAAGAAGCGAAGTGGAGATTCTTCCTTTTTGCAGGGTTGTATTTAACAGAAAGAGGCTGCCTCTAAATGCATTGTATTCATATGATAATCCAGACTGTTGCATGATGTTATTTTCTGCACTTTGTAATGTATCAGTTCAAAGGACTTGATTTCAGAGGTTGCCCTAACTCCTCCAAATAATCAGTAATTAATTTTAGAAACCTCAGGAATCAACTGAGGGGTGGTGCCAGTTCAAAGCAGGGACGTGATGGTCGTCCAGTGTTCTTCACAGGGAAGCCTCATGGCTGTGTTGTCCTTCCCATGGAAAACCTCCAGGACTTCCTTGCTTAGGAACTTGCAGGGGTGGGTTCTTGATTATACCAAGTAAGATGAATCGCAGCAGTGATGGTTTATTGTGTTTCTCACTCTGAACCCCAAATTTCCTGGATGTAGAAAGACAGCATTTCCATATGATGAAGGTTTTCTGATATTGATGGAAAACGACAAGAGCATTGAAAGTCAGGAAAAACTAAACATCAAGTGAACTATTTGATGCTATTATTCATCAAATAATAAATCTAATAGTGCTTGAATACATAAATTAAAAACAGTAATAGATCTCATTGTAACAGATGAGGAGTATTCAAACACAAGTATTCAATAAAATTCAGCTCTGAGTTAGGTTCCTTAAAGCAAGACGGGGTTATCTCAGATTGTCATTCCAAAGTGTGAGGAGGGAATTTGTCTAGTGTTTCTAGTTCACATCCATCTGTCTTAGTATTCATACATTTAGCAGGAGAAGCAGGCAGTGATACCTAACAAGAACTCCCACAGACTCAGGCTATAAGCAGCATTTCTAAGAGCAAAGGAGATGCAGGGGCTCCGATTTCTTTCTCTGTCCTCCTTCTGTTGCAATGCAACTTCACCAGCTAAAGCAGCAGGGCTGTGCCATAGTCATCACACACGATGATAATTTCAGAAGACTGATACATGTTCAGACAAGGAGTTTGCTTTGCAGTCTCTTGCATTTCGACATACAGCTAGTTGCAATCTGTCCTTTAATAGGGCCCAGTGTTCTGCTCTTTAATCAAAATATTGATGGATGTAAACAGCCAATGGCTTTTCCTTTCAGTTACAAGACCATTATTACTTCTCTAGTTCATTCTTATCTGTCTGTTGGAAACTAGGAGAGGACAGTACTCCTTACAGAGAGTATAAGGTTATAAAACGTCAGGGCTTTGTCTTTGTGTAATGACTTGATGGCATTTTTGTGCTCCTTTCTTTTAAGGCAGTAGTGGTCAGGCCTAGGATGCATTGTACCAATGAAGTCCAGGAGGATTTCTCCGTTCTTCCTGAATATGTTTTATATGTTGATTTGCTGGAAACTCATTTTTTTCAAGTTGTCTCTGGGCTCCTAACTGAAACTTTGAAGTAGGTGTTGTCTACGATGCTTCCTACAGTCAACAGTGAGGGATACAAGCCTCCAGAGGATGACTTAGACTTGTGGGTTACAAAAAATGAATTTTCAGTTGTTTCAACAATGGTTTTATGTCCCTGCTCTGCCACCCACAGATCTCCTAAATCTTCCTTCTTCTCCCTGTCAGACAAACTCTTCTTTCCAGATTGCCTCCCTACACCGGAGTCCTTGATCTTCCCCTCCCTTTCCCCTAGGAGAAAATCTGCCTTGTCTCTGACTCACTGCCACGTTTAGCCCCCTCATGCTGTTGAGTGTTTGTCCCACAGATCCAAGGTA
This sequence comes from Haliaeetus leucocephalus, assembly GCF_000737465.1. Lineage (NCBI taxonomy): Eukaryota > Metazoa > Chordata > Aves > Accipitriformes > Accipitridae > Haliaeetus > Haliaeetus leucocephalus. The sequence goes on from NW_010973041.1 coordinate 268,624, forward strand.
GTTTCCTCACTCCACCCCTTGATTTGTGACTGTACCTATTTTATTCCTTGTCTTCAACCTCTGTCTCAGAGATCTTCCTATATCTCTTTGAAGATTACCCATCATTAAAAGTCATAATTAACATAAATGATAAAATATGCAGGAGTAGGAGGCAAAGCACATAGTCCTAAGTGCTGTTTCATACTGACTATATATCTCAGTTTTCAGGTTTCTCCTGCAAGTCCAAGCAAGCAACTCAGTAAGCTCAAAGTATTTAATATACTATATGGTGTTCTTTGCCTTGGTTTGCATTATTTGACAACCAGTTCTCAGGTTCATTTATATGAATCTTTCAGTAGTGCCAAGTTCTCTTCAAAACTCACTACACTTCAGTGAAGTATTTTCAGGTACGTGTCTGTGCATGTACGAATATATACATAAAAATATTATATATACACACGCACACACATTTGCCCTTCCTATATGTTAAGATTTTTAGTTTTTCCTTGTCTAAGCTAACCGGTGCAGGTATTCACGCCACTGACAGGGTAATTGAACAGTTGAAAAAAGCATGCCATTTAAGAGTGATTACTGATATATGTCAAAGAGTTTATGTGGTGACTAACATTTTAGAATGAGGAATTACCAATTAATCAGGATATCTGGTGAGAAACAAGAAAAATTGACCAACTGCAGTCATGATCGTTAAGTTGCAGACTCCTGTGTGTTATACTACCAGCAAAAGCTGCGAACTGGAATACAGCTTTCATTACAGAACTCCTTTTTTTTCATATAATCTTTCTTAGTTATTATTTGGATAAAACCTTCAATACTAGGAGCAAGCTCCCTTGTTTCCATTCTAAAAGGCACGGTTCAATACCTGCTGTCAGTGGAGCATGGGGCTTTCAGAATTTTTGCACTGTTTTGTTCTATACCTGTTGGTGACGTGGGGGAAGGCAATGGAAGGCCTTTCTTTGGACAAAATTTGGGCTTAAGGGAGCATTCTGGCTTACTGGCAATCTTTCTAAGATATCCTATGGACTTCAGGTTTTTGTGGTACCTTCACAATACTGTATGCTATTATGCACCTTCTGACACATCTTTCAAGGCTTTTAATAGGATGCTAGAACTGCCCTCCTTGTTTCCTTTCCTTTTATTGCTCACTCATGCTGTTGCAAACCTTTTACAGAAACAAGACCCATCTCAGCCTTTGCATAGCATCACTTTATTTTTAAGAAAGATTCTGTTGAATCAACCTCATCCTTTTTGTTTTCTGTCTTCTCCAGTCTTTCACATCCCTTCCCGAGTGTTGTGCTTGCATAACTCGGCATGAGTTAAGTGGATTCAGTCGAAACTCAGCTCCTTTTGTATATCTCCTTGCAATCTAAGGAAGAGACTTGTTTTAAAAGAATCAGTCTATTAGTTTTGCATTCATGAACAGTGAACTTATTTTACCTGCAGGCACAAAGTGCTGCTTGTGTTCTTCCTGTGGTTGGTCTCTGGTTCACAATATTTATGTATATGTCATATTTTGGTGCTACCTGATAACAATTGCCAGTGTAAGTAAAAGTAGCCATGGGCTAGTGAATTTAACGCCTACTGCCTATGGCCCCAAGGGACCACCCCAGAAGCCAAAGACTAGCTGTACCCTGTGTAAGTCCCAAACCACGTTCCCTGTCACTGGCCCTGCCCCTTACACAAAAGCCCAGGAGGGAATGTTTAAAGATTGACTCCTGGGGATTTCCTTATGCTAAAGGCATCATTTGATGGGCAGCTGAGGTAGGTTTTGAAAGGTATAATACCACTGGAACTGGTGCAAAGCAGGTGGAACAGACCCAAGCTCAGCCCACAGACTTTAATTGCATGATGACTCAGATAATGTTTCTTAAAATTAGGTTTTTTCTCTTCCTCCCCCCTCTATCCACTTAAAAAAAATTTGTGCTCCATATTTTTATTTATTTATTTACCATGCCCTAATTGCTTGCATTGGGCCAGTTCAAGCTCCACTTAATCCCACTTAGATTTTTATTTCTTTTTTATTTCTTTTTTGCTGGGCAGGTGTCTAAAGGCGTACTGGCTGAAAGGTGGGTTGGACATGTAGTGATGAAATTAAAGGACTTGGGCCTGGCTTCTCTTTTAGAAGATCTTCAACCTGATAGTGTCACTTGCAATGGTACAAAAGTTATATTTGTGTCTTTGTCCTCTAACAGACAGACCTACTCCCCCCCTAACATTTTCTAACCAGACCATCAGGAATACAGCTGGTGAATGAGGTAAAGAGCACTTAATTCCTCCACAAAATTAAACATATAGGTTTATTTTACTAATAAAAATTGAAAACCGATAATGGTTTGTATAATTTGAAATCTTTTGATAGCACTGAAACTCTTCATACAGGTTTTGATCACTTACACATAAAAGATTTCAAATTTAAAGAAATTAAATTTAAAGAAATGCATTTAGTTTTACTTACAATATAGGTTGTTGTCCAAGTTAAATAAAATCTTTTTAGTTACAAACTTTTAAACCAAGTGATTTGGAAAGCTGGGTAAAAATTGTGTGAATAGCCAGTCCTGAAACTTGCCCTTTTCCTGGTAAATACTAGTTTTCAATGAACTGTCACTTTCTGATGAAAAAGCAGCATCTTGAAAAACTCCCAGCTTGATCCCTTCCTGATCAACGTGCCTTACAGATATGTGTAAGGTGTATGTTTTCTGAAGCCATCCTTCAATCACCTGGAACTTCAGATTCCCCTTCCTGCAGTCAATAGCAATGTAGCTATTGCATCCATATTGTGACACCTTTCCCCTGGAGATATGATATCTCCCCATCCCATAACACCTTATAAGTCTGCTGCTTATCATACCTGGACCATTTCTATGGGTGTCCCCCTCTTTTGTAAAGGTGCTGGTTTTTCCTACCCACCCTCCAACAGCATTCTGGCTTCCAACTAGACTGCTTTTCCTTGCACAGGTGGTCTAACTAACAAAATCGAGAAAAGTCATAGCTTTTCCTCTGTCCTGTGGAAGGGATCAAGTAAAATCTCACCTACCTTCCCATGCTTACATGCTGCTACCCGTGATCTTCTTGTCTCTCACACACCCTTCTGCAGCACTCTCAGCTATCCCCCTTGGCGACACTATGACCAAGTTCATTTGAGGATTTACTCATTAGATGTTACATGCCAGGAATTTTCATGGACATGAGTCACCAGAAAATCTCACAGTTACTTGGTCTGTGACTTGTCAGCAACAAGTACATGGCCCGGGACAGAAGGAGAAGGCTTGAATCACATCCAGCTCTTTAGATTTAGACTTCAGACTGGTAATCATGCTGGTTCTCTCATCTTGGACAAACTCATTTATCTATTCCTAGTAATCACAGTTGAGAGGGGGTGGTTTCCTCTTTCTCTCTTCTGAGACTGTCAGAGGGCACAGACAATTCCACTGAAGCAGGTGATACGTTACATGTTACCAGTCAATAACTGCCCCATCAGCTGCATATCAGTGGTGGAAAGGTAACGGGTTTGTTAACTCCGTGCCGTTGAAAAGTGAGTCACATCAAGAACATTTCTGTCTCTAGCTAGAATTTAGTTATCAGTGGAGTTGTACTAAGACGTGGGTAGGAAGAGCAGAACAGTCTCATTTTACAATGAAGAAGTTATGTGACAGTCTGAAAGTATTAAAGAGAAAGCCCAGAATAATAGAAGTAATCTTATAGAAAGCCCCAGCATCTACTGAATGTTGTTTGCTAATGGATGCTGATAGAGATATTTAAGGGATGTCAGAGGCCTACTTCTGGCTTGCTAGGCCTTTCACAAATAGAGTTGTCTGGCTGTCCTGGCTGAGAGCAAGGAGTAGCCAGAATATTCGCTACAAGAGAGATTCTGCTGCCAAAGACAAGTTTTTTGCAATTATGGTACTCTGAGGTCATTGAGAGGCCTGAGGTGAAGGAAGTCGTTCAGATCTTCCTCTCCACATAGCAGTTTCGAAGGCGATTTGTGGACAGCATATCTAGGTGAACATGATGGCCTCCAGACAGCACAAGACCGTCTGTCACATACCAGATAGGCTCAAGGAAAGCAGTTCTTGGCTGGATTTGGGGCTGCACTGACAGGTTTGCTGTCTGCATAGGTAGCTGACTGGGCCTAAGAGTGGCTTTGGGGCACTCTTGAGGAGACAGCCGATATGCATTCACCAGGTCCAAATCAGGATTTGTGCTGCTCCTTCACAACTGGGTAGCTGAATATGGCTGCTTTTGGTACTTACAACTCCGAAAGAATAGGCTGGGGAGTCTTGGTGACATAAGGAATCCCTGAGACTGTGACCCTATGAAACACCTAATGTCACCTCTGTGCATTAGCTTGTCTTTTTACATGAAATGTGGCTTCAGGTATGTGGGAGCACCTCCAGAATGACGGATACATGCCATGGTGTTCTTTGAGTTGAACCATGAGTCTTTTGGAGTGGAATCTATCCCACCTGTGTTTTTGTGTGTGTGTATATATAGATACATATATAACATGTACTTCTTTTTAAACAGCAGATGATCAGAGAGGCAATATTTCCAGTGCTCCTGGATGTCAGAAGATAATTCTCTCTTCAGTTGAGTCAGAAATCTCCAAAAGTCATTACATAGAGTAAATACACTTCTGAAAATTCCAGCATGTGCAAAATTCTCTCCTTGTTTTCTTCCCAAAATGGCTGCTAATCAGGTGAAGGGAATAAAAGTTAATATAAAGCATATTCAGACTTGGCTGCCTGCCATGATTTAGTAATGGCTGGCTCTTATGGCAAAAAAACGGTAGGGGTAATATGAAGCAGCAAAGACTGTGCAATTTTAAGGGAAATTAAAAGAGAAGGCCAAATGGAACAGATGTCTGGTTTTCCCTGCCACAGGAATGACAGCATTTTGTCTCCTCATCAATGAAAACTTTTCAAAGAAAGAAAAGGAAATCATTATGGTACTAAGCACTGAAGGGACCATAAGTGAGAAAATTCATAAATTGGATGAAATTATGATCCACATGTAGACTTCCTGTCACTAGTGATACTTGCATCTGTATAAGCAAATAGACATGATGGTATGTAAATTAGGAGACAGTAAGTACAAAAATGTTAAGTTAGCTCTAAAAAATCCAGCAGAAAAAAGTGTATTACTCTCTTTTGTAGAAATACATGGAAGCCCCAGCTGGTTCTCCCAGGATCTATGCAGTCAATGTAGAAAGGAATCCCAGCCCATAGAAGATATAAACAGTCAAAAAGGGAGTGGGGAGCAAATGTGCAAGGAGATATTAATAAAGCACAAATAAACCCCAGCTCTTCTGCCAGGAGCATCTGTACAAGGCTCCCTCACTGTACACTGGCTTTGGCTTCATGATCAGTTCCAGGAGCACCTCTGAGCACCAGTGTATGGCAGTAGAGTTTGTTCAAAGCAGAGAGGAACCCAGGATCTTTCAAAATCCACCTACATATGATCATTTTGATGAGGAATAAAAACACAGTCTAGCTGTAACTGAAATAGAGTGTGGTTAGAGCAAACTGCCTCACCAATGTGGGACCTGTGACAGCAGAGCACTGAGTTGGCAGTGATGCATGAGGGGTACCTGAGGAACAGGTGGGCTCCTTGGAGTATGCAGCAGGGGACAAGGTAGGCTCTTCTCCAGTTGTGTGCTGCTGAGGTACTGAAATACAGAAACATGTTCCCCAATAGCCAGCACTTCTCTGTACATTTGAATGGGAGGGTCTACAGTTGGCAGCCCTGCTCTGATGGACTGCTTTGATTTTAATAATTTGTAGTGAGGAAGCCTTATTCCCCACTCCCATCCCTTAGGGATTGCCACCTCCAACTGACGGGTCTACCTGGGGACTCTGTGTGTGGAAGTGAATATGTTGTACTCTGAGTTCATTTGCATCCCATTGAGTCTGGGTCTCTGCATGTTCAGACTGAGGTGCAGTCAGAGAGGGTGATTGAAAGGTGTTATATCATATCTTAACAAACAACTCTACTGGGCGTATAGTCTAGCTAACAGGCTAGTAATCACAATGATAGAGACATGAATGGACCTTAGCTGTAGACTGAAGTACTATGGTAGGAGAGAACAAGCATCTGCTTGATCTAAGAAAGATCTAAACAAGAGCTGAAAGAAATCACGTTTTCATGAATGAAAAGTGGACTGGATTATGCCTCAAGGGCAGGACTACCTTCAGGAGGTGGCACTGCCCATAAGGAGGCCAGGAAAGGAGCCATGACTGCCCTGTCTCCACACAAACAAAAACTGATAATGCCCTTACCACCCCACGATGCTGCCCAACACTAGCTGCTCTTGAAGAGGGACCAGTCTCCACACACAGGAAAAGTGCCAAAGAAATTGATTTTAGCCTGACTGCAAGCTCAGCATGTTTCCCTCAAGTTTGCTTTCTGGGGTTAAATTTCAACAGTTTTTTGGTGCACTAAAACCTTGACACTAGCTTTCATCCTGTTCCTGTTGAAATAATTTTTCCCACCGAAGAGCTCTGTGCTGCCCTCTCCTCCTTCCGTGCTGTTGTGGAGGTGCTAGGTTGTGAAACTTAACCCTCCATGTCCCACAGGACATGCTAACCTCAAACCTCTGTCCTGATGGTGGTGCAGGCACCCCTGCATTTTAGCAACCCATTGTGGCTTCCCTTAACTACTGTGTGCTCCCTGTACTTCAGAAAGACTTCCAGTCCTCAAGGGTACTGTAGAAAAACTTTCTCCTGCAGAGCTGCTTCTACTGATGTCCTATGGCTGGGAATTGCAAATGGTTTAAAGTGCACTTTCACCCCAAGGAAAGTGTGTCATGCTGTGAACACAACCAGGGCTTTACATCCATCCATGCATTCATTGGGGCTGAAACCAGTGCAAGATGCAAAGGTGGAGGAAATGAGGAACAAATGTTATGTTACCACCCGGACAAAGATTCGTGATCTCCTCTTGGAAGAGTCTGATTTTCTTCATGTGTACTTTTACCCTGTGGATAGTACTTTTTGCGTTCTTTCTTCTTAGATTCATCTCTTATAATGTTTTCTTGGAAAATGTGACAACTTAGTTTATGCTCTGCTTCTGTGTGTTTGCTGTCTGCTGTAATACGTTTCTATGATAAGGACACGTAGCTGCTCAGTGTTTGGCCCTGCCTTTCCCTTAAAATCTATCAGTAGCAGGAGCAAACCCCAGAAAATAGTGTTCACATTCTCAGCAGGTCAGGACTGATTTTAATTTTCTTTTTATAGAATTGCGTAAAGTACTGTTTACAATTTAGTACCTTGTAATCCTTTTTTGTATTTCTTTAATGCTTTTGAAAAGGACTCACTCAATAAAGGAAAAATGGTAATATGGAAATTGCAGCTATCAGTTGATTTTGGTATCTTAAGACAGCATTGAATGTTCCAAAGTCAAAGAACAGTCACTTCACAGACAGGAATCTGATTTTTCTAAAGGATGCAAATGTCCTCCCAGTTTGAGAGCAGCGTTTCAATATCCATGTTGTAGAGTGGAGTGAGCAAATAAAACAGCCCAGTTTTGCAAGCTTTTGGTTTTAGAGGAAAGTGCATCATGGGGATGGTGCAGCTCTGGCTCTTACATTTAGTTTAAAGTAATTAAATAACTTGCAATAAAAGGGCTATTCCCTTTGATGTATATTTTTAACCTCTGCCTGCAATGTGTATCAGAAAGATATTAAAATATTTAAACATCTCTAAGTATTTCTCATATTTTGAGTTAATTAAGGCAATTTTATATACTCTATAGAAGATAAAGCTATAATGCATAAACACATATTACAGTATACACAGTGGGACAAGTAAATGTCTCATTCCATATTTCCTATTGCTTTTGCATAAAGTGTCACAGTCGTCATCATTTAGACTGTATTTACAGAGCACATGGAGAGCAAGACCACCAAATTTGCCTAGGGGAATTTGACTGGGCTTATATTTTTGCTGCATTTGTGCAAGTTAGAAATGGTGTCTCAGCTTTGATTTGTATTTCCTATTGTTTGTCAGTTTGTAAAGAAACATCAGTGTTATGTGTGTATTGCAGGAAGCCTGCACTCCAGCTGGTGAGGTTAGTCTGTGCTATAAAAGCATATAAACATTTTAATGTGCAGCACTTTCATTTTAAAAAATGTGATACTACTATTTCAGTAATTCTGCAATTTCCTTTTCCTTTGCTTGTGTAGATCAAAAAGTACTGGCTGCTGCTGAAAATTTTATGTTCTTTGCTTTCTGTTCAGTAGTCACTGATTTTTACAAAGGATTGTGAAATTGTTTACAGCAGTTATCTACAAAAAGCTTCTGAGTTTTGTTATTTATGTTGCTTCTATTTTTTTTCCTACCTCCTATTCCACAAAAAGATTCTAGATGCATTTATTTTCAGGCAGTTAATTATCCCCAGAGATCAGATGTTTGGCTGATTCATAGAGAAACTTACAGCCTTTCTCACGGCCGTGGTTTTTCGAGTAGGAACTAGCTTCCAGATTTCACCTTCTTTCCTCTTATGATCTGATTCTCATTATGAGTAAGGGCTTCATCTCACTTCATTCTTATATCACTGCAAGATTTTCACTGTAGGTAAGGCTGAGGTTTATTTTTTATATATCTAAATTTATATATCTATGTGTATATTTATATATATATACAGAGAGAAATGTCTATAAAAATATGTTGTTGACTTGAGTTCTCTGTAGAAATTTTAAAAATTAGTTTACTTTCTCTTTTAAGATGGGATGGTACAAAAGTATTGTGAACCTTACAAGTAACTGTGACAATCTTTTTTCAGAGAACTCATTTTAGCAAAGGGCACTGTGATCCTGTTCATAGTAACACTTGGAAGTGCATAGCTGACAAGATAGAATTTTCTAGCTGTTACCTAAGAAACTGCAATTTTTCAACTGTCTCATTTTTTTCCAGTTTTTCATATTCTTTTCAAATATTGCCCAAAACTAACATTATACAGTTGTTAAAAAAGTAAGCGAGTACTGCGTCCTCTTGAAAGGAAATCTGGGGTAAAATGGCTCATGAGAAAATAGTTGCCTGCATTGAAGGGATTTAGGATGTGTCCTCTGATCAGACTCATTCTTAAATAATGAGTTTTCAAAGTGGTAATCTGCAAAGGGGCATTTAATCATCTGAAAAATATAGTGCTTTGTTCTCAACTTGTACAACACCAGCAATTATGCAGAAAAGCAACATGAGGACGCTGGAGGACAGAGTGAGATCCTCAGTAAGGCACATCCATTCCATCCCACATGGACAAAATGGGATTACCTCCCAAAACATCACAGGGTAATCCCTAAACATCATTGCTCTAATGGCTAGCTTTCTTCATCTTACTTGATTTTATCTTACCGGCTGTCATTCAGAGGCTTCTGCCCTACTTATCAGTGATTCAAAATTATTTGTAATAGGCATATGCAGAGTTCCCTGCAGTACTATGTATGTATGCAATTGTTCTAATATCATTTTGCAGGAGGTTTTCTGTTTGTTTTTTTTCCCCGAAAAACTGCAACAGGCTTTTCAGACTTCAGCAGAACCATGAGTTAACTGCAGGCATATAATTGTTGATAAGGGATATAGAGCACACTTGGAACATCTCAGTCTTCTGTAGGTGGCATAAACAGCTTTTAGTCTGGTGATTTTCATATTCAGAAACTCTCACTTTAAATAAGGGGTGGAGTGCTTTGTGGAAGTTTTGCATTTGTTGTAACACGAAAAACACACATAAGCTCTGTCTTTGACACCCAAGATCAGCCGTTTAAATGCTATTGGTGTTTCTTTCTTCATCCAAAGCACTTTTTTCTTGTACCTTTTCAAGTAAAAAAAAAAAAAAGTAAATGAAGAACAATAATGTGTCCAGTTCCCAAGGAGTCTCAGAGCTTCATCTTTGGAGAGGTAGCTTAAATTAAGAAAATCAAAAGAAGTTTCACAGGCTCATTTTGGAAATAAAAATGGCTGGGATTCTCAGAGGATTATGTTTGCTCACTGTATTCAAACCAGCAACTGGCAAACCTCTGCAAGTTTTCTATTGGCAGTAAGGTTTGGTCCAGTTTTGAATTTGGTGAAGGATCATCTGATGCCTCTCCAAATTACGTAACCAGCCTTGCCTCCTGCAGTCTCCCTCTTGTCCTTATCTTCAGTCCTTCCTTGGAGCAAATCCTACATCCCACCCACTTCTCTCCCTTCGATTCTGTTCCCTCCCACCCAATCCTTCCTGCCATGAGCTACAGAGCTTCTGTGTCACGCTGTCCCTTCCTGCAAGCATCATCTCTTCAAAAGGAATGAAATCAAATCTCTGCTCACTAGCCGCACTGTCATTAGCTGACTTTCTTGCCCCTCTGGAAATTAAGGCTAAAATGATCTTCCCTCTGTTGTCTATGGAGACCTTGCTTTCAGCATGGGGAGGTTTTAGCCAGGACAATTATGATAATTGTGCTTTTATGGGCCTCATCCTAAACAATGTTTTTTCCAAGGGTTTTAGAATCTCAGCACAGATGTTCAGAAAGGATTCAGAAAGTTCGATGTCAGGGACATTTTTTATGGTAGCAGTAATATTTTTGCCCTCCCTAATTTTACATAAACATTTTTCCTCCAGGAGAGTTTTTTTCACACAAAGACAAATTAAATCTTCATAATATAACAAGAGATATTTTATACTTTTTGCTTAGTCTGTGGAGAGATGAGCTTCCCTTGCTAATATTTCTGATACTTTTTATTCTGTGTCACTGATTAAAAAATTATGTGTCTACTGGTGGGCATCAGCCAAAAAAAATTACTTTTTTCCAACCTAAAGTGGAAACAATTGGACATCTGTGGATTTGTACACCCGGATGAGAAAGCCAAATATTAAATTAATGTATTAACAATGTTTATAGTTTTATTACCCTGTAATTATGTCATACCTCCTGATTGTTTTTCTTTTCATCCTAGTCTATAAAATGTAGCTGCCCGAACCTGTTTTTGAATGTCTACATTTCTAGTGTTAGACCTAGTGATGTTTTGCCAGGTTCAGTGGAAGAAAAGGCAGTTGTAGGGATGGAATTGTTACTCTGGAGAGTGTCAATGCCTGCCAGCCATCAGAAGGTGAACTAGAGACAGCTGGAGACTTGGTTTGGGCCAATAGCTATGTTTGGCATCCTTTCTGCCAGGCTGACTGGAAGGAGTAATTAAATGCAGCCTTGAGTAGCAGTGGCTGGAAAGTTACAGCAAGGCTAAGTTGTGTAGTTTCAGGGATTTAACTGGTACTAGTTGTGAAAACACAGGGAGGAGGGAACTCTTTGTCAACTAAGCCAGCAAAGGAAGCAACTGTGAGTATGGTCCTCTCAAATGCAGAGCCCTCTGAGCACGCTGCTGACTGAAATTTACTGCTGTTGTTCATTTCTGCTAGATTCCAGGAAAAACAACTTTGTATTTATCTATATTTTTGTTAAATAAATATCTAGAAAACTGAAAATTATTCATATTATCAGCTCATCTTCCTAACTGAAGAAAGTCTACAAAAGCCAGCATAATTGGTTAATCACTGAAGCCTAAGATGAAACAACATTATTACTTGATAGCAGCAAAAGAGTTCTGATAATTTGATGAGCTGCTGTGACTGGGCATGGCTTTGTTCATGCTTGCAGTGCAGTGGCTGTTTCATCCTAAACCTCTACTTTCATGCCATGGAAGATCTTTTATTTTAGTTATTGATTATTTATTGATTTAAAATGCTAACATGCATTTTATTTTTATTTTATGACTGAATTTCAATGTTAATAAATATTAAAATAGAGGTTATGCACTGATTACATTGGACCACTTTCATTAACAGTCCGAGTTCCTTCTGTTCATTTTGGACAGCAGCTTCTGCAATGAATGTCCCAAAGAGCTTCATGAAAAACAATACCATTATCCACATAATTTTGTAGAAGCAACACAGCATTTTGCCGTTGCTACATCTATCTGCTGCAACTGTCTGTGCGGTGGAAAATGGGAAGGTTTTGGCACAAAAACAATTGTGTGGTAATTTTTAGGAGGAGTACAAAACAATGTTTTCAGTTGACAATAAATGTGGGATAGTTGGACCAATGAAATAACAGAGAGATGCCTCTTCTTTGGAAGAAAAACTGCAAGGCTTTTAATGATTAGTTGTAAGCAAGATTTGGCTTTTATATTCCACCTGACGATCTCTGAAGTTTTTATGGGTAAGTCATATAACTCATGCTACACAGTTTATAGCAAATGTGTAAAGCATTGTCCCACCATATACACCTGCCTTCAGTGAGGACAACTGCCTCCAAGTGGGCAGTTAAACAAAGCTAGAAGAGTTCTGGTTGAAGTAGTTTGACAATCCTGCAGATGGAAGCTACCTAGCTTTCTGGACTGAATACGATATTAGAAATCCAGTGGTGGGTACTGCAGAAAAACATGCAGATAAAATGTCTCCTCCTCAGTTCCAGCTAACTTTAGATGTTTTCCACACCGTGGTTACCAGTTAAGTTTTTCTACCAGTGCTCCTCATCATCAGCTGACTTCCATTTTAAGTGAGACTATGGCTGAATTTAGTGGAAGAGCCAGACTCATTGGAGAATTGGATAGAATTTAGGTAATGACTGGAGAGTAGTGGCCATCTGATATATTCCCATAAGCCTGAATTGCTGATGCTTAGCTATAGGAGTACTGGCCGAAGCTGTCTGTCAGTTTTGGCTTGTTGTAGATCAAAGATCTCATCTGCGCTGTGATGGACATAGAACCATCAGTCCAACTCTAAGAGATGAGCAGTACATTTTTCCTGATGCAGTTTTGTAAATTACGCATTTGGCTTTTAAGAATGGCATAAAATAAATGTTGAGCATTGGATAAAACTTCTGTTGAGTGACTTGGCCATGGGTATAGAGGCATGGTTAGGAAGGAGGGTGGATAAGTTGATGCATAAACTATGTAAGGGGAGGGAGACCACATTTTTCCTCTTCCTTCATCCCCTGTTCCCCAGATACTTTGTTGGAGGGTCTCTAGCTACGACACAATGTAGAGCAGTATGAAGACGTGTGTAGCTATTTGTTCTCTACAGAAGACTCAGTTCTGACTTTCATACGAACGGCAGAGCTGTGCAGATCCTAAGGTAAAATTTCCACTGCTACCTGTGGGAATTTTACCACAGGAAAGAGTACAGGTCTGGGCCCAGCATGTAAGATTGGTCTACGTTTGCCAGGGGTTTTGTCGACACTGAAGTTCCTAAAGAGAGATAACCATTATGATGGCCAATTGATATTTAACAGTGTCCTGTCTGGGCTTGCCTGGATGTATGATTCACTTCAAATGCTTTTTGCTTTGAGTCAATCATACAGCTTCTGGCACTGGAATTTTTAGCAAAGAAAGACGTTTTCTGATTTTGAAATCTTTTGAACCTGCAAGCAATGTGTTAATTTTTGGGGGTGCAAACATAGCCTTGGCTTCCTGTGATGGTGCAAGCTAGGCACTGCCTTCTTGGAGGTGCTTTTCTTCAGCCCCTGATCCTATGTGTAATGGACTTGGGACCAAACATGATAACTTTAAATGCAGCTTAGGGCTGTGGTTCAGGAAGCGGCTGCTGCCTTGGCACCTCTACCCTTCTTCTGACTGTGCTCCAGTCATTATTGTGGAATTTCCTCTCTTTCCTCTCTTATACATATAATTCTTGGCCTCAGATCCAGCCACACATTTTGCATGGGAGTTATCGTATTTGCTCCCATTGGACTACTCACATGCTTAGAGAAATACATGTGGTAAGGGCTTTGAGTTCCCAAGACCTGAAATCCTCATACTGAGATAGCTACGTTACACTACTAATCAGAACAACTTGAAAGCTGCCAAGGAATGTGACTGATGTACCATTAGTTGTGATTGTCAAAGCACTGGATTTAGAGAGATTTCTTCCCTGAAAATTAAACAGAGTATTAAAAGAATAATGTGGACAGACTTAACTAGACAATTGGGATATTATGCATTCTGGTTGATCCTTTGATCCACCTTTCAATTGCTATGTTAAATAAAATTTATGCTGAGTACAAACATGTGAGATCTCCTATCTATTCCTTTGCTGTTTCAGCAAGTGCATACGTCTTTCTCCCATATATCCCACAGTTTCAGTTCCTCCTGTGTCAAAGTTTGGAATGATTGCTCATTTAATAACTTGGTTTGCAGGACTGTAGTCATAAATTACTTATTGTCAGACCTAATATATTAAGGACAAGAAAATGACGTGTTATTTAGATATGAATGTATATGTAAAAGGGGGCATAATTCTGGTATTTTCTTTTTTCCAAGACCTAACCCCCCCAAATTTCATACATGTTTATGTATTAAAATGAGTGGATGAATTAACGTGAATGAAATACAGTATATATAAACTAAGTATACCTGACTTTTATTGCAATCCAATTTTTTTTAAATAATGTCATCTGTATTCCAGCATCTACATTTTTTAAATTTTATAAAGTACTTTGTAGTAAAATCCCTTTGAGGTATAACAAGCAAGAAAGAATCTGCCTTTCATGCTGAGCATGACATCCTATGGTCTGGAATATCCCTTTGGTCAGTTGGGGTCAGCTGTCCCAGCTGTGTCCCCTCCAAAATTCTTGTGCACCCCCAGGCTACTTGTTGGTGGGGTGGGTTGAGAAGCAGAAAAGGCTTTGATGCTGTGTAAGCACTGCTCAGCAATAACAAAAACATCTCAGCATTATCAACACTGTTTTCAGCACAAATCCAAAACATAGCCCCATAACAGCTACTATGAAGAAAATTAGCTCTATCCCAGCCAAAACCAGCACAAGTGACAGAAATGTAAAGTGGAAAGTCCCTACAAGAGACTGTGCTTGTGTAAATTGCTGTCAAAAACCTCTACGGTAGGTGGTTGTGCACTGCGTGGAAAACCTGTTTGACTCTTTTCACCAGCACATTTTTTTTTCTAATGTTTCATCCAGATTTTTTGCTGCTAATTAAGTCAATCTCTTCTATCCTGGACATGGAGAGCAATCGATCATTTCATTAAAATCTTTTTTACATGACATCCCATCTCTGTCTTTTTATATCCAAGTTAAACATATCCACTTATCTCACTTTTTACTCTATAGATAGCGTTTCCCCAGTCTGTTATCATTCTTGTTTTCTGAGTGCTTTGCAATTAATCTGTCTTAAAAAGTCAGATCCAAGAAAGGATACAGCACTGAAACCGTACTGAATGTTAGACTAATTAGCTCCCAAGTCTGCTATATACCACTCCTCTCAATAACAACCCAGGATAAGTTCCTTTTCCTGATTCTTTCTAAGGAGCTTATGCTGTGCCCTATCTCATTCTATATCCTCTAGCTTTCCTGAACAAAAGCTTAATATATTGGTCTATTTCAATGAAATTTGACAGAAGAATGCATAAGGATCCATAGTTCTTACAAGTTTTGTGAAAAGCAATGGCTGGGCACGTACAGAGAGCTCAGCTACCCCCCTAAAGATACCTGACTGGTTGAGGGGTTGGCATGTACGTCCCGTCCACTCTGTCATTACAATTCACACCTGGCTTCCTCTTGCCTAGGCATGCGAGGCAGAAAAGGGAGTATAAAGAGGGGGATATGAAAAACGTGGGAGTGTACTGCAAGTAGTTTTTGAGGAAGATGAAACTCAGGAGGGAGTAGATGCAGCTGTCAGTTTGGAAGAGAATAAATGCAATTTCACATTCCATTAGTTCCACCATTGACAAGAATTGGAAGGGTACTTTTGTTTGGTTTGATTTGTTTTGCTTGTGGGTTGGCTGGTTTGCTTGTTTTTTTGTTGTCAAAAGCTTTGGCCTGCTGGCTAATTTTCAGATTGTCATCTACTGTAATCCCTACATGATTTCCTTTAATTATACTACTGGACAGCCTGGTGGTTTATGTCCTCTTCCTAAGTGCAATTTGCACTTCAAAGAACATACTCAAAAAAAAAAAATGGTTTGGGGGATTAGTTGAGTTACTGAAATGCAGAATTATACGTACTTGCTGGGAAATGTTAATTACTGTACACTATAGGGCAGAAAAGAAAAATATTGCAAAAAATTCCTCTTATAACCTCACTTCACCATACTTATTCCTGGAGGACACCTGGACATCCTTTCAGCAGCCTGAATTTACTTTGACTGTGTTTTTACAAAGTTTGTACTGAAATATTTAACATACAGTCTTCCTTACTTAACCCAAAAGCTATGTTTACTGTATGAAAAATCTTTTGTAATATAAATAGATTAGGTCAGTGCCGAGACTCCAGTTGCCCTGAGGAGTGGAACAAACTGAGCGGGGAGAGAGACTGATGATATTCTCACTACTGTTACAATGATCCCCTTTAACTCCAAGGTTACCCCTGCACTTGGCCTGCTGGTGAAAAGAGTTTTATTCTGTTGCCTTGGAGGGACATCCTGTTTGGACGGAGAATTTCAGCCTGCAGAACTCAATACTTCCAAAAGGGTAGGGATAATTCATGTGAACAGCAAAAAAGATTATGAAGTAGACAGAAGACAACTATTGCAATAATATCACTGTTTAGTTGTTTATGTTGGATATAAATGAACAGCTAATTCTTGTTGCCTATACTCTTCTTCCTTTTCAACTCTTACCAGTCTGATGCTGTACTCATAATTCAGAGAAACTATGATAAGATAAATACAATAAATTCCAACTGTAAATACTAGCATGTGCAAATGCTGTATACAGCTGCAATATTTGCATTTACAGTGCTTATAAAATATGCCAGAGTAGACAAAGGGTGCACAGTTGTTCTATTCATAGTATAATTTTGGAATTATAATGTTTATTTTTTTATGAGCTATGTTGTTGAAAGTTAAAGCTTTTCCGTAAATACTAGCAGGCAAGAAATCAGTCGAAGAGCAATAGAATCTTTTTTTTTTTTTTGGTATGACTTGAAACAGTCCATTTGATTATATTAATTGTTCAGTGTGGTGGGAAAATAGCTGCACTTTTCATGTTCTTTTTAATGTCAGAGGTAAATTTGAAGCATGTTACATTGTCAAAGGCAAAACTCCTGTTTCTTTTAAAAGAACAGGCATTGGTCTGAAAAGCCCATTTTGAAACTAGGCATCATTGCACATCCTGTCTACATTGAGAGGGAAATTGGGAGGATGTGAACTGACAGAGGTGCTCAGTGCTGAAAACTAGGTTTTGCACATGTGCAGTGTCACAATAACTCACAGGATTTTCACTTTGCTTGTTGGTTGTGGTGGTCAGAAGAGCAGTAAAAATATGTGATCATCTAAGACTCATGTAAGTCATCAAAACAGATATTAATGTTTTGGAAATAACTAGAGCAGGTGTGCTGACCATTGCTCCTAGGTCGAATTTCCTCTTGACCGTGGAATCACGAGGATGAGAATGTTCCCTCTCCTTTACATAAGCACATGCATGCATGAATGCATGTGTATGTATATATATGTATAAATTATATATTGATGTTATGCACAATTCAGACATGGGATACACCATAAAGCTGGGACAGAAACATTTGTGCAGCCACAGTTTGAACTCTGGAACTGCCTACTTAACATTACATAGGGTTTTACCTGATGAACACAGCCCCTCAAGTATAAATATAGCAAGACCAGGCTTGAAGATCTCCCTAACACGGGAAGTCTCACACATTCCCTGGGCATGTTCAATGAGCATTTAAAAGCTAAGAAACTAGCACACTAATTCAATGCTGAAGTAATGTGGAGACCCTGTTTCACACTGATAAAAAATTCATGCAAATTATCTTGTTGTCAGTGTATTTGTCACTGCAGTTTCTGCTCCTCTGTGTTTGTCCATTTTCAGAGGGAACTGAATTGATTTTAGGCCAGAGGTCCCTGCAGAGGTTTCTCAGGACACATATGTGGTACTGGCTGTCCACCTTATTTCTGGATATCAATTTAAATAAAAGCACTAAAAATAGAATTATGGTAAGAGGCTTCTTTATAAGCTATTATATCAGCATTTCTGTGAATACGAAAAAATAAGAGGGGGAGCCTATATGTTTCTGTGCTTCTGTGTATGTACCAAATACAGAAATATGCACATGCAAACATATATATTGATATATAAGCATACATAAAATAGCAAAAGTGAAGGCTGGTCTGTAAAAGTCAATAAAATGTTGATGACTATAAAAAACAAGGGTCTTTTCCTTGAAATGAGAAACACTTATGGACTTTGTGGGCTGCTGAACTGCTATTGTCATCTTGGAGTCCTCCCATGTGGTAGTATCTGAAAGATTAATTTCACTTCTTTTTCTTCCCAATGCTTCTCTGGTCTTATGCAGTGCTCAGAGGCACTTTGCAAAGAAAAATGCAGCGTATAAAGCTTCAAACAGATGGATAGAGCTTGGAGTGGCAAAGGGAAACACAGCGTGATCAGAGTGGTGCAGGCTGCTCTTCAAGGGCAGGCTGTGGGTCTGTTGGACCCTCCTCGCCGGTGTCTGGTACAGAAATGAACGTTCCCAGCTTGTACATGTTGCCTGCAGCCATGTGTGTAAAGTTACAGAGTGGCATGCCTCAGAGCCACAGCAGGCTGTTGGGTTTAGAGGAGTAGTATGCAAGATTAAATTGTTCCTGCCTGTCTTTGGAAGTCTAGTTCTGCTCCCAGACTCTTTCCTGATTCTAGTCCACATTTTGTGTCCCAAAGAGCTGTAGGATAGAGCCTGTGTTGTTTGCCCAATAACAGGTTGGGGTGTGAATTTTCTGGCTGTGTTTTCTCTGAAGTGACACAGCTGATCCTCTTTTGCTTCTTCCACCTATGCCAGTGTCCTTATAAATTTGAGGTATTTGAAGCAGATGATTCTGTTCTTCCCCCTTCTTAATCTGAATTCAGGACACTGGATCCTGGAAGAATTTTGTTTAGATGGTATTCTTGTTGATTTTTTTTTTCTTTATTTATTGCTTTGTCTGTATAGATTATGCAGACTTAAACACAGCAATGCAGTCATGTGAATGCACTTATAGGGGAGGTCAAAGGCTTCACAAAAATAATTGCATCTTCTTCTTTCCTGACATACTTAGCATATTTTTTCCCTTATTTGCCTGTCTTCCAATATCATAGGAAGTACAGCATTTGTTATTTTACATCCATTGTTACAATGAAAGAGAGTGTTCCTGTGTAGGAGTAAAGGTGGTCTGCTGAGCAATCACTGGATATTGTTTGGTTTGACAGATCTCCCATAAGTGTCCATAAGGCTATGCAATACAGTGATTGAACTTCATATTGCCATTCTAATTTATAACATTTTAAGGGATATTCCCTCTCACCTAACAAGTAGGTACATGGTAAGAGAGCTAGTCATTTGATTTAAAAAAAAAAATCAAAAGCAGTACAATTGCAGTGCATGAGTCTACCACCCCTTTACACTAAAAACAGGTTGCTTGGATGAGTAAGAATGACTCATGAGAGCTTACTAATGCTTAAAAAACCTGACATTAAATTTAACCTAAATTTTAAGCAATATTGACAGAAATTTCAGAAGTAGCTTAAGTTGCTATGGGATGCTTTATAAAAAAAGTCATGGTATGCAGTGTCTGGGACTATCTTAGATCTGGGTTACACAGCTTGCTTGGGTATTTTTCTTCCCTCCTGTTTATAAACTGTTCGTGGGGTAAGATGCAAAAGTTCCTGCAAATTTTTGGCCTTTCTTGGGGAGCTTTTTCATACTTTCTCATTATTCCATGTGTGTGAATATAACATGACCTATACACATAATGATGTTTACATAGCCCACTGTGACATCATCATCTTATTTCATTTTTCAGTGAAATTCTATGGAAGTTTGAAATTGAAATATGCTTTCTTTAATAATTTTTTTTATCATGTATGATTGTTATCTTCTGTGGCTTTTGAAGACTTATGTGCCAGTGGATTAGTTCTTCTTTCTCAATGATTAAACTTTTTCTTAGGCATTGAAATATTTTTTAAAAAAAAGAAAGAGGGCATTTTGACTGCCTTGTGATTATGACCTATTTGGGGACAGAACAAGAACAACAGTGTTAAAAAATACAAGATTGAAAAAATTGTGACCACATACTTGTATGTCTGCTTGAAAAAAAAAAGGGGGGTTTTATTTGAATCAGTCCTAAAACCATAAATCAGGAGAAATATTACAGAAAGCTGAGTTTTTACATGTAAAGTGTAAGCCCCAGAAACCACACTTTTGTTTTAGGGAATGTAAGGAAAATAACTCTTTAATTTCTGAAGAAAAACATTTAGAGGCTTGTAATTTATCTCTGAGCTTCTTCCTACTAGTATCTTGCCAGCCAACTTCCCTGTTGGCTTCAACTGAGAGATCTGTGAAAGAATCAATAACGTGAAGTGAAAGTGGTTTATGTAGGTAAGAGTGCATAGTTTATAAACAATTCTTTATTAGTAAGGAGTAGTTAGAGAAGCACAGGCTAATATCAATCCTGCCTGAAGTCAATAAGATTTATTTCTGATGTTAGTCAATACAGAACAGGATCACGCTCTTTGCAGCACAGTGCTTTGATGCTGCACAGATTTGTCTTTAAGACTGTTTCTGCATAACAATAATTCAAAATCACAATAGCAAACTTCCCTCCAGTTAGGTAAAATGTACTGTATATACTTGTTCTAAAACAGGAACAGGTGGGTTAGAATTCCATAAATATCATGCTAACATGAAAAAGAAATAATTTCTTCTTATACTGTTACAGATTTTTCCACTGGTTTCTGGAAAGAGCAATTTATAGCATACCTCTGCCCAGGCATGCATTCAGAAAGGTGATTTTCAACAAGCCAAAGAATTTTCTCTTCTGCTTTATGAGTGAATTTGCTTTGCCCTTATTAGGGACAGCAAAACTCCATGTACTCTGAAACTTCATGCATGAGACATTTCCAGGACCGAGACTATCACCTTTGCAAAGATCGTATAGGTTTATGTAAACCTCAAAACCTGAAAAAACCAAAAAGTTTGCATTCAACCTCACAGGAGCATTAGTGTTAAGCACGACTCAAAAGCATACAAAGATGGGGAGAGCTGGTTTTGAAAAATTTCAGAATCAACTGAAAAAAGTTTTCTGGGTTATCAAGCCTGATTATGCCAAAATGTGCATTCTGGACAATTAAAAAAATAGATAGGTATACTGTGGAGGTGATTGAGACAGAGGGTATTTTTTGGTTGTATATGACCCATTTTAATAAAATACTACAGTATCATGCTTAAGACATCAAACATATGACTTGAGCTGATCTAAGAATCTCAGATTTGGTAGTAGGGAGATAATTTGTACCATCATAACTCAGTCCAGTAATTTATTTAAACACATCCTTGCTCTTAGCATGTGCAGAGCTGCATGCAGTACATACTTGTGCATTCATTTGGATCTGTAGCTTTTACTGTTCTTTCCTTAAAACAATTTGCAGCTGCTTATCACAAAGCATTGTGCACTAATACGGACAAGAAGCTATTCCAGGCTAAGTCTTACTCTCTTCTTATTTGCACGCTTATTTGCCAACAAGAACAAAGTTTGCCATGAAGATGAATGGAGGAAAACTTTATAATCACCGCAGGTTTTAAAATGCTCAATAGTCACTAGGTTCTTAGGCAACAATACACCTACTGGTAAAAATTCTATTAAAAACTATTCAATAGAAACCCAAACAAATGAAATCTAAATATGTCAATTTAGTGTCTAATGCCCAAGGCACTCACAATGAGTTTTTAAAATCTTTTAGCCAAAAATAGAAGACTCTTTTTCCCTTTTCCCCCTGTTTCTCTCTCCCTGGTCACAGGGAACCGACAGTCACAAGAGACATCCTGTGAGCCTGTCCCTGGCTGTGCATCACATGCCTTCAGCTGAAGGCCAGGTGAAGTGGTGGACATTTTTGGTCTCCAGCATGCTTGGCAACCCAACCTGGGGACGTCTGTTCGCAGCGGCAGGCAACATGCCAGGTTTTGCAGATCCATACTCGCAAGAGGACCACTAGACCTGCGAGGCAGCACCCTGCTATCCGGCTCCTGGCTGGCACGCGGGTGCTGTGAGCAGTCCTCAGGTAGGGGACACCTTCCAGCTGAAGGGAGCCATCTCCCGCCCCTCGGGCCCCAAGTGAAACCCAAAATGAGCAGCTGTTTCCATGGGAAGAATTAGGGGCTCACCAGGCACGTGGGGCTCTTGAGATCCATTCTTCTGGAGGTTTTTGAGGAGCAGTGGTACCACATATGCTTAGGCAGGATGGGAGGAATTCCTCTCGGGTGACAGCACAGAAGTGTAGACAGCTACGCTGAGTCCAAGGCGGTGGGGAAAAACAGCTTCCTGGTGCTCACCAGCAATGTCACCTTGGTCGTCCGTGGGCAAGGTGGAAGGCCAAGGGCAGGGTCAGCAGTAGTCGTGGTGCCCTCACATCATGCGCAGCCAAGCCCAACACCTGAGAGGTACATGGGGCAAACTGCAGGGCCACGGGTGTATCAGGCAGGGCTCAAAAGGTGGGCAGGCAGTTCAGCCATTCCATCAGTCATCCTTATGCCTGCAAGCAAAACTCGTTTTCCATGTATTCTTTATTCCACCATCAGTCCTCTGAATCACCATGTCCTTCCCTGCTTCCTCCTCACTTGTACACACACCTAGCTTGCATGATGTTTTTTAAAAGGTGAAAAAAAATCAAAGTTCGCTGCCTACAGATGTTTTGAGATATTCCTTGTATAACCCTGCCTTTGCCTTCTTTGCCTTGCAAAGCACACAGTACAGCAGAAACAAAAACATGTGACATTTTTCTTGACCTTTATGCTAATAGCTTCATACTAACTGGCAGGAATAATTTCAAAATACCAGGAAAGCAATTAAAAGAAAAAAACCAAACTTGACATGTAAGAAATAATTTAACACCTCACCCTAACACAACCTGCAACATCTTTCAGTCACATTATGGATGAATACTCATCAGTTTTTGTGGTGTTTTGCATAAATTTCATCAGTAGGAACAGAGTAATATTAAAACAGACACACATACCCCATTTTCTGGCTTTTCAGTTCATTACGAAATACTTCACCTCTGGGCAGATGACTAATATGCTATTAAACTTCTCTATCTTTGAGTTGTGTTGTAGCCAAAAGGGGGTGCAGTCACTCATGATCTTTTTAAAATTATCTGAATACACCTACTCAGGGAAAATGCTGTTGTATGACTTTAATGTGTCCTACGGCAGCGTTAACATGCTTTTGGATCATTTAGCTCCATGTTGTGGAGCTGCAATAATAACTCCATAGTGAAACCTGGGGGAAATTTCCATTATAACCCTGTGCTGAGCAGTTTGGGAGGCATTACCCAGAAGTTTAAATTTCCAATTAGTGGAAGGAAAACTTTGACTGCGTGTTGAACTGCAGCAGCTCATGTTTGGACTTGGGGCTGCCCTACAGTCCAGTACAGATGACAGTCATTCACTGTCATGGTAGTTGCTTTTGTTCAGTATTACAAGGGAGGTGTGGACAGTTGTATCCCAATGCTAGCCAAATTTGGGTGATGCCAGTCCAGATTCTCTCTCTACCAAAGACCCCCCATATAATTTTCCTTATTTTCCCAGATCTTTGGTTTCTCATATGTAAACCAGGATAATGAAACTGGTTTTTTTGCCGCTCCAGCTTGCAGTGGGTTTTGTGAGCCTGATCTGCAGAGGTTGATGTGGTGCCCTCTCCATCGTACCAGGGCTGTGCGTGGAAGTGGGGAGTTTGATTGCTACTGAGGTGTCAAGGTGCTGCAGCACTGTGGCTAAGTCCTCTCGCATTGCTGCTTAATCAAGGGATAAAACCAATGCTGAGTGTTTGGTGTAGCAGGCCGCTGCTGCAACCTATGGAGTCTGTGTATTGGGGGATACAATAAACTCTAGTAAACCATTTGCCTAGGACAATACAATCCAGAAGAAAATTTTAGTTCCAGTTTTTCTGTTATAAAGTTGTAATCTTCCTATGGACTAATCTTTAATAGGATAGATATTAAACTCGAATAATTTGCTATTGATTTTATTATTAGTTCTGTCTAGAACTAGACATGATCTCCTTTTTTTTTTCTTTTAAACTAAATGTTCAAGAAGAGGCAAAAACATGCAACTGCTGTGAATGGGAAATAGAAAATCCAAATGGCTTATATAACACACAATATGTCAGGAAACCTTTTGTGAATATAACTTAGACCAGAACCAGCCTATTTTCAAGGGGTGATAGGAGAGATTTCACCTTGCTGCCCATTAAAATTTCTCTATAAAATACTAGATGAATTAAGCTAATAATTTCAACAGAAAGCAGTTTTCTCTGGTAACTTGGGTTTAAGAAATTGTTTCTTTGTCACTGTAACTTCTTTGCATACCCTTAAAGCTGGCCCTATTAGATGTTGCATGAGAGTGACTCAAAGGCATTTAGAAGAACACAACTCTAATTGCCCATACAGGACCAAACTTGACAGAAAATTTGGGATATTGTTCTGGCAGTAGCTGACAGTGACGACACTGACAATAAACTCACCTTATGAACAAAACCATTCAGTGTGTTATGAATGTAGAATCATCTGATCTGTTCGTGTTTAGAGATCTATTTTTGTTTGGGTAGGAAAATTATTTTTAAATTAAAGAAGGGATATTCAGGAAGTTTTTGCTAATGTTCATAGTTTTTTTCCAAGCTTGCACTTCTTGAAATGAACTTGGAATACTGTAGGCATTTTATTTTGTAAATTAAGAAGTTCATTGTCCTCTCATTGGAGCATGTTCTAGTAATAATGCTATAAATTCTAGGAATTCTAGTAAATCCTAGTTATTCTAGTAACTCTAATGACACAATGGTGTAAATTCTAGTAATTCTAAGAAATGTCTATTGCAGGAAGAGAACAATATGGAAGCTAAATTTTAAATCTTTCCAAGAAAGAAAAAGCAAAACCTATTTATGTCTCTGAATAACTTCATCAATAAGAACTCCTTCCCTTACTTATTTTGTGTATTGCATTACTCTGGAAGTACCTGAATCAGGATGATAATGAATCAAGGGCCTTTTTTTTATTGTTTTTCAAGATACGTATTTATTGCGAATGCCTCAGCTTTATGACTCTAATCTTTAGTCTTAGCATGCTATGTAATAGATCCTGAATTTTCTGTGTAGCAACATTTTTCATTTAATTCCTGGGACATAAGTTGCCTGTTGTTGATCTTTAGAGAACTTTTAAGGTGTCTAAACACTTACTGGAAACGATAAAGCAATATGACTGTGATCAGAATTCCACTAAGATAGGTGCTTAGATTGCCACAGCTACTCTGCTAATGAAAGGCAAACCCCATCTTCATCTCATTATGAATGTCACCACAGTAAAGGTTCTTACCATGTAACCATTTTAATTTATTTTTCTGTTATTTCTATAACTTGCATCTTTAATCAAAACAGATACAATCAGAAAAAAAACCCACCATGTGGATCAAAACAAAGTAAATATTTCAAACCCTTTTTTGTGAAAATCACTTGGCCTTAAGGGTTGTTAGTACATCTAGGGGTAAAAATTAGGGTCCTATGTATTAACTGTAATTTCATAAAGCCAGGCTAAAGATGAAGACAACAGGAGTGCAGCCATACAATGTTATTGTTATTATTAAAAGGTCAACAACTCATAAGCACAGTAGCAAAAAGATGAATAATTTAGACGTCAAGCTGACACATATTGGACTAACTTACTTCCCCTTAAAATTCATAAGTCTATACAGGTCTTACAGTATGATTCAGATCTCAAAATATAATGAAACAAACTTAATCAGAGGTGTTCATTAAATAACAATTCTGATACAGAGATAATTTAGAATGACTAATTAAAGACCTACTTTCTTTTCTTCTATCATTCTGTGAAAAGTCCTACAAAGGTGTAATTTGCTAATTAAATCATGAGATCCAAATCAATGTTTCAGGCACTTAATTGCTTAATTGTTGTGCTCTTCTCTAAGAAATCATGGAAATTTCCATGAGAATTGAGGATGTACCTTGTTTTTATTACTTTTTTAAATTATCTATCTTTTCAGTTAAGATGATGATAACATCTTTTTCTTTACAGTCTTAAAAAGAAATGGACAGGAAAGGCTTTGAATTTGGAATATATTGAAAATGGGTGTGCTTGAAGTTTTGCATTTGCAAGCACCTCTCAGGAGCAAGCTGGTCTTCAGATAAAGTATGGCAAAGCACTTAAGTGCACCCTTATTTCTGTCCCTGTTCATCAAAGGACAGAAGCACATATTCTACATGAAGGATGTATTTCTATAGTTTTGCACAACTAATTTTTTCTTTGTTTTCTTCTGCTTCCCTCCTTGTTTCTAGGTGCAAAATTAATGCCTTAAAAATTAGTGAAAATTCAGCATAGATTTTTTCCTTGTTCCTTCCTGACGTAGATAATTTCTGCAACCATGTCAGGAATTAAATATCATTTCATATTGGGTGCTGGTGTGAATGGAGGTGGCTACTGTCTATCTTTGAGAAGCTCCATCATCAAAAGGTTAGATAACATGATAGGTAAAAAAATGCTGAATATATTAAACACCTTTTCAGTTATAAATATAGAATTTGTCTCTGGAAAATGTTTGATTTTAAATCAGCTTCTAGCACTGTCCTGAATTTCCAGGTAGTATACTGATTTCCATGTGGGGGATGACCAGATGATAAGAACCAATACCAAAACTCCTTCTAAAGTATCCAAAGCTCCAGATCAGGCTGAGTGCAGCACATAATTCTTAATAATAAGGAAAAGGATAAACTGGAAAAGTACATTCTTGTTAAAAAACCATAATCCTATCTTTAGAACAGTTTTTAAGGGGTTTCCCTCAGGCTTTCTAGTTTACTTCAGAACAGAGCTGGATTTCTTGCTTAAACTGTGTCAGTTTCCTGGGTTTAATTCACTGTTTTTCTGTTTGACTGTTGCAATTTTTTGCAGGTTTCAAACATTATTATCATTACAGAAAATAAATAATTCTGACAGATCTTATGTGAAATATCTTTTATGACACCACTGAGGTATTAGTGAGAAGAGAAAAAAAATCAATGGGGCTCACATTTGAACTAAAGTTAAATTTTTATTAGAGAAATTTTTTTACATGTCTAAATGCAAACCAGTTTGCTGTCTGCTGGTTCCTACTATCCTGTTTCCCATTTAGCAAATGGAAAAGCTAAGAACAAGTGGCACAGAGACTATACAGTTTCTGTACTTTCCCAGAAACTTTCTTTGCTTTAGTGCTTTGTCTTCATAATTCCTTTGTCTGATTTGTGATTAAGTCCTTCTACACTCTGGGTTTTCAGGAATTGCCTAAGTAGCTACAGTTTGAGTTTAACACATCCTTAGAAATGTGACTAGCAATTCAGTTGTATTTATTTAGCTTCCAGTTGGTAGCATGCTCCTCAACGAGTCCCTGAACATTGGCAAAGCAATCTTTATTTTTATAAATATTTGTGAAGAAATGTTGGCTTCTTTTTTATGGGGTATTATGTTATCTGAATTAAAAACAAACAAGCAAACACACACACAGGTTCTAGAGTAAGTGCTTGAAATGCTTAAGAGCTCACCTTTTCCATGGGGACTTCAGTAAGTTAACCTTTTCCCAGCAGTGGGATTTCAATTCTGTGAGGGGGTTTCTGCAGATTTTCCAGTTTTCAGAGAAGTTTTTCAGAGGCAATACTGCTATGGGCTGCAGGTGTTCAAGGCTGACAGATCCTCAGCCTTGCAGCTGTTTGGGTGCTGTGCTGATTTTCACACCCTGCCCCATAACTCAGAGACATTTAGCACCTACCCATCACAACTATGTTAGGCCAAGGTTATTAACCCTATTTATCTAGTCTGGAGACAAGTTAAAGTCAGCATTTTCATACCCATGTTTCTGTATTGTATTGGGGCTGCTCTTATCTTGCTGCTCGAACATGTCTCGGTGGCATTGGTGATCACCTAAAACTTGGAAGTAATGGGTTAGCGGTGCCTGGATATGCCTCTCCTACATGCCTGTTCTCCCAACAGTCTAAACCTCTGGTTGCCAGGCTGAATTAAGCATGGTCTGGAGACATTAGACTGGAAACCCACAAAACTGGGATATCTTCCAATAGCCATTCTCACAGGTTTACAGCTTTGTATTCTCTTTATGCTTCTTAGCTAGAGGTAAAGGACATGGACAAAAACTGGAACAATGACTTCATGTCTCAATGTCTCCATTACCTTTACAAGAGAGGTGATGTGAAGACACACTAGCAAGAAGTCATTAAGATATCCCCACTGTGGAAAATCCCAAGAACCTTGATGAGTATACAAGGCTCTGCATAAGACAAACCTCTTTAGTACCCATTTGCAAAATTATCTTACCTGAAAATGTTTAAGCATGGTACCATGCCCTGAAAAAATTCTCTCCCAACTATCTCTGAAATTGTTAGGGTTAATACGAAGATGGCAGGATTAACTATATCAAACAATCTCCTGTTTTGTATGAACAGTGATAAACTCCTAAGTACTACTGGAGAACCACCTTTATTAGACATGACCTGACCAGACTTGCTCTTCTATTGTAGCTCAAGATTAAAGCATTTCTTACCACCACATTTTTTTAACTAATCCTCTCTCTGGCTGACTCATAACAGCTGTTAAATAACTAGATATTTAGCTAAAGATGAACAGAACCTATAAACTTAAACATGTGATACAATAACCAACTCCTTTATGCATAGCAAACTGCTTCTGTCATCATTTAAATGCTTTATGCTGACCTCACTGTCTGCATCTGATTGAACTGATCTAATGTCATAGTTGACAAAAGATGATAACAATGGTGATTAGATATTTCTGATGCATTATGAAGGAGGACAGAGACCACATAGGAGTGTGAGGCATTGCGTGGGGGGAGATGGAAATGTTGACATAATGTTTTTGAAACATCTGAGAGGTTGGTTGGAGTTTGTTCCTGAGTGTTTCAACAGCAGCACATGCAAAAGTTCACGTGCCTTGTTTTTACCTATTTTCTTTATTCCTTTCCTCCCACATGACTGTGCAATGAAGTCATAGCCTTGTTTCAGATATAACGGTACATTCACCATTTTTTTCTGCCTTCTTAGAGGTTCTGACTTGTCAGAAACTTAGTATCAGTAATACTAACTGGTGCTCCTGCAGCAGTTCATCCTCTCTAGACCACAGTGCCTTGCAAGCATTGACATTTTCTGGTGGGAGAGGCTGAGACCTAGAGAAGTAAAATGACTTGCCCGAATTCATGTAGGACAGATCCAGTCTTTTTATTGACAGCTCCCTCCTGCCATATATCACACAGATCCCCCCATGCCTTTTTTTCACAATGAAGTGACAACATGTGCACATAAAGGCTTTTATTAAAACAAGTCTATGTAAAAAATCATCCAGATGAAAAAAAGCCTTTTTTCCTCTCATTGGCAAAAGCAACTTGCAATCTTTTTACATATTCTCTTGGTTCAATTTGCATTGGTCCTAAAGTCCCCTTTAAATAAAACGTTTGTAGTGATATTTTAAAAGAAATCATCTATTGTTGGAATTAAGTCTAGGAAATGTGAATTTGTTCCATGTGAACAACTTTCATGAAAACTAAAGTACAGTGGCAATTTTAAAGATTACAGGAACATTCCTGAAACCTCTTAAAAACACATTCAGCTTTAAGCTTGTGAAAAGTGCCTTAGGACTTAAGGTTAATGATGTGAGTAATGTGTCGTCTCAGCGCAGACCTGAATTCATACCATAGTAATTCATACCCAGAAGTGAAAATGCTCAGTTTTGCTCTTCCTGCAGTAAACATGGGAGCACCAGTGTTTGTGAGCACTAGTAGCTAAAACATCAGGAGATCTGAGTTCCTTCTGTTCTAAGTTATATTTGTATTGTCAGGGAGCCTAAGGGAGCTTAGTCACACTGTACTCTGTGCAAAGATGGAATAAAATAACAGCCTTTTTCAGAGCTGAAACAGCACAGCAAGGCAATTACACAGAAACAGCTATCATGCTACTAGTGTGAGACAGGTGATAATACATCTCACTGATGTGGTTTGCTGATCTTCTCTTAGTCTAAAGGGCAATGAGAGAGAAAGTCTGAAGATGTTCATCTGAAAATTAAATGGAGCAAACTCTGGCACTGTGAACAACTCTGCAGTATCAATCACCTTATAGATACAGAAAGAGAGAGAAAGGTAGAGACTGGAACATGAAGAACCTTGACAGTGACAAGAAGTCACCTGTATGTGGTGAGGAAGAAGAGGGAAGCAGTGTTGTGATACAAAGAGTGACGTTGTCTAAGCTGCTAAGAAAGTGATCTTTTGCAACAGCAAAAAGGAATGGAAAGGGTTGATCTAAGCCCCTGCTTGCCAAATCAGGGTTAAGTATGTTGTGATGAAGGTGTGGGATTTGGAGAGTGGAAGAAATGGAATGTGTCATTTGGAATGGCCATATGTTTGAGAAAGACAAAACATTGCACAGCACAAGTGCCCAAGATTTATAAGAGCAAACACTGAGACCATCAATTTGATATTACAGACTGAGAGACTGTGTGGCAGGTAAGCATAAAGAAAGGAAAGTGGGGAAAGCCTGCCAAGACAGAAGGATGGCTCAAAACCTTGTTGAACTTGAGCCAACAACCAGTCATACAGAAAGAGATGTGAGAGAGACAGGACAAGACTTCATTTCTAAAAATGAAACTGGCCTGGAGCAGTCTGTGGTTGCCTTGTCTCCCTCATGTAGCCTTGTCATTATGTAACCTTGAGGGTTAAATAGGAATATCTCCTATAACATCAAAAAAAAAAATAAAATTCTACAGACTACTATCAGGTCAAGTGGTCCTAATCAGACATAGCATCTTTTTACTCCTTTGAGGACATATGTCTGAATTAACCCAATACAGGAACCTAGTAATGACAAGTGGAAGGTGCTCAGTGATGTTTTAACCAGGGAAAGATTAAACTGAATGCTACTAGAAGCAAAACTGCCTAACATATGACATGGTCAAAGCGGTAGTGGGGACTGAGAACTGCACCTTGTCCGTGTTCACAGGAGGCCATCCATGCACGCACAGCACTGGAGAGGCTCACAGGGACACTGCAGCTCTCTGACCTCTTTCCCTCCCCGGCCTCACTTGTTTTAGCTATGCAGGCACTGCTTCTGTATATATTGCCTAGTTTCCCTCAGGAAACAGAGCTGGGGCCATGCTGCTTAATAATAACTGTATTAATTCCTCTCTTTTGCCTGTTCCTTAATAACCTGTTGACCAAACCTGAGCCAATGCAGCAAGGTTCAGAGATGTGTTTCACACAGGCAGCGGAGGGAGGCTGACAGTGATGCTGTAGAGGGGATTGCAGACGCCAGCCATCACTTGCAGTTATGCAAGCAATGCACTTGGGGCCTCCTGGCCATGCACTGTCCTCTGCACCAGGTCCCATCAGAACCAGGGGTCTCCCCTCCTGGGAGAGGATGGGGTGTGAGGGGAAGGGGGCAAAGGGGACAGAGCACCCCACCCCATGCAAAACTGGCCTTGATTAGCTGTGCTGCTCAGAGGGCAATGACTCCAAAGCAGCAGTTTTACAGCAAGGCTGAGGATCCCCAGGGGGATTGGGCTGTGCTTCAGGGCTGATATGAATGGTGCAGTGGCCATGCGTGGGGTCTCCATTTAGCCATCAGGAGAAATAAATTGCCCATACAGTACCGTGTCCAAAGGCTTCCAGAAGAAGAGGAACAGTTTTCTTACAGTTGTAAGTCTTCCTGTCTTTTGCCCTCTCCCTCTCCACTCCTTCACATACTGCCAAGTATTCCCTCTTTAAACAGATCCACATCTCTGTCCCAGACTTAATTCCTGTCATCAGTTTCACTTATCTGCAGTCATCATGCTATTGAAATCACGCTGTTGGAGGCATCTAGTAAAATGTACAAAAAACTGTGTTCAAACTAACTTGTACAGCCAGACACGCATCCAGATGGTTTATAAACACAGGCTTGAAAAGAGGAAGTTTTCAGCTTGTTAGTGCCTCACATTTTTGCTGTACACAGCGGCTGTGTTGACATCATGGACACTTGTGGCTTTGGAAGATCCGATGTAGCTACTGACTTCAGAAACACAGGAGTGAGTGCCTCAGAGGGCTGAGCCAGGCTCCACACTGCCCTCCACTTGCCTGGTGTTTGCCTCTCGCTCCCACTTTCCCCTCCACCCTCCATTTGGAGAATTCAGCACCCTTCCCCAGACATAAGGCCATGGAAAAACAAATACCATTTTTTTCATTTTAGACATCATTATGGATCAAATTCACACACATTTGAGAGGTCAGGACTACCTCCAGTCTCCCTCCTCAAAGCCATGCCCCTTTGCACACTCACTGAAGTGCATGTACCTGTTTTCCAGCAGACAAACAGGAGCATTACACACCATGAATATACACCTGGTGATGAGAGAGCCAGGTAAGCAAACAGAGGCAGGAGCAACCTGAGCACGTGCATGAACTTGTTGTGAAGGTGAAGTGCTGTAATTGTTCTTCAAAACAGAAAAT
Source organism: Haliaeetus leucocephalus (assembly GCF_000737465.1). Taxonomy (NCBI): domain Eukaryota; kingdom Metazoa; phylum Chordata; class Aves; order Accipitriformes; family Accipitridae; genus Haliaeetus; species Haliaeetus leucocephalus. The sequence continues at coordinate 301,116 of NW_010973041.1, forward strand.
CTAATACTCATCTTCCTTCTCCCTGGAGGACTTTCTCCCAAGAGAGACAGTAAATACTGGCAGACAGCAAGGTGGGAGGGAATGTGTCGTGGGCTGAAGAAGCCAGAGGACATTGGTGGCTGTGGAGCTTTCAGTAGACAGCAAACCACAGCACAAGCTGCACGCTTGTAGCGTGTGCAGCTCCCAGAAGTGTTTCTAGCTCCTTCTCTCTGTTAAGCTAATGTCAGTAAGGCCCAGTACTGAAGAACAGGAAAAGGAAAGAAATATACTTCAACTCCTGGCTCATGCCCTAGGCTGTGCCAGTAGCTGAGAGACATGGTTACTGGGGAATGGGTGGTTTAGAGGAGTAAAATAGCTGTGGATGTGCCATGTATGATACTGCAAACCAACTGATCACAACACGACTTTTGAACCCATCTGTACAAACATAACCCCCCACTTACACGTGATAGTTTCTGTCTGTATGCATTGACACAGCACACATACATGCTGATGTGTGTACACATAGCCATCAGTCTTAGGAGGACTATGTAGCAAACTTCCTAGACAAGTGAAGGTGTATATTTGAGGCTGTGCTCCTGTCACCTGCTCTACTTACCTGTAGTCATCATGCTATTGGTATCATTCACTCCAAATTAGCCCTAACACTTCCTGTGAACTGGAAATACATGTATCTCCAGGATAAGCAGGATGTAGAATTTAAGTTGATTCCAGTTACTAAACCTAATCCAGCTGATAAATACAATTACTGATGCTTTTAGTTCATGATGTACAATGGTGGTGAACTGCTGCATAGATAAAGATCACAGAAATTTAGACATACATGGAACGAGACACTTGGCAAATGTGCAGTCATGTATTGAGTTTTATGTGATGTATATTTTTTTAAAGTAAGAGGAGAATGTCTAATACTTTCAATATTCAAGATAGAAACTTGGTATCACCAATTCATAGACCCTCAGAGATTTCAATTTGAAAATAACCTTTTCGCAACTCAAAAGGTTCTTACTGCTGCTTTTAAATACTTTGACTTAGCTTCTCTTTACGGTATGCCCTAGCCATTTTTGCTACTCTACCAGTGCCAAGCACCCCTGATGTTGGTGGTTTGCTGGGAGGAAGTGGATATGGCCATAGTATTGCCGTGCCGTGGCAGTACTTGGCTGGGTGACTGGGATGTTCCTTGGAAAGATGGACACAGAATGGTGAAGCCACCCTCTGTTTTGCAGCTGCTGACTGTAATGCCAAGCCTCCTTTCCTTGCTGTAGCAGACACAGCTTGGATATGGGTGAGGAGCCAGGCCTTTTCTTAAGGGTGCTGGGGTTCCTGATAAATACTAAATGAGTTCTGAGCATGCAAACATATTTGCAAGATTAAACAGTAATTATACCTAAAATGTTTGTGGTTTCATTCACTTTTTTAATCTGTCTGGCAGGAATAGACGTAATACACAGCTCCAGATGGCTTAGAATCTTTCTGTCTCCCCCCACTCCCCATCCGCCTTTTTTTTTATTCTGTAGGAAGATTGCTGTTCTGTTTTATATTTTCTATATTTTTTTGTATTTGTTTTCAGCTTCCTTTATCTTTGTGTGAGAATTCTTCAGGTGGCAATTTCTACAGTTGCAGCATCTGATGAGTGATTATTTTTGTTTTAATTTTTGTATTGTTTACAAGAAGACTAAAAGCCATAAGCATGCAGGGAATCCTAAATGAAGCTTAACTGAGTCAATGTTCTCTGAGGAACTGGAGACACTACTTAACTGTTAATAGGACATCTTATGTATCCAGCAGAAGTGCAAAGGAACACTAGCTAGGTCAAGGGTTTTCCATGTTTGCCATGAGACAGACTTTTCTGAAGCACTCAAAACTGTCAGCAAATTTTGCTCCTTTCTTTTATCATTTAAGAGGAGAGGAGAGGAGAGCATCCCCAAATGTCATATTGTCTCTTCTCTACGAAAGGCAGAGAATGAGGGGTTACTCATATTTTCAGCACCTCACTACTCCATTATTGTGTTGAAGATGGAGCCAAAATTGAATGCCAAGTGTCAGAGATTTGGTTGTCGAACAATTCAAATGTTGGCATTACTCTATGAAACAGTCTGTGGTTAGCTTTAGTCATCTCTTCCCTTCTGGTCTGTGTCAGTATTGGAATGGAAATGGTTTCATCCAGATGTCCTTCGGTTTATATGTCTCTCAGGCAAGTGGAAAAGTCAGCAAAGCCAATTTTTTTGCTGCAGTCAGAACAGTACATTGGTGTAAAAAAGCCTCAGGCTGCTACTCAGTGAGCTATGCTACAAGGCCAATGTATTAGCTCTGAAATAGTTATCCCAGAAAACAGTTGGGTTAAGAGTCATTTAGTCAAGCCACCGGGACTGTTAAAATTTCTACCTGGCACAGAGTAAAATTTCTGTATTATTGCAAATTTTTAAGTTATCTTTACACATCAGGAGGCTCTCTTCATAGACCAGAGCAAATAACACACTTGTCTGGAGAAGAGGCTTTTGAGCATTGTGTTCATGTCAGTATTTGCAACTCCTCCATCAAAACAGGTTTCTCTAGTTACTTAGAATTATTTATTTATTTTTTTTTAGTTTGATGGGTTTACATCTCTGTTTTTAGACTACCTGGGGCATTTTGGAAAGGCAGACCTTGTTTACAAACTGCCTGCCCACTCTGGCATGTTGAAATGTCACTGTGCATGCTTACACAGTAAAGGGGATATAATTTACAGGTGCCTCTTGGGGTGGGTGGAGGAGGCACAGGCAGAAATTTTTACACAGTTTGTCCTGGAAATTAACTATGTTGTAGAGGTAGCAAGAGGATCTCTGGTGGCAGGGAGGCAGAGGTATTACCCGGCAAGAAAAGAGACTGTGACTATGTCAGGTCTATATAATGATGTTTAATAGCACGTGCAGTGTGATAGTTTATGGAACTGTAATATATAAATACAATAATGCAAGCATGACAATAGTGGTCACAGTTATGGTTTAGCAGTATTCAACTGTAAGATAACTCTTAGGTAACTATGATGATGGCAATGGATAACTACAACACACTTAGCAGCATGCAGTCATGGAAGAGTTAGCAGTACACTGCTATCATTATGATGGCTGCTCCCAGATCCCTGGAATCTCCAGGTGCTACAAGGTCTGCAAGACTCCGCTTTTGTCCCTGAGCATCCACATTGGTGGCACGGGGCCTCAGGGTGTTGCAGGTGGTCAGGGTGATCTGGAAAAGAGGACAGCCACCATAGCAGCTGATGCTCATGACCCAGTGTCATCAATGCCAGCACTTTTCTGCTGACCCCACCCTGGTCATCCTTGGGTTGTCCATTAGGACACCTTTACCTATGGCCCTCTGGGATTAATTTCCTCCATTTTCTGGAAGATTCATCATTACTTAGCCACTTGCTGAGCTGATCCAAAGGTGACCAGTCACAACATCTTCCTATTACTGTGTCTTCATCCTCCAGCTCTTCCACAGGGGAGTCTGTTCCCTGAAACTGACTCAGAGGTGACCGCTGCTTTCATCATTGCCCTAGGCATCCTAACCATGCCATTACTGCACTTTTTATCCTACATTCTAGAAATCATGTTAAATGAGCAGGACGCTAAATTGCTTCATGACAATGCATGTCAGCAATTTCATTGTGGTCTTACAAATAAACTAAGGCTTCATAGTTAGGCTGGGTCAATGGTACCTTAGTATATTAGTCTTTCACTACAGACAATGCTAAACCTTTTTGTTATGTTTGTTATGTAATATAAGTGAAGTTACATTAAGGCCTTATCGTGGCTCAGTGGCCCCCTCTCCCCTGCTTTGGACTGAGACTCCTACAGCCATTGGGTTTCCTCTTACAAATTTATACAAGGATTGTTCCTTTGCTTTGATTATTCATCTGTATAATTTGCCATTTACAAAGTACGTATTGCCTCATGTGCTATGTGACATAGCATGGACCGTTTAAAGTGGGCTGAGTTTCTTCTTTCCTGAGTAAGTATTGATAATGAACCAGACACAGATCTGATCCTCCCTAAGTGGTAACCAGAATTTTGGAGTCCATACTAGTTTCTTCATCACAATGTATTTTTCTCCCATTACATCTCCCATCAAATCCTGAGAATTATTTCTGAGGCATGAAGGAAGAAGAAGGCTTCTCTTGTGACTTTTGAGGAAAATATACATTGAATGAATTTTGTTACAGAGTGTTATTGAAGTGATGTTATTTATAAAACACTCAAAACAAAGCTCTGGGCAATTTTCAAATCAGCCATAATATTTGCATGTGCAAATTCACCAGCCAAGATTGGAAGCATGAAGAGATGACTAAGTAGGTTGCCTCTGCCCTAATGTATGCACTATACAGAGTTGGGCACATGTCCAAGCCACTCATTTGTTCCTGTTGTTCTTATGCAAGCTAACAGCATATTTGCTATAAATTGCCATCGGTTGGGATTTGCTGAGTTGTGGCTAAGCAGGGCAGAACATCTACAACAGAGTCATGACTCATGACCTTGGTTTTGTTATGACAGAAGATGGTTATTATTGAAGGTTGTGGGAAGGAGGGCTCAGGATGCAGAACTCCCATCCCCGTCACCCCCTCAGGACACAGCTTGTTGAATTCACTGGTGTCCATTTTCCCCCTCACCCTACCTGAATGCAGTGAGGCCCATGGTACTTCAAGCCTGATTTCACCTACTTTTAGGGTGTGCTTTGTATGCACTTATTGATGGTCTCTAACAACAAAAAAATAAACTCATCTGAATGGAAAATGCCTCCCAGATAGTATTACTTGAAGAAAACACTTGAGCAACAAGTTTCCTGTACATGATCTTCCAGCATTCCCATATTATTTTTCTTGTTCTTCCCAGGCTCCAGAAATTAATACCTTTCCAAGTTGTAGTTAGTAACAATCCCTGGGTGAAGTTAATACAATTTCTAGGAGACTAACTGCATATTTGGTATCTACTAAAATACATGGCATATATTGTATCTATCTGATGCATAATTTCTTAGATGTATGCGTATAAAGACATTTGGGGTTTTTTTTCTCACTAGTATTTCTAATGAAACTTTAAGATAAAGAACTGTAAGTTTTCCCCAAAGCTAACTGCTTCCCTGCCCCTCATTTCTCCAGAAACTGGAAATTGCATTTGTCCATGCAGAAACTGTAACTTAGCTGCCCCATAGCTCCCATCACCTCTGAGCCATGTTCCCAGGGGCACTACAGCTTGCATGACTGCCTCCCGCTGCTGCCTAGCTGTCCTTTGAGTAAGATTATCTCTTCTACCCCTTATCACAAAAAGTTTTCTTCCCTCCCCCCCCCGGAAGTTGTCTCTTTAAAAAAATTGGTTAAAAAGAATCATCAAATGAAAAATAAAATCAGTAGAAAAAAGTAAACCATCTTACCATACAGAAGAGTAGAAAGTTAAGTTTATCCAGGAATATTTTCTTGATCAGATTTTGAACTGCACACATGCTTCAAACATCTGTTGATTTAATAAGGTACATTTGATGGAAGTAACCAATTTTTTTAAAAATAAGGAACTTGAGCTTCTTTTTTTTTTCTTTTCAGTAATAGAGTAATGTAACATAACTGTGTTTTATTTACACTTTTGTAGAAATGTCTCGCTGCAATAATAATTTCTTCTTCGGAACACTGGCAATTCCGTAGTGTTAAGTACATAAGTTAATAGACGGGTATGTGTTCAATTCACACAGACATTAGCAGCACATTAATAATTTGCAGGCTCTTACTGCTAAATTAGTGATTAAATTTATGGCAGATTACCAGAATGAGCTGTCACACAGCATTGGTCACTTTTTTGCATTATGTTGGTGGTAGAGGAAGTAGAACTTCTGGGAACCATAGAAAATCCAAAGCCATATTAGTGGTGGTGGCAGCTCAAATTCTGTAGCGTGCATCTTCGTAACTGCACTTTTCGTGGATAACAACCTTTTTGTTTTGGTGCCTTAGAGAAGAGATGAGCATGTTAATGTACTGGCTCTTAAATCTGAATTGACCGGCTTTTTTAAAAAGGTTTTCTACCAGTGCTTTACGCATTCATTTACCAGATTCAATAACCTGACCTCCAAGCTGTCAATAAATTGGATAAAATCAACAATATACCACCACTGTCCCCCTTTTACCAATCTGTTAGTAGGTCTCCACCAATAATTTCAACACTTCAATCATGTAAGTCCTGCTAACAAATCTCAGCAGTAACAGCCACATAGCTGTGTCACGTATGAAGACTTCCAATTCCTCCACTTTTTCTGAAGATTTATGCATTAATACAGAGATAACTTATATTAATTGCACATTTTGCTTGTATTAGTTTTGCAGTTCAATTATCATGATATTCTTATTTTTCCCTCACAGATCTCAAGCTCCAATGGTGCAATGAAATTTTTGCTGCCTGGAAAAGCCCTTCCAGATTTGAACAAAAAAGTGATCAGAGTACCAACTGGAAATTATTAGGTCAGTGTTTTAAGTAATGTTTTTTCAGATACATAAGAGCATACATTAAGTGATGTGAAGTGTTAAATAACAGTTCTTTCTCATGGTGGCTAGTTTATCCATGGGTAATAAGTCGTATTCAAAGGTAGTGTGATATGCCTGTAAACCAATTATGTTCTTCCTGTATGTAAGCATGTTTTCAACAGGTGGGCCTGCTTAATATGCTGCTGCTTTTTTCTGCAGGTTCCTGTTACACAATACAATACCAGCTCTTTAGGGCTGTTAAAAGAATGTAAAAGATTCTGTAAAAAATCAGAAAGGTATGCGTCAGACTACTTAGAGGAAAAGTCAGGGTAGGGCAGCAAATGAGGCCATACAATACCACCCGCATTGTACTAGTTCCTTAAAGACATATTTTTCAATTGTAAAGCATGCTGCCAGTTACTGATTCCCTGTCAGTGTATAAAGGTACTAACTACATGTGCAGTACTTGTCAAACTTCCTGCTCTGTATCAGCCAAACCCATTTCATCAGGAGTTTCCCAGTGAAATCCAAAGAAAGAATCTGTGAAATTATGCAGGGAATAGTAATTTTTTGTAATCAGCCTGAAAGGAGACAAAACAACCCCATACTGCTAGACCTGAACAGTTGGTGTTTTTCAGCGTGTGCTTTGGTAATCAAAGCAAATGCTCAGAGTAATAAAACATTGTGTAACACATGACTACTACCAAGCTCTATCACTCTCTATTCAGAACAGTGTTCTCAAGCTATTTAGGAAGTTAATTTAAACATTTCAAAGCACAAGAACAGTTTTAACTAACTCATTTAACAGGTTTTATTTCAGAGATTTTATTTTCCCCTGTGAATGGCAGTGTATCAATGGGCCTAAGACATTTAAAGTCATATTAATACACACGCTAAGCCTAACAGAGTCAGCAGCCTACTGCTATGGCAATATATCATGATCCTGTTTCAGGAGAGCTTATACTGGGATGAGAAATTATTGGTGTCATTGCTAGAAGTAGCAGTTGACAAAGGACAGGCGACTTTGTAGTGGAGTCCCTGTCTGCTTGACAATGAACTGCCAGTTGCCAAACAATTTTACATGTGCAAAACCATATTTTTCCACTAACCCAGCGGGACTCAAACCACCAACATAAAGATGTGAAAGGGTCTTTCTGCCCCTCTTTCAAGTACTGTATTTCAGTAAGGAACACGATCACTTTTGTAAAGTGAGAGAGGATTTTTCAAATGCCTTCATCCTTGGCCCACTTCTGCTGCCATGGGGATCAGCCCAGTATAAAAAGAAAAAAACTTCATGGCAAAGCAGCTAAATGAACAGAATTAGGAACCTCCACATTTCCTGAGGCAGACATAGTTAAAGTTTGGCTGTGGGTGGCTACCTGTGGTGCCTCCCTGCCATTCCTTTTGTTTGTTGACTATCACACTTCAGTGTGGACACCAAATCCTTAATCTACCTGATAACTGGGCATTGAATGCTTGGTTCTCAAATAGCTGTGAACGGTATTCATCAAAGACACCAGGGTTTATTTTAAGTTGAAGCATTTTATATTGTTGGGAGTGGTGGTTGTTATATAAGGTTTTTTCTCCAATTTTGCATGAATATATATTGCTTGAATGGGTGCTGTTTGATTCAGCACATCACTTCAAGTGCTGAAGCTAACATGACTACTTCCATGCTTGAAGATCAATGTGGATTTAATACTCATGCTGACTCAGTCACATAAAACAATCATCTGGACAAGCAAGCAAAAAATAATTTGATTCCCATGCTTGTTACCAGTCTTATTTCAAAATCCTTGACAAGTGCCAAATATTTCAGGAAAAAAACTAATACATCTAATCTGAATCTTGTAGGTTTTCATGATGTCACAGATTTCATTAAAAGAATGGTTTTTACAGTGACTAGCCTTGAAGAAAAGTAATGTAAAGCATATGTGTGCAATTTAAACTGCACAAGAGGTCAATGGAGAAATTATTCAGCTTCTAATCTGAAGTAATAACATTCTCATCCACTGCTTATGATACCAAATCAAAGGAACTCAAAAATAGTGCTGATTGCTTTCAGTAATACAGCATTACAAAATTAATACTATTAATGGATGCTTAGCATATGTGGTGGGTCAAGCTCAGTGCCAAAAGATTGGGAAGATGAAATATTCTGGGATTTTTCTTTTTTTGTGGAATAAATTTAAGGCAACTCTCTCTTTGTTTTCTACTTGGAACATTGCAAATTCTTTGGACCAAAGTACTTCCAACTTACAGAAATTATGAAGATTTGGAGAAGCAGATCCTGAATGATTTTGCTAATCATTCCTCTTGTAATAAGTTCTTATTGAATGTTAGATATCTTCAGTTCAAAGGTGAAGGAACATGGTTCTTCTTTACACCAGCTTTTCCTTCTACAAGCAGTTGATGGACTATGTTCAGAAGCTTTACATAATATTGTTGCTCTTCAGCCACACAAACCTAGTTTATCATTAAGAATGCTCTCTCTATCTCCATTATACATGCATGAGACCAAATTATGTACTAATGAAATAGCCTGAAGCCTCTTTACCACAAGTCTTTACCATGGCACTTATACTGTATTTATGTGGACAGAAGTCTGCTTTAAGTTCTTTACACCACCTATTTCCTTTAATGCATCATCTGATTCTTTGCATATGCGAATTGAGCTGCAGATGTTAATAGTCTAATCATGCTTCATAAATGAGTGGCAGTTATGTGCCATATTTGTTTGAATAGATGAGAAATTATTTATATTTACTAGGAGGATTTGGGGTTTGTGTCTGTTTGATAAACTACCATTCTAGCATAAGGAATACAGTCACATTGGCATTACTAAGCAGCATTTAAGTTAACTGTGAAATTCATTTAAGGTCAGCTCATACTGGATGGTTGTATGTTTTATTTTGCAAAACCCCAAACAAGTCTAACTTCCCTACAACTATCCACCAGCTAGATATGAGTGATAGGCATCCACTTACCTTTAAAAATCTGAGATTTAGCCAGTGGGTAAGTTGCAAGCCAATTAACTGCTTAGGTTAATATTGTCCTATGTTATAACCAGCCATTTTGCCCAATAATTGCCTTCAAATTTGCCTGGAATTTTGTCATCTTCCAGGTTTAACATGAGCCCTTCTCTAGAAGAGTTGATCTAGTATAGTAAAATAAAAATGATTGAGTTTATTGGTCATATAAGAATAAGAGAGGCATTTGACACTTTTTTTAACTACCCCTATAACAAACATCCTGGCTAGAAGAAGCCTTATTTTTAACTGTTAAGCCAAGACCTTATCCCTTGGATTTTTTATTTTTTTTTAAGTCTGTTGAGTGTTTTCCTGGGTCTTGGGTGAAAAAAACCTAAACGCTGAAACAAGAAAATGCAATATATGAGTCAATTTCCTTTTAAGGAACAATTTTGCTTGAAAAAGTTTTCCTTAAGAGGACTTTTTCTGCTCATGCACAAAGTAATATGTTGTTGTGCAGATTTATGAATAATAATAATTTCTTACATTTTACAAAATTTTATCAGCAAATATTAATTAATCAGCCAAATGGCAGCCACACATTCTGTTTAGCATTATATTGTGATATTGCAATACAGCTGACAGCTGATTGGAGAGACAAACAGCATATTTAAATGGGATGTCAAGTACATTTCTTCAGCCTAGTCAGAATAGGTGTTGTGTAATAACAAGAAGTATTTCCCAGGTTGGAAGGGCCAGTCAAATGATGCCAGGTAAGTTTGCTGAAAGTTTGTCAGGCAGCGAGTTTTTTATTTAGACTCAACACAACCAAATATCAAAATGGTATTAACACAGAATGACAAAGTTACAGAAAATCATTCCAGTGAACAATCCAAACTAAAACTTATTCCAGTACATAATTTCTTCAAGAAAGCTTGCTGCACATGAGTATTTGCCACTGTACTGGGAGTAAGGCACAGTGACACCAAATAGTTACAAGAAGTCTTGTTTTTCTTCTGAGTTTCTTGGGCTTTTACTTTCTCTCTTTTTTTTTTTTTTTTTCTTTTTTTTCAGAAACCTCAGTATAAAGGTGGAAGAATTCATCAGGCAAATTGGAAAGACAGAATGAGGTGGGAAAACAGAAGACTAGAAACAAAGAAAAATGAGAATAATATAGGAATATATGATCTAAGCTTTACAATGAAAGAGAAGGGAAAAAGTACAAAAAGGAATAAAATGTGCTATTAAAAAAAAAAAAGTAATGCGGTAAATCTGCACTCCTTGTGCCCAAGGGTACGTTTTTTTCTCCAAGTGCCTCTTAGCTTGTGGTTTAAATCAATAAGAAATTAAATTTCCAGACTTTCCATTTCCTTTCATGTTGTCCAGTCATTACATCCCGCAGAGATGAAAAAGATTACCACTCTGGAGAAAGGGTAAAGAGAATTCAGACTGGAAGCATCTCTCTAAAACTGAACCTGACCTAACAGGTCCACTCTCTCAAAGCAGTTACCCCTGTTCTTAATGATAAGCATGCATGCACTGCTGCTGACTTCAGCTTAATGTGTTTTAACTCACTTGCACCCTTATAGGAGAATTTTTCAAATATGTTTTAGTACGCAGTTGCTTCTTTGGCCAGAATGTAACTAACTAAAAAATAAAAGTAGCCATCTGAGTAGCAGAAACACTAAGGTCTGGTTTCCAGTACATTTTAGAAGGATTTTATGTGTGACTTTCCTTTGGAAGAAGAGGTGGGAAAGAGGGGATTATTAACTTACCCTCTTCTGCCCAGCCACATGTTTTCATGTATCTTAAAGGTATCAGTATCTTTGAGACTTCTCTCCCTCTTGGATTGTGTTGACATTGGACAGTAATGTCAAAAGTTAATGGGGGGGGGGGGGGGGGAAGAGGTTGCAGATACACACAGAGGCAGAATGGTTGAATGTGTCCAATTCTGCATAGGAAAATCCTCTAAAATAACTATATGGATCTCAAGCATTACTTAATTTTTTTCTATTCTTATCTCCCTCCTTGCTCTTCTTTGTAGAGGAATGTAAAGGCTGAAAGCTATTAAATGGCTATATTTGTCTATAAGGATCACAAGCTTCTTTGTTTTCTCCCTTTGTGCATGGTGCAAAGATCCTTTCACAGGGAACCAGCACGCACTCTGTTTCCATAGGCCTTGTCATCTTCTGTTGTGGTGCAGGACATCAGAGCACATACAATGCAGAGCATCAGCTCATGGCAAGATTACTTTGTTTGCTTTCTTTTCAGTTCTTTACTGACTTAGAGAGATAACTAAATAGAAATTTCCCCTAACAAGAGTATCGCTGAAAAATAGATTAGATAATCAGGCCAAAGTAGCTAGACATATTAGCTGTGCATTTTAGTTTGATGCTTGGGTTTTTTCCTTCCATAGTCATTATTTTCTGTGTCTCATATAGAAAGCTATTATCATGAGGCTAACTTCATCCAAAAGTCTATGACGCAGCTGTTAATAATACTAAAGATAAAGGAGCACTTACTGATGGCTTTCAGATGGGTTTGAAGTTACTCTGTTCCCACTGAGTCAGTAGCTCTTTGCCAAGAGCTATTGAAACCCCCCACTTCTCTGCTGACATTTTTTTAAACTAGCACCTTTTTCACAACAATAGTAACCAGCACATTCAGACCATCAGTATGTACACCCACACAGGATAGCACTGTGTCCTGCCTGCTCACACATCAATTTATATTTATTTTGTTATTCTGCCAGTCTTTCTTTATTCTCCCAGTCAACCTTCCTTTCTGCAATTCAAATGAGTCATGGGATCATGCAAACTGTTGCAGTGTAAGCAGTTTTCCTACATATTTGTTGAAAATGGTTTCCTTAGAGTCCCACCAAAGGCAGCGACTTTAAGTACTTTCTAAATAGGACATTGAGAATTACTTCTTTAGATGTCTCTTCATTTAGCAGCTGAAGTGCCACAGCTCCATAATGCATCCTCCAGCAATATTTTTGTCTTTTAGCTCCTACCTAGATCCATTAAATGTGGTATATGCTGTTTCAGGACTGCCAAGAAATGCTCTTCAACCATGTGGTCTCTCAGACTGTACAGCTCTTAATTTTGCAGAAATCCCAATCACAGGCCCACTGTGAACATTCCTACTGGGGCCTGCGGTATGTCCATGCAGTGCATTGTTTCCTCTAGCCCTCTGCTCTTTCTTCATGGCAGGACTATCAACACATGAAGCTTCTTTGTGGCTCCAGGGTTTTAAACTGCTAACAGCTTTAGACAGTTTGCTAAAGCTTGTTAAACTCAAATTATTTTGATAATGCATTATAGTAACAAGACAAATCAATTACCCCAGCATAACCCTTCACCTTTCTTCATCCAAAGATTTGTATTAATTGCTTAGAAAAGGATGATCTTGTTTAAATAAATCTACTCCTATTAAATCAGAAAACAGGAAAAAAAGACATTTTTAGAAGCACAGTGGTGATTCCACAGGGCTCACAAACCTATTAAACAGTTCATTCTATCTATGTGGGGTTTTAGGCTCCTAAAACTCTTCCCATTTCATTTAATTCAGGCTGATTAGAGACAATAGTCTTCTGCTGCTTTCCTTCTGATTTCTACAGTTGTTTGAGAATTCTCTGGAGTCATTAAAATTTAAATCTGTTCTTATGCATTGTCCCAAGGAAAGTTGGGGAAGCTTTGGCAAAATCCTCTTCTTAAGCAGGGAGGGGTGCAGACAGTTGAGCTGTTAGGAGGGTGGAGGGACAATGAGTGCACAGCAGCAGCGGGACGAACTCTTATTGTGACTGAGCTCAGAACTAGGATTTGGGGCACTACAACTTGTCATTGCTTGAGGAAGCTCAGTGGCTGTAAACTTAGTCTGGCTCAGTGCAAAAAGTATGGGATAGGGAGTCAGGAGATCCGCATCCTGTTTCTGTATTTTCATTGCTCAAGTAGCTGCAGTTGCTTCTGTTTCTGTCTCATGTCCTCTCTGCCTGTTTGGATCTGTGTAAACAGTAAGCTCTCTGAAGCAGAGACCATCTCAATACATGCTGTGCAGTTACAAAGCACTGCCCTCACAATTAATAGTGCTTCTGCTTGTCTACACTAAAGATTTTTCCTTGCAAAGATACACTGGTGGCTACGGCAAGGCATAGCTTCAGAAAAGAGACACACTGCAAAACAATACTCCTGTTAATCATGTTCTACTTACTACAGCAGCTAAAAAAGAGCAGCAAAGGATATTGATCCCAAGAACTGTGATTATTACCTTATAGCTATCTCTTAAATCTTGCTCAAAGGCAAAGAGTGGAAATTAGATAGACTTTTCTTCATAGACAAAATTTCAGCTTCTGAAAACTCCTTCTGTCACATCAGCATCTGATAGAGGTGGCCTGTCACAATCAAGGAGTTGTTTTCTTTGTGCCTGAGTCTGGGTGAGAATCAGATGCCTGGGCAGTGATGTCTGAGGATGCACCTCTGTGTTCCCTTGAGACCCAGAGAATTCTCCTAGAAAAGGCTTTTTGAGAAATTCTTTCCCTTCTCTTTGCAGACGTGACCATGGCAGAACTACTCACTGTGATTGCACTGCCCTCCTCCTCAGGTATGACAAAAGGCTCAACCTGTAGCAAGGACAAGACAGAATTTACTCTGCAGGCTCTGGGTGATGTCTCTCTTGGCATTTGGGATACTTTAGTCTCATGACAAGGTGTGCAGGCCTCTCCCCATTAACTGATGACCTACACAGAGGCCTGAGCACCAGCTGAGGTCTTCAGTATTTCAACTCCCTGACCTCTTTATCAAGCCTTTAGCCTATCATCTGTAAGTAGTTTTCCCATCTCGTTTGGGTGTTGTTAGGAGAAATAGTTTTCAAATATTGCACATTTCTGAACTACAATAAGATGAATGCCATACATATAATGGATACCAGCAGAGATGAACTCTATTTTCAAAGCATTGTCCCCTTACTAAGCTGAAAAGTAGTATGTCCTTTGATTTAAGGGGTTTATTTTACTCCTCTTACTACATTGTGTTAGTCACCTTATGATGAGCCCAACTAAAATATTAGCTATAAACTTTATTTAAAAGTCAGCTTCAGTCCAAAAATTTTATAATAGTTACTGAATTAGACTCTTTTTTAAGTGGTCACCTTCCTAAAAAGCCTATTTTATTATTTTGGTAGATGGCAATATAAAGAAGACATACAAAACTTTTTCAGGTAACATGCATGGACCTAATTTTTAGTTGCTATTTAAAGCTGGATGATGAGCTAGAATATGACATATATATCCAGGCTTAACCAGTGTTGCCAAACAGGCTACACTAGCAAAGAAATGGCTCATGCAAGGAAAAGGAGCTATTCTGCTGCTAGAGCTAAAACACGTTGCTAAAGGACGTAAGCTGTACCTGCAATGGACTCACATGAAAGAGTGATGTGGGTTTTATTTGGCGCAGCGTAGCCAGATGTTGGCTAGAAGCACCAGCAAACCTCAGAACGAAGCGCTGCATGCCTGCGTACCTATTCACCTCCACAGAAGTGACGGACCAGGGGTCTAACCACAGAGAAACGGGACTGCGAGCCCACTTAATGGGAGCAGGCAGAGGCACAAACGAGGTGAGGACCTGGCCCCGCTCCCGCAACTCACCATCCACAGCAAGGCTGTGTGGGATGGGCGTGTATTAACTGAAGGGTGCAGGAGGCCAGCAGTGCGTACCTGCACGCCTGCATCCCCAGGCAGTCTGCGTCAGACGCCTCTGAGTCAGCACGCCTCCCGGGCCAGTCCCCTGGGGTGCGATCTCCCGGACCTAACTTTTAGTCATCAAAGTCATGCAGAAGCAATGCCTGAGCAGAGCCAAGTAAGGCACCTGAAGTCAAGACCGAGTCGAAGTGGAGTTATGGGTAAACAAAATATGTCTGGGGTTCAAATAACTACACCTCAACATAAACCAATGGAAAACTTATGCCAGTCTTTTTCGTTCTTCCCCTTTTAATATCTGTGCGATGGATGTAGAGCTAAGCTGATACACATGTTAAAAAAGTTCCTGGAAGTAGAAGCACGTGGTAGATCAGCAAGTTCCAGCAGAGCCACATGAGGAGGCAGCTCATACTATAGCTACCTAGATTAATTTTAAAAGCACTTCTACCCACAGGTGATAAGGATGCACTCATGTACTTCATGCACAAAAACTAATTAACTGGTATGAGGGCAGTATTAGGGAGAAGGACACACCTTTAATTCCAGCACACCAGTGCAGCTAATCATCAAAATAATACTCATTTTCTGTAATCATTTCCTACATGATCTGGGGTTCCCTTTTCTCTGTGGCATCATTGAAGATAATGGGACTTTGGGGCCGTATGCTACAATCGGGAAGAAATTCCTGCCTAATTGCAGCACGGATTTTATTTTCTGAAGTAACTTGTGTCAGTAACATCAAATGTCAAGGTTCTGGACTCGATTATCTTATCTTGTAGTAGATTTTATATACATGATCTCATACAGTGTTGTGTTTCTTTGCATGGAACCTTTCCAAAATACTACATCAGAAAATTACCTGTAAGCTGAAAAATTCTCCTCCTTTCACCTGCAATGGGCAGTTGCTTGCTCTGTGGACTGTGCAGTCTTCACTTCATTAAGGTTATTTAGTGCTCAAGGAGCACACCACAGCTTTGAAGCTGGTGAGGTCAGCTTCTCGATGGTTTCTCCTTGAGAAAAACCATGCTAGGGAAGGGGTTTTCTGGTGCTTCTGTGTTGCTAAAATGGTCCCTTGAAGATACTTCCACTTGTTGCAACTAAGGAAAAAGCCAACTGTTCATTTTGCAAATGGATGGACGAATGTAAAGTATTACAGTCCCATAGCAGAGTCAATGTGAAGACAGCCATCTTCACTTCAGCTATTGATAAAGGTTGCTTGAACTTCCTCAGCTAGCCTTTTGTTGGCATGCTTTTGAGAGTTCACAGACCTTTCTGATCCACAGGAGAGCTGTAGAAACACTAAACTCTAGGTAGTGGATCATAATAAACAGCTGGAAACTTGACATTTTCACATATTCCTGAACATGATGCTTGGATGCTTCCGTACAGTAGCCTTTATTTATGCTTAAAAATTATTTGCCATAGCACCACAGTAATTCATTTTCCTTTGAAGTCAGTTGAAATCTTTAATTATTACTTTGGGGACAGGGTCCAACAAATTGTTTCCAGTATACAGGAGAAAATGTAAAGTTTACATAGATTGCGCAAGAAAAAGCCAGTTTCATAGTAAAAGCATATGGTAAAAATGGGCTTCCTCTTTGAGTAGGGTCTTGGCTGATACATAAGGACACAGAGGATGCTCTTCTTTTAATGTGTGTGCAATACTCCATCACTATTGAAATAAATTTTGTTAATTTGTAAGACAGAAACAACAAAGTCTACAAGAAGTACAATAATGGGAACTCTCGACACTGAAATCTGCATGAAGGAATGCAGAAAGAAAATTTCACTGAGAATTTATTTTCCCCTCTCTTCAGTGCTAATGTTGTTTCTTTGAAGTACCGTTAGCAAAAGCAATTCAAAGCTCAGCTATGTGTATGCAGTAGTTATTTCTTTACAGCAAGTTTTCTAAAAAAAAAAATAAGACCTTTTACCTTGATACAGTGCTTTTCATCTTCAAAGCATTTTCACAAATACACTCCAGCTAATCTGAACTCCCCTTCAACATAGTTAAGGTTGATTATAATCAAGATTATGACTTTACAGGAGGGACAGAGTTTAAATTACATTCACACACAAAAGTATTTGATGTCAGAAAAGGGAGTAAAACTCAAGGGTCACTATGTCCTAATTATCTGCCCACAACACTACAGCCTCTTCTTCCAACCTTGTTTGCACTGTGAAGAATTATCTTCTTACACATAGACTATTTTCTATATTTAACTAAATAATATACTACTTGTGTCATTAAAGTGCTTCTTACACAAACAAGAATGTTTCTGTTCATTTGGCCAAGATTTCACAACTCCGTCAGGCATATGGCCAAAACTGCTAGGTAGTTGCAGGGACCTTAAATTGTCAGATCTTCCCATCAGTACTTCTAAGGACAGGGTTTTCAGGTATTGACAACATGCGGACTTTCACCACAATTCTCTTGAGGCATAAAAAATTACACTTTACATTTGAAGGGCCTTAATCTCGTGTATAAATTGCTTATTTTCATCTAAAGGTACTTTTGTATTTTTTGAGTGGTGTAAGTTGTAAATGACACTTAGTTCTCAACACATTATTTTAACTTAATCCAAGGAAACACTGTCCATGAGGCACAGCCACCTGAAAAACTGAGACATTAAAGCAGAGACTCCAAGTCACTGTGCATTTATTTTTGAAAAAGTGAAATGAAACTCCACTAAATAACTCATTTTTATTCAGATAAATGCATTTACATTTCATCATTTAGAATACGAAGTACCAAGCGCACCCTCTGGGAAAACACAAAGCTATCATTTTATTTCAAGGTTTTCTGCAACGCCATAAATGGAATTGTGAACTGAAATTGCAACTTCTCTAGTAATGCTGTAACCGGTGTCTTTTTAATGGTATTCATCCTAAACATCCATGTTCACGATGTTTTCCTGATAATTATGGTGGTGCTTTTGGTGGGGTGGTGTTTGATTATCTGCTTCCAATTTAAAATGGCTGCTGTAGAAAGCTGACTACTCACTATGATAAATGCTGCATTAAGAATTTCTAGATTATAGTTTACTAATGAACAGTCACTGAAGTGGACCTTATCTCTCAGTCCTATAGCAGGACTTTCATTTGAAGCTATTCAAAACTGAGTTACCAAAAGCATATTGTCTACAGAAATGAAAGCATTTAAAAATATTTCACAAAGCACTATTTCTTACCTGTTATTTAACAGTTAAATCATTTTGAAGGCTTAAAGGCATGTACGGCTCGACCTAAGTTATAAGCTGGTGTAAGTAATGGGATTTCACTAGCTGTTGATATACAGTGAGCTCACTTGAAGGAGTGCAAAATTTCATATTGATACAGATTTTCGTTACTATTTAATGGCCAAATTGAAATTAGCATGGTATTAAACTTGAAAAGGTACTTAGTTTGTCTGCAAGAATCCAGTTTTTCAGCTCCTTTTTCTGAGTACAAGCTGTCCACCCACTGTCTAGAATGTGCAAAAACAGTGGCTCAGACTAGACATCTTCAGAAACCCCATCTAATGAAGCTTCTTTTGAGCTTCCAGCTCAACAGTACTTATGTCATTAACAATTCCCCATAAGCAGGCTTTTCTGCTTGCTGTTCTGTGTTCAGATGTACCCTGGATATATATAGACCTTTATATAGACTAATATTCCTATGAAATACTATAGTTAGAGAGTCCATAAGCATGAAGTTGGAAAGGTGGTACCTCTCTGGACAGCTACAGTATCAAACTCCCACAGGAACAGCCTGTGCAGGAACAGCTACCACAAGTTTTAAATGGGAGTAAGAAAGGACTCTTTTAACTTATGGTCCCCAATAGTTCAAATAGTGAATATTTTCACACTATTTAAACAAAGTGAGTTCTCATATTCAAAAAGAAGCAAAAAAACAGAACCAGAAAAGCAAAAAGATTGCACATAGTTCTAGTAAAAGATGAATACTGCAACACAACTGACACAGCTTTTTATAAGCAGTTCAGTGGAGGAAAACTGTAGTAGAATTAAACAGAAGTAATTGCCAAAAATTATTCACTGAAAGATTCTGTGCACTGAAAGTACAACATGTGCCTTCAATAGAAAGGCCAACCTAGAATGAGAAAAATAGGGTAAATTTCAGTCTTTATTATGGTATTACGGCTATACTGCACCAGACTGAAGAAGTGTGTGTACTTCTTTCTCCCTTTATTAAACTATGATTTTCTGAAGTCATTTCTCATCAGTATAGTCTCACATTTTGAACTGCAGTAAGAAGTCTTCAGCCCCTGTGACAAAAATCCCAGCTGTGTAGGAAAATGTCTAACAAACACTGAAGACAAGAGGATAAAGTTTAAAGCTGCACAGAGAGCAAATTCCAGCTGGAATAAAAGTTCAGCACTAGCTGCTACTGCCTTAAGTTATCAGGAATATCTTTTCTCTGGTATACAATGAACTGCCTCACAGATCTCAGCAGGTTTCTCAGCCGTGATAAAATGTAGGACATATATTCAGTGATGAATCCGAGTCTGCATTTACTAGCAGATGTGTGACATTTTTTAACACACAGGTAGCACTGAGTGGCACTTGAGAATGGAACATCTGGATGGCTGAGGTCTCTCCGATAGATAAAGTTGCTTTAAAGAAAATCTATGACAAACACTTTCAAAAAATAAATACTTCCAATTAACAAGATACTGTCTATTTCGGAAAGCTCTATATTTGATATTTATATCTATCTATAGTAATATAATACATATCAAAACTATTGAAGTTTCTCAAAATGTAAGATCGTGTTACAGTAAAACAAATGTTCTGCTTAATTGTATGGACTTGTGGCAACAAGAAAAATACCACAAACAGGACAACTGGAGTTATTAATATATAATGCTACAGTGTTTTATCTTTTCATATCACTTGAAGCTCTATTTAGCTTGGAGAGCTAAATATACATTCTTTCTATATACATGTACTTCAGAAAGAAAATAAAATTCCTTTATTTTTTTTTCAACACATGCTCGTGTTTCTTCTCAGAATCATTTCTGGGCCTTGAAAAGACCACCCTTAATTTAAACCATATTAAACCTCTAAATGAATTGTTTTTTAATTGAAAACAAACCTCTTCCACTTAGTTACAAATACCTAATTTATAACTAGGAATTTTCACATAGGTTAGAGCTGGAATTTTGGTCTCATTTTGCCATTTCTCGCAATCCAGGAGTAATCAGCACTTTTTGCTTCATGTCACTGTTTTCTAGGGCGCTCCCGGGATTTTGCAGTGCTGCTCAGTTCCACCCTCTGTTCACAAATTGAGGAATTTTCGGGGGAAGTCAAATAAACCACAGTGTCTCCACGAATACGGTAGGTGGTCCAGCTGAAATGTGGACCATCTGAAAGTCAGTTTTCAGAGACCAAGCCAATGCTTAGCATTTTCAGCGTGTGCTTACACATTTAAGTAGATAAATTATTTCTATCTATCCACGACATTTGCGGAATACTGTTTTCTAAAACTGCAGCATAACTCGGAAGAGCAATTACATACCACCTGCTGCAGCATTGCTCCCTTTACACACAGTCAGTGAAGACTCCCAGAGGGTCGCATGTAAATGTGCAGATCAGAAGTATCAAAAAGAAAGCAGGATGGGTGCCCTGGCTGCGATTTCAAGAGATATTTAAACACAGCAGCATTCTCGTTGACTTAATAAAAGTACTTCCGAGATGAAAGCTTTTAAAAAAGCATGAAAACCTTCACTGAGGATACATTTCAAGGACGTAGCAACATTTCAGGCCTTACGGACCAGACGATAGCGATGTTTCAAAAGCACGCTGGAGATGTTCCGATAAGGCCACTGGTGAAGTACAGGAACAGCATGTTAACAGAAATACTCAGAAATAATGGGATGGCAATATCCACTGGCGGAGAGGAGATATCCTGGGGGAAAAAAAAAAGAGGGGGGGAAAAAAGCAGTTATGTCGTATGCTGTGACACAAAACCACGACACACCAGATTTTACTCCAAGGAGCTGTTCCGCATCGTGTGCTCCTGCTCGCTTCCTGAAGAATTCCAGCTGTGTGACTAGCATTGGGCGAAACCGCTAGCGTCGGGCTCGCAGCCGGAGACCGGCCCCTCAGGCCCGGGGAGCGGAGTCCTCGGGCGCCCCGGCCTCTCCCGCTCGGGCCGCAGGCACAGACCTGCCGCGCCGCGGAGCTGCCGGGCCTCCCCGGCGCCTCCTGGGGCCGGAGCTGCCAGGGGAGGGGAGGGGAGGGGAGGGGAGGAGAGGCCGCCGGCGCGGCCTGCCCTCAGCGCGGGCGGGCGCTGCCACCTAGCGAAGAGC
>NW_010973041.1:323206-324374 GCF_000737465.1 Haliaeetus leucocephalus
TTTTTTTCACAGGAGAGCCGGAGGCCTCTGCCTCTCGGGGCTCGCGACCCGGCTGCGGCGTGTCGGGTTTCTCAGTGAGAGGAAGCGGGGCGGGTCTGTAACTCTCGCAGGGGGCACAAATCCCGAAGCTGCAGCAGAAGCGAGCCGGTGCAAAACTTTAGCTTAAGACTCGTCCGTCCCGCGTGTTCAAAAAATGGCTGCAAAACGTGACGGCCTGCCTCGGTCATGAGCAGGCCAGTTAGGCTGATACTCTGGGTTTGCGTTCTGACCAAAACATGAATTAGTTTTCCGAGGTGATGTAACTCTCCCGGTTGGTCTGGTGTGTAGAAATCGCTTATAAGCTGTCTTTATTTTACAGAGACGGCAGGTTTATTCTCTTAATTGTATACAGCTTGCTGTTTATCTCCTTTTTAATGCCATCCTGTTCCCCTTCTCATTATCCCCGAAACAGAAGAGAGGAGGAATACAGATGTGTTCATTAGTTGTTAGTTGTCACAAAGACTCTTAGCTGATCGTGACAATGCTTAACGTGAACTAGTGTTTCAAGACCCTCACATGGACAAGCGTAGACTGTTACTGCACTGATACTTCTGTGTCTTGTGCTTGAACCCATCTGAGGGATTTCACCAAACAGCAGGTGAAGAAAGGTATACACTTAAGTGTGATCATCATTTGGATTACCACAGAGAAATGCTTTTGATTTGATTTGATTTATTGATTTGATTTGATTTGATTGGTTGTGATAACTTTTTGTTAAGTTTCACTCTTGTTGCTCTTCATGCCAGTGTTTGAGATCAAGTATTTTACTATGGTTTAGTCCATGTTTCATTCCACTGCAATGCCATTTTACTTGAGATTTAATTCCAGATAACCTCAGCTACAGCCTCTGTTAATTTTTACAGGTTATGTCCCTTTGTAGGATGCAAAGTCTGGAACTGAGCATACAGTCGTGCATCTTCTCATTCCTGAGGTCACTGCTAGATGTGACTGTCGCTGCCTTTTCAGGAAGGTTGAGACTTTCCTCCCTGAGTCAAGTCTTCTCTGCCATTCCTTGCCTTCAGTGCCTGGGCTGCCAGGTGGAAATAGGCCTCAGGTCCCTTGGCAGGGTATCTTCCCCACTTTGCCTAGAGCAGCTGCATTCCTTCTGATAATTCACTAGAAGGTCTGT
>NW_010973041.1:324384-358193 GCF_000737465.1 Haliaeetus leucocephalus
TTTCGCTCTGCCAGACATAAAAATTCAGGCAGATGAGCATTCCCTTTTGAATAGTCTCAATCTTAAGTCATAAGGCACTAATAAAACAAGCATTATACCAAACTAAAACTAGTTAAGTTATTGAAAGAACCATTTTTTTTCTAGATTAAAAACAAAAGGCAGCATTTTGATCCTGGCTTCTGTCAATGTAGTAATCTTCCATATTGACTGAATGCATGCATGAACAATTTTAAAGGTGGTCTTCTGTTCATTTTGAGTTTTATGATTGCTCGTGTTGCACACTTCTTACATGGTTCTTAAGGCAAAAAATTATTCATCCTGAAGTCTGTATAGTTCTCAGGATTTTCATGAGCAATCTAACAATCTGAACATTTGTGATAAATAAGCAACATGAGTAACATGGGAACAGACCCATCAATACTACTGGAAACAGCGATCTAGGTTTTCCCTAATGCTTTGACTATAATATATTCAGGGTTGGAGTTCGTGCATTTTCCTTTGCACTACTCATCGTGCTCCACAGAGGGGTAGCAAAAGGAAGCAGGAGATCTGTTTAAAACTACTTCAGCTTATCAGCTTTTACACCATCTGGTGTGGAAAGCTTTCTCAGAGAAGTATTTGATGTGTAACCAAGACCACAGAGCCTCTGCTTGTTGAAACAAAAGGCTTGATGAGCCAGCTAATAAATGAGGTCTCTATGAATGTGAAAGTTAAGAAAAAGCTAGAATAAGAGACAGTCGTGTGTGTGTTGTGGAAGGGGGGTGTTGTACATTGAAGTCTGGAGGTTTTATTTGAGAAATTTCCTGTCTTTAATAAATAGTGCTGGAACCGTGCAGTAGTAACTCACACCAGAATGGTTCTAAAATTTTTTTTTTCCACGGTGAGCAATCATAAGCCACGATATGAACTCTTCAGCTTAAAAGTGAGACAAACTTTGCAACAACTGGTCGCATTGGAGGAAAAAAAAAAAGCAGTAGCATTTTCTCCATGTGTGATAAAAGGTGACATTATTTTTAAATATAATTACTAAGCCTGAGGTTATGAAGGGCCTGACAGTACCCATTCCATCCAAAGAGCTAGAAGTGTTCTGAACTCAAGAGAAAACTCAACTTGATCAAAAATGGAATTATCCCTAGAAAGACAAAAACAAGATACTTTCCAATGATGAACTAGAAACAAGAAAATTCAGATGCATTTTTCTTTAGGTGGAGTATGAAATCAGAGGTGAATTTAATCTCAGTGAGAATATATGTTTCAAATTACCTTTTTTTCCTTTCCCCTTTTTTACAAAAGAACTAGACCAGATGACCAATGAGCAAAACCGAGATATCAGTAATTACTAAAGCATGACAGATAGGTGGTAATTGTGAGTCACTTCATGCTTCTTCACTACAAGTTGTATCAAAACACAACATGGACCTTTTAGCCTGATCTCCTAAGGAAATAAAATAGATTTTATTTAAGTGGCTCTTTGCTTTGCCGTCTCTTTTCCCTTTTGCTTTATGCTTTGGAACTGTTGGTCAATATTATAAAAATTTGGCAAGAAAATACTTGAAATTACTTCATTAAAAATGTAAGAGGAGCAAGAGTCTGCTAAGTTTCTACTTGGGGAAGGGTTGTGAGTTGAATAAAACCTGACACCAGTACATCTACACAGGAAACAATTAGTGACCCAGCTGCAGGCAAAGTTGAATGAGCACTTACACCTTCTTAGGTACCAGATGACCTAACTGTAAGTATGTGAAGAAACCCAGCAGTAGTCACAGCAGGTGAAATTGTCAGCAGATTCTTTTTATTTCACTTGTGAAGATGCTCTTGAGCTGTCCCCCTTTTCAGAAGCTGTGCAGACTACTTAGAGAAACGGGGAAGTTCTTAGATCTTGGCAAGTCAACAAAAATTATTTTGAAAAAAGGTTTTCATCATTTTGTATGTATACTACTATATAGGAATGCCTGGTATTCAGTATGGTGGTTGTGTATAGGACTGATTTTCCTCATGTGAACAAGAAGCCTTTGTTATAATATGCTTTATACAGGTATTTCTCACTCATTAGAGGCATTCCTAAATAACAACCTGCATTTTTATATTGGGAATTATTGTGGTTTAAGCCCAGCTGGCAACAAAGCACCCTGAAGCCGCTTGCTCACTCCTCCCTCCCCGGCCCTGGTGGCATGAGGAGGAGAAAATATAAAGAAAAGCTCGTGGGTCAAGATAAGGACAGGGAGGGATTATTCACCACTTATGGTCACAGGCAAAAGACAGGCCCAACTTGGGGAAGAAACAAAATCAATTTAATTTACTACCAATCAAATCAAAACAAGGATAATGAGAAGTAAAACCAAATTTTAATTCCCCCCGTGTCTCCCTCCTTCCTGGCTCAACTCTACTCCCAATTTTCTCCACCTCCTCCCATCCCAAGCAGCACAGGAGGATGGGGAATGGGGGTTGGTGTCAGTTCATCACACGTTGTCTCTGCTGCTCCTTCCTCCTCGGGGGGAGGACTCGTCACTCGTCCCCTGCTCCAGTGTGGGGTCCCTCCCACAGGAGACAGTTCTCCACGAACTGCTCCAATGCGAGTCCTTTCCACAGGCTGCAGTCCTTCAGTCACAGACTGCTCCAGCGTGGGCCTTCCCATGGGGTCACGGCCATCTCTGGGGGCACCCGCCTGCTCTGGCGTGGGGTCCTGCCCGGGCTGCAGGTGGGCATCTGCTCCCCCACTCCCCTCCACGGGCTGGGGGGGGACAGCCTGCCGTCTCACCAGGGCTGGGGGGGCATCAACCTCCCCCGGTGCACGTCCTCTCCTCCTTCCGAACTGACTTTGGTGTCTGCAGAGGGGTTCCTCTCACACTCCAATCCCCCTACTCACTGCAGGTTCCCCTTCTGAAATCTGTTCTCCCAGAGGCGCTACCACCATCACTGATGGGCTCGGCCTGGGCCAGAGTTGGGCCCAACTTGGAGCTGGGGAAGCTTCTGGCAGCTTCTCACAGGAGCTGCCCCTGCAGCCCCTCCCCTGCCACCAAAACCTTGCCACCCAAACCCAAAACAGGAATAAATGATGAATTGGCACATCTTGTGCATTTTCCATAGCTTTTTAAATTTGGTATCTTTAAAGAGGAGAATCATAATGTAAGAAATTTGCAAGTGAAATACAGTTGTTTAAAATCAGTCATTTGAAATTTCCTTTCTGGAAAACTGCTGGACATATTATGTTTCGTTGATTTGTAGTCTAGCCCCATCTCAAGCAGAAGATACATTTTGTAGCTGCCTAGTTAGTTTTTCAGATGTGCTGTTAAATGGAGTGTAATCTCAAGAAGACTAACATGTATTTTTCTGTGTAAGATTGGAATTATTGGTGGAACTGGCCTGGATGATCCGGATATCTTAGAAGGAAGAACAGAAAAATATGTTGATACTCCTTATGGCAAGGTCTGTATAACTACTTTTTTTATTACCGAGACTTTTTGCTGTTTCTAAAGGTGTTTGTATGCTTTAAGAATTTTCAGACTGTTAAGTGAATGCATAAAGGAGGTACTGTCAAAAGAGTATTTCCTTTTAGTTGCTACATATTGTGTGATTCTTAGTTTGTAGAAACAAGGTGTTACCAAGGTGTTGTGCAAAGGAGACTATACCTATTCTCGTTTGTAGATTGGATGAATTTACAAACTTGGTCCTGAATTTGCAGTCAAGAGGGATAAACCCTGTCTTCAAATTTGTGCTGTTGTGTGATCTGCAGTATATGTCAGATCGCTCCAGGAAACTTTCTGAATTGCAGAAAACTGTCCTTTGAGGTATATGGGCCACCATTTTCCCTGTAACCACTGAATTATGCTTTACATACCAATGCTCTCCTTACAGTTATGCTTACAACCACATAATTTGAAGCTGATTTGCAAACAAAGCTCTGAAACTGTTTTTGTGGCACAGGTATTCTTGACCAACTCTCCTTCGCATTGCTTCAGCCCTTTTCCTCAGCAAAAGGGAGTGGAGGCTACAGGTGTTGCTCTATACACAGTGCCGAGTGTGTTGTGAGGGGCAATTCTCACCCCAACGCATTTATAGTAGGAACATAAAACACAAAGGATGAGAGAGAGTTTTAAAGGCAGGAAATCAAGGGGAAGAGAGGTTGACACAGGAAGCTCATAGAAGAACTGGATCTCACCTATTCTGTAATTATCATAAGACCAGGGGAGTCTGGGTGCTTTATAATTGCCACTGGAATTATGTCTTATGAAATCTACTAGTGTAAGGTTGTATACGTAGAATAAAACATCTGGCATGTGGTAACAAGAGCCATTTTATGCGTAGAAGCTTGCCAGAAAGCTCAGCGCTGTGGTGTGTGACTGAAAATCTGAATCCATGACTCCAGTGAAAACGGTTTGAGGGGAAGTAAGAGTGTAAAGAGCAAGCACAGTTTGTGTGTGCACCACTCAAGAAGGGGAAGGAGATAAAGATTAAGGGACCAGAAAACATAATCAGAATTATACATCTGACTTTTCCACCATCCCCTAAAATCTGTTAACAAACTGCAAGAGAATGAAGGGAACTTGCCTCCTGTATTTTCTGTAGCCTGCTTTCCAGATGGTGGCCAGAGTTGGTCTGAAGTGGAATCCACTGGCTAAACCAAACCAGTTGCCATTGCATTCCCTATTTTTTGAGAGTCATGGATGGTCACAGCATCTCTGTGTCCGGAGACTGCTCACAAAGCAAAAATAGCACTATGCTTGTAGCGGATAGTAACTGAAGCCTTTATATCCAGGAAGGATGAAACACTCTTCACCTTCTTCACAGGCATCTCTTCAGATCCGAGTTAAGGGCACAGTGGCAGCACAGCATTTGGAGGGCTGTTCTGTCACAGCGCTGGGATGCAATAGGATGTGGGTGGCCCAATTTTGCAATGCGGTATGTGGCCTACAGCAGGGTTTAGTATTGCTGAGAAGAGTAGGAGTACCTGCAGGATGGCTTCTGCACAAGGGAGTGGAAAAAGCTTCCTCAATCCTGCACCTTTCGTCAGTATGGAAGGCTTTTTTAATGTCATTTAGGAAGCAGCTTAGCTCCTGTCTTTTTTATTGTGTTCTTCACAGAATGCACATGAATAGGGGAAAATAAATCTTGGTTGCCTGTTGTGGTTTGTGAGAAACCTTGATCAATGGACTGGCTGTGTCTGAGGTTGTGTATTATATGTGTTTAACATAGGCTCAACGTAAAGAAAAAGCTTGTGAATATCCTGTCTCTGTGTAGGGCAGGAGGCAGGGGGTTATAACTGAGATGTCATGGTAGGAACCCACACGTGGATTCTAGATACTGTGGTGAGCTGAACTGGGACTGTCACGCTGACCTGGATGGAAAACTACAACTTCCTGGGGCTTCTGTATCTGTGAAAGGGAGCACAGCAAAACAGCAAGCTTTTGTCCTTATCCCTGCTGGCCTGTCTCTCTTCTCTCTGCCTGTAGAGCTGAACTAATAAGAACTCAGGCCGCCAGTCTGATGGTTGTTTGATGTAGATTAACTCCTGCATAGGATCTCATTAACTTCAGTGTTTGAATGGAGTTTCATCCTCGTGGAAAAACTGGTGGATCAGCCTTAATGTAAGACACACAGGGCTTAGACCACAAATTGCAGTGGCATAAAGTGCATTGAGTGGGTCAAGTTCATGGACTTCAACTGAAGCAGAAACAAACTTCACAAATCTAATTGGTATCATTAGGTGGATCAATGCTTGCTTATTTTGCTGCTGAAACTTTTCAGTGTTCGGGAAGGAGGTGTTACACAGCCTGCCTCTCTCATTTTGGAACAGAGATGAGAGAAGCAGCTATTGCCAAATGCAAAAGGGCAAATGAGAACTTTTTTTGAAGTGTGCTTGGAAAAGTTTAGAAGTTTTTGGTTTATGTTAGTATTTTTTCCTGAAGGTGTGCCTTGTCCTGGATTGTTACCGAAATAAAACCACATTGGGATTTTTCTTCCATAAAGATGCTTTTTCATAGAGCTGTGACATCAATGGAGAGATAATCTGCCTGAAATTTTAAGAGGTAAAGGGCTTAGTCTAAATAAACTGTTCAGAACTTTGTGGTGTTTTAATTGCTGAGAGAATTAGAGATGCAACATCAAGCCTATTTTAGTTCAAGCAAAACTAGGAAGAAAGAAAATGAGTGTCTGAATGCCAAAAGGAAAATGCAAGGCATAGTTAAAAAAAAAAAGTAGGTCCATTTCATTCTATCCTGTAAAAATGCAAAGTGTACAATTGTACTCTCCTTAAATTTTTGTTTTTAATGCTTAAGTTTCTTGGCAAGGACATAGCCGAAAGACTTTTAGCTGAAAGCCTTTCTGGTGGTGACATTTCCTTGCCACCTTTGACAACAGCAAGATAGACATTTCTTTAATGCTGTTTCTTTACTTTTAGAAGCAGAATAATAGCTTACATTTTGTTCATATAAAGTCCTTGAATTGTCTTCTGCTTTGGCCTTCTCAAATCCTAAGAATCATTTAATAACAAAACTTATATCATTAGGGAATGTGGGGATATTTTTTTCAGGTGAAGTATAGAAAAATTTAAAGGAAACTAGTATGAGAATTTTTGCAGTTCTCTGTACTGACATTGGTCCTTCTGTGATCTTTCAAGTTACATTAGTAATACTAGTGAAAATGCAGTACATTAGGTTTTTAAAAAATAAATATGCTTACAGATGTTAATATTCCAGCCATCTTTTCCCCCTTGCCCACTTCCACCATTTTCATTGCATCAAAAATTTGGATTCTATGGAAGATACCCTAAAACTTTTTGACATTCCAACTCCTGATGTGGAAAACATTGTTCTCTTATAGGATAAGAAAGTGGCTTGCAACAGCATTTATCTTCATCATTGAATTTTGAAGCTACTAATAAAACTTTGTTCAGAATATACTTTTAGTTAGGTCGTTTTACTTTCTGGATGACAGAACTTGGTTCTGAATCACCTTTCCACAAAACAGCAAAATATCTTCCTGTTTTAGAAAATTATTTTAGGTGCCCCCCCCCTTTTTTGGTCATAGGTATATCTGGCAAAGTAGGGGCAGCAGGGGGCCCACCTCGCAAATGAGCTTTGTATGCTTGCATCAGGAAGATCAGACCATGTAATGTGACACTTAAGCTCCTCTTCTGCCTCCCCAAAACAATGTACATCATTTGGTTCCTAGACTAGGTCACAGGTTAAATGAAGGCTTGGGGAACTTATGAGATACTTCTCCATCTCAGGTTTTCATTAGATTTTTATTTTGCTTGTTCATTCTATTTTCTGTTCCAGCTTGCTTCTGACGTGAGACCAAGGAAAAAATGAATTTTGTAAGCACCATGTGAACAATACTTTATGCATATTTATGTTGCAGACAAAGGGAATTTATTTCAATTGTTTGTTACTGTCATAATTTAGGGTTAACTGCCCAGGGTTCTTTGCTTCCGTTTCTGTTTTGCAACACTGAATAATATATATCTGACTTGGATTTTGTGGAAGGGGGAAGTAGTTAAATACGTATATGAATTATTAATGTTTGACAACTTTTTATTGGGCCTTTTATTAAATCCTGCTTTAAAAATACTGTATTAGAGCTTTGAATTTAGATTGTTCCATTGGAAGTTTCTATTACTTTATCAGCATTTCAAAGCTCCTGACTGCAACTGAGGTAATATTAGAGAGGTACAACACTGGGAAGAACTTGTGGGAAAAAGAGAGCGGAACAGAAGTATACAGTAGCTCTGTTATATGGTCAACACATAGTTTGAAATTTCTGTATCTTTCACCTGTAACTTTACACATGTTGATTTATCCTTACTTCTTCTCTTCTAATGACCCATGATACAGTATCTGCAAATTCTTTTCTTAAACTGTCAGTTCATCATTTAGCAGCACATTCTTTGTTCCAAATCTTTCCTTTTCTCTGCCATATTTCTAGCAATCATGTGCAAGAAAGGTGTTCAGGCAGTCACCTGGAAGATGCCCTGAATGTGTTCTGTGGAAATCTGTGTAAAGATGACAACCAGTCCTGTTACACAGCCACCCTGAAGCCTTTTGAAGTGACTAGGATGGCAGCAGATAGGGAAGGAAACCCTAGCTGCTGCAACCAGATTTTGAAGCCTGTTGAATTTCAAAGCTGTTGCATTGTTGCTGCATCAGCAGTGTATGCTAGTGGAGTTCTGTGGTGGGGATAAATATCAAATAGCAGTTAAATTGCACCTTTCGACCCCAAATCTTTTGGAAATTAATGCAAACTTGTATCTATCACTTGCACTAAACTTGAATATGTCACTTGTAAAGCAAAGGATCCAGTCTTCAACTTACTGATCTTTACTTTTCATTTTGACAGGAGGCAAGGAATTTTGGCTGAAGTCTTCTTTAGTTTTTAAGAGTATTTTTGTATCCTGCTGTGAGTGAAGTTGCTTGCTTATTACTTCACACAGCAAATGTGTGCTCTCTAAACAAAACAAACCCAAAAACCAAAACCCCAGTGCTGATTATTGTGAACCTTCATTGAGATGGAATGTTGGAACATCAAAATTCCTTGGCACCTAGACAGCGAGGCTTTTGCCCTGTGTGAAATTTCATTCTTGAAGCCATGTCTGGTTCAGAACAGTATACATAAAGTAAGGTAAATAGATTAAACGTTTAAATGACAATAGGTTAATATTAAATGGAGACCTTTAAAAAGAAATCAGAACACACTACAGTTCTAGAAATAAAATTTCTGAACATTCCCTTTATTAAAACAACAAAGTGGTAAATCTGTGTCTGGCATAATTTAAACCTAGGTGATTGAGTAAATTGTGGTGCTTTGAAGAGATTCCACATCAAAAATTACCCAAAGGAGCTATGCAATAGGGAGTGGAAAGTGGTGTTTTTATTAGAAATTAGTTATCTCTAAAATGCAGCTATGTGGAACTCATATATTACTTTATCCTAGATCTCTGCAAATTTTCAAGTGTATAATAGAATTAACAGCTGTAAAACTAAATGTTATCTGAAATCTTGCCGCTAGCATTAAAATACAAATAAAATTATATCAGGTAGCAGGCAACAGAACATTGCTAAATGCAAATGTGTGAGTCCTTCCAGACACTTGCAAACTTGTGATCAGTAAATAAATCATAATTTTGTTAATAGCTATTTCAGCTTTAAATCCCAAGGGCATGGAAAGAGAGATTGGCACAGAATGGCTTCCAGCTTACTTACAGTTTCTTCTACACTGCAATAAAAAGAGTGAAATGTGTGCAGTTTTGAATTGGGCAGGAGAAGCAGCACATCCAGCTGCACAGATGCATCTGGATTAATTTAGTATCTAATTAAACAGAGGCTTTACATTTTTTAACAAAAAGGGAAGCTAGAAACATTCTGTATTTCAGATCCCTAATGCATATAGCCAGGAACAGAACGCAGCCCACAGAGCAGTTAATTACTTGGGGGCTGCCCTGCATGGGCAGTATGACCATCTCCAAGGCAGAGCACATGTCCCAGCTGGGCAGCTAAAAATAAAACGCTCTAGCTTCCTGGCTGTTTGGTTCATCGGGAGGAATGCATGTTCTCATTGTGTAGCTGAGAGGAGAGCGCAAGCTGTCTCCTGGTCCCTCAGCTGACCAAATACAACACTGCTTCTGCCACTAGTGTACCAGAAGTTCTCCGTCATATTCCCAAAAGTGGGACTCCCAGCAGCAGGGAAGAGGGAGCTTATCAGGAAGCTGGGGGGGTGGAGTGAAGGGTGTGTTGGAGGAGTCTAGGGTGAAGGGGGACAGAGAGGAGAATGGGGAGTGTTACAGAAAGGGACAGATTAAATGTGATTTCTTTTGGGAGGGGGGCTTTAGTAGGAAATGGCACCTCTTCAGCTAAAAGCTACCAAAGTTTACAGAAGAGAGTGAGAGGTCTAATCAATTTAAAGGCAACACCTATGTGCTTTGTTTTTTATGTTTGTCTATCACTGTTTGAAATACTGTTTCAAACTATTTGAAAGTATTACTGTTTCAAACCCTAAGGTAAGGAGTTGCAATATTGTTAGTAGGAACACAGAAAAATTGTGATAATCCCTCTGGTGCAGGTTTGATCTTCTGTTCCAGACAGTTTTATTGATCTGCCATATCAAATTACAGAGCTCAGCAGAAGAAAATGGGAGACTACAGGGGTAACCAGTATTTCCTAACTATCCTGCTTATTTTTAAGTAGCAGTTAAGGTTTCTAATGTGATTGTCAGGCTGTAACTCATTCTTATTTGATTGTTTTGCAGCCCTCGGATGCTTTGATATTGGGAAAGATTAAAAATGTGGACTGTGTGCTGTTGGCAAGGTAAATGAGCATTTTAAGGGGTTTTATATTATGTGTCTTAAAGGTTTCTCAAAAGTTTTTTCTTTTTACATTAGGTGAACTGAATTTCTACTCTGACTTCATCTTGCTCTGGGGTTGCTAGCAAAGTCCAGCAGAAGTCTGGGTTTTTTCCTGAACAAATTTGGTGCTGCAAGTACTGAGAGTATTAAAAATACCATCTAGGTTAGGAAAGAGAAATCCAGTGGGGGGTGCTGCCCTAGTAAGAATGGCAACCTGCAAGGCTGCCTGCTCTGGTGGTAGGTTGGTGGTGCCTGATAACCTCAGTAATCCGACTGCTCCCTGTGTTTGCAAATTTCCTTTGTGAAACTGGGAAATTGCCTGTTTCCAGGTTAACTCTGGTACCACTACAGACTCTTCCAAATTATTCCTTGTGATTATTAAGTCTTCTAGCTGTTACCTTTATTGTTTACGAGGCTGCATTCCCTGTAGCTCTCCCTCCCTGGGTCATTTTTATTCAGACATCTCTTACCATACTCAGAAGAGACTCTGGAAGCAGGATCTGCAGATGAGTGCATGGAAATTTCACACTAATGTAACCGTGGATATCTAAGACCAGTGTGCTACTAGGTTAAATATAAGAACACTAACACAGTTCTTAGCATCTGGACAGCATGGGCAGAGCCAGGTGCTGGTGACAGGGTCCATCAGCAGTCCCAGATAAGTCGAGGCAATGAATCCAAGTCCAGGATCCACCCAGGGAGTCCAGGCAGGAGCAGTAGGAGATGGGGCCAGAGGCAGAGTTGGAGACAAGGCTGCAGCATGTGTCCAAAGGTCGTCCAGAAAACAGGCCTGTAGACAATCTACAGCAAGGTCTGAAAGCCGTCCAGGAGACAGGGCTGGGGACGGGCACGCTGTGACATAGCTGAGGCCAGGAGAGAAGGCTAGGGCCTGAGCTCGGAGGCAGGAGCACCTGGGCTCACAGACACCGGGTGTTTGGGTGGAGGCCCAGGGTGACGCTGGCCAGGGCAATTACCACCCAGTGATGCACTCCGGGCCCTGATTCTTTTCACGCCAGTTTTTCTGTTAAGCTGCTGACTGTTACCATCTCTGCAACTACCCTTCTGTCTGTGGTTTTACTTTTCTTATCTTGCATGGACTTTGCTCATGTATTCTATTATACCTGGACAACATTTTTCTCATTTTCTCAAATGAAATGCTAAGCCAAGATGCTGTATCAAAGTAGGCCTTGGGCTACAGATGGCTGAACAACTCAGCTGTGGTTTACATCCTCACTGGGATTTATGACCATTCGCATATGACCATTGTGAGTTTACTTTTGGGCCTAAGGTACCTGCAACTTCATTTTGTGTTTCAGGAAAAATAACAGAGTTGCTTGTGAATGCCAGATTTAAAGAAAAAGGCATGTATATTCTAGAAGAAGGTTATGACAACAACTGCAACATTTAACAATAAATCTTATCAGAAAACATGGGAATCCTGCTTGACAGTGCTTGGTCATTGTGTGTGTAACTCCCAGTTCCCAGCTGATAAAGTTCTTAAGACCTTTTGGTCTCTGTGAAGTAATCAATTGGGAAATTAAGTTCCTCCTTTCCTCTTACATGGTTGAAAATAATTTTCAAATGTGTTCAATCATTATGTGAGTGATGTACCTCTGAGCAATGACAGAGATAACACAAAAGCTTGTGCTTATAAGACTACGTATTTCCTGTCTTGGTGAGAAAATATACTGCAACAGTGTGAAGTCGTTCTTCTAATTTATGAAAGCTGTCAGATCATTTTAAGACCAAAGAGAAAAATGCGATGATTCTACTGTTTTCTTTGGGAAGGTGACAGATAAAAACAGTGTGTTCTTTCTGTTTTGAATTTCCTCTGATGTTCCACTCTTTTCTTGAGTGGGAGAATACAAACAGCACTTCTGAGCAGAATTTTGTGGAGGTGTATGTAAATCTTAGAAACCTGTTGTAGTGTATGAAATATTTAATTTGTTATACCTGGGTTTTCAGAATCTATGGAACTGACTTGGAAAATTCAGAGAAAAATGCTTTTTGTACTCTTGAAGCTGCTAATGTCTATTTGGATTGTGTTTTCAAGATTCTTTTCATTACAGTCTTGAACTTAAAAATTTTGCATTTAAAAAGAAAACTGCACCACTACTTCTTAAATCAAATCTTGAGAGAACCTTAATACAGTTAGGAAAGCTACATTGGAAGTAGCTGAAATGATCAGTTCCACTTCCAATGCTGTTAGAGAAATGACATTTTCTGGAATTTTCTTTATCTTGGAGAAGGAAGACAATTTCAATCTGATTTATTTTACTCTCTTGCAACATGTATCTTTGCAGACATGGAAGGCATCATACAATTATGCCATCGAACGTCAATTACCGTGCCAATATCTGGGCATTAAAAGAAGAAAATTGTTCACATGTATTAGTGACTACTGCCTGTGGCTCATTACGAGAGGAAATACAACCTGGTGATCTTGTCATAATTGACCAGTTCATTGACAGGTGAGTAACATTGGTTTTAACTGTGTTCTTAGTTTTGGAGGAGAAAAAAGGGGACAAGTGGGGTTAAACCATATAATAACATGTTAATGTTAAATTAAGTTTTTGTGGAATGAGGTGATAGCCTCAGTTCTTATGGCAAAAAGTGAGATTCATACAAGAAGACGTGATAGGAAACAGGAATGAAATTACAAGAAATTCAGGGCTAACAGGCGTAGATGAAATACCAGGCTTTGAAGAATGACCTCGAATGAACTAAAGTATAGCTCCTTGGGAAGAGTCTTCTGAAGAGAAGATATATCCTCCTCTCAGATGTGGGAGAGGAACATGGATAAAAGCACAGGCTGTTACAAGTTTTAAGAAGAATCTGAAATGAGATGGGGGCGTGCAAGAAGGCATCGTAGGAGCCAGGTAGGAAAATTTATGCAGTAATAATGAGGCTCTACAGAAGACAGATCAAATGCAACACAGCAGGAAAAGAAAGGAGGTTGTTTTAAAATGAGGATAGATGCTAACATTTTCTATTTGCTAAGAATCATAAGGAAGTAAATTTTTTCCAAAGTCTCTGTACTCCAGTCAGTCGTCCCCTCCTTGATTATCTGATGTTTAGAAAAATTCAAGCAAACGGGGGAGGGGAGGAGGGAAGCTATGTTTAAAGATTGCCAAGCACACCAAATATTTAAAAAATAGTTGCACATTTTAAGAGGTAAATTTATTATTAGTACTTAGGGGTGTACTATATCTGGAAGTCCTATTTGAGTATTCCACCCAATTTTAAGTGTTTGGAATGGTTTGTGCAACTTCTTTGTGCTTTGTGGGGCTGCTGGCAATATTTCTTTGCCAACTGAACATGTATACCTAGGTTTGTTCTCTGCAGTGCAGTGCTATTCAAGTTTTGACTTACTGACATTTTTGTGTGTGTGTAGCTGAAATGCTCTTTTAAGAGAGTACATTTTAAGCAGAGTGTATCTAAATGACTAAGCACCCTGCAGGAGCAATCCCCATATAAACTGCTTCCTGTTATACTAGAGTTGATTTATGGGTGGAGAGCAGCTGTATTGCTGACAGTGGTTTTTTTTTTTTTTTTTTTTTTCAAGTCTAAAAGTATTTAGGCTGATCACTTTGTTTATACAGATTAAATCATAATCATCCTTATTCTGCCAGTAGTACTTTGAAAGGAGTAATTTTAGTATCAATATTGATTTGTATAGGAAAGATACTAAACATACTTCCGTACACGGTTTGGATGATTGTGAGTAAAGCACCAGTTATTTTGACAGCATTATCATCTAGCAGACTCCTAAGTAGGTAAGGGGAGCCTAATCGTGCTAAGCTGTGAATTGCATGCATAGTAGGAAGTAGCCTCTGGCCCAGAGAGTCTGCAGTTTTAAACAAGAAACAGTTGGAATGATTGCAATTATTATCTGCTACGGATGAGGGGTGGAAGTATGGAGAAACTAACTTTTGCAGAGGTCAGGCAGAAAGACATTAACAGAGCCAGGAAATGAACCCAGATATGAAATCGGAGACCATCCGTCATCCAAAATGTCACTATCAAAATTAAAAATTAATTCTGAAGCTACCTAATCTCTTCCCGCAGCTTTACATTTCCCAGCATTTGCCAGTCTGCATCAAAACTTCTGAGCTGGAAAGGAAATAATCAGCTTGGTTAAGTTTGGGTTTTAAGGACATGTCCCTTTCAAGAAGGAAAAAAAATAGGGGAGTGTTATACAACAAATCAGTATATTTATCTGATGAGAAGATGAGTGAAAGGACAGGGTTCATTTACATTGCAGCAAAGAAGGCAAAGTATCTTGGGCTGTATTAGTAGGGGTGTTGCCAGCAGGCCAAGGGAGGTGAACCTTCTTCTCCTCTACTCAGCACTGGTGAAGCCACACCTGGAATACTGTGTGCAGTGCTGGGCTCCCCAGTGCAAGAGGGACATGGACATACTGGAGAGAGTTCAGCAAAGGACCACGAAGGTGCTGAAGAGACTGGAGCATCTTTCCTATGAGGAAAAGTTGAGAAAGCTGAGACTGTTCAGCCTGGAGAAGAGAAGACTCAAGGAGGATCTCATCAATGGGGAACCTGAAGGGAGGGTGCAAAGAAGGTGGAGGCAGGCTCTTTCCAGTGGTGCCCAGTGACAGGACGAGAGGCAATGGGCACAAACTGAAACACAGGAGGTTTCCTCTGAACATCAGGAAACACTTTTTCACTGTGAGAGTGACAGAGCACTGGCACAGGTTGCCCAAGCAGGTGGTGGAGTCTCCCTGCTTGGAGATATTCAAAAGCTGCCTGGGCATGGTCCTGGGCAACCAGTTCTAGGTGGCCCTGCCTGAGCAGGGGGTTGGACCAGGTGACCTGCAGAGGTCCCTTCTAACCTCAACCATTCAGTGATTCTGTGAACTGCGTTTTCATTTAGACTTTATTCAGGCGGTCACCAGTAGTAATGACATAGCCCATATATGAGCAGTGTTTCATTTGGGCAAGTAAGTTTTCATTTCGATGTAGAAGAGTGGGACCTTGTGGGGACTTGTTTCATGGCTTTAGGAAACCAAGAAGCTTCTTAGAAGAGCATATGTCTCAGTGTGGAAAACAATATGTAATATGAATTTAAAAATCATTACTAGCTTGCCCTTTAATTCAGAAAACTGACAAGTCATAATAGTCTGTTTCCTTTGACAATTGATTTCTGTGAGAAGTCTTTTTCCCCGGTGATCTTTGCCAGTGGGTGTTAGACTGCTGGTTCTTTGGAT
This sequence comes from Haliaeetus leucocephalus, assembly GCF_000737465.1. Lineage (NCBI taxonomy): Eukaryota > Metazoa > Chordata > Aves > Accipitriformes > Accipitridae > Haliaeetus > Haliaeetus leucocephalus. The sequence goes on from NW_010973041.1 coordinate 339,945, forward strand.
GTAGGGTCTGCATTTTTGCCTTTCAGATGGGTGTATCATCTGTAAGAGTGATTGTATTATATGTCATAAATCATTATGAAAGCAGCACTGCTGATGGGAAGGTAATTTCGTGGGACAAAACGATTATTTGTCCACCAAAGTCTGAAAAGATGCAATTTTTCTGAAATACCTTCTACTGAAAGATTAGGGTCCTGCAAGCAAACTACATCAACAGTCTTGGAAAAAAGGTACTGGTTAAAGCTGCAAAAACAGTCGGGTATTTTTCTTGAAAGGTACCCTGGCTTCTATATAGTTATTAACCCATACCAGGTACTACATAGCAAAGAGGCTTGGGTCTAGGTGGGAAGGATTTGCTCAAGCTGCCGTTAAAATCAGTGCCTTCCAGGTGTCCAGGTACCTTTTGGTATCTGGGCTCTACTTCTCAGTAGGGAGCATATCATTACTCTCCTTCTGGGTGTGAAGCAAGAAGAAGGAATAGTGAATGGGAATGGGAGAAGACCTAGAAATTAGCAGAAAGCTGTAGGCACAAATTGTAATTTGCTCCCCTTGGGCATGTACACTGTGGCATTAATGACAGAATCTCAATATATGAAGTTGTGTAGGACTTCTACCTAGTTTAGAGCATAGGTTTGACTTACAGTGAGGAACACTGAATAGGTGTAGTAAGAACTATGTAGCAGTTCCAAACTTTTGAGAGCTTAGTTCTGCAGATCATTAGCACTACTAGTGAGTGGTTTGGTATATAGTCTCTGCTTTCTTCAGGCTTATCTATTAGTTTGTATCTTTAAGCAATAAAAGATACATTTTGTTAAGTAAGTACCAAAATATTTACATGGTGTTCTCCCTACTTCGAAATACAAAAGTAACCACAGGTACTATTATGGGCTACAACAGTTGTTCTCTTCTTTGAAACAAGTGCCTAAAAAAAATCTGGAAGAATTTTTTTTTTATGTCTTTGGCTCCTGTTAGTTTATTACAGTGCTGTTAGTCAACTGGCTAGATCAGACTGATTAGGGGCTTTTTAATACTTTCTGTTTGGTTTGCTGCTGATGTTTGCTAAGAAAAGAAGAGTAAGAAGGTAACTACTTACTTGGATGACTCAGCTCAGTCAGGAAGATGCAGAAAATAGCTTCGTAAAAGAAATCCTATAACAGCTGCCAACTTTATTGTTTGAATTCTTTGTGTGACATACACCACTACTCTGTAACATTTTTCATGGGAGAATTTTCTTTCATTGTTCCCAAGGAGGCAGAGCTTGCTGGGGCTGGTTTTTATACAGCAGATGCCAGTGTGAATTTTCATTTTGTTCTTTAATTACTAATAACCTGTTGATAATTCAACGCTACTGGAAGAAAGGGGAAGATGATGATGCAAGTGGTAGAGTACTGTTTGTCACAGATGGAAATGAATGGTTTGTTCACTTACTTGAGTTGGATTTTGCTTCCTAGCATCAGCCATAGTCAGCATTGCCAGAAAATCTTGTGTTACTGTGATAAAATCAAAATGAAGGAGCAAAACCCACTTTACTGTCTGATTAAAAGTGTGGCTATTGCTGCAAGGTGGGGAATACAAACTCTTAGCACACCTTCAAAACTGCAGTACACTCAGCTCTGAATCTGAAAAAGCAGTAAGGGCAAGGCAGGCATGGTAAAACTATGCAACAGTGCAAGGGTTTGCTTGCGCTGTGAGTACCACTGTCTCCTTGAGCTTGATACACAAGCAGTTATGCACAAAAACATACATCCCCCTTTCCCAGGGAGAGAATTCCCTTTTCTCCTGTACCACTGCCCACTGTTTGGCACAGGTTGGGTACACTGGGGGTTCTCCGTAGAGCCCTACAAAGGTCAGATGGCCAGCAGGAGCTGTGCAGCCCCAGCTCTTAGCTGCTTCCTTGTAGTTATCAGTCCAGTGCTTTCAAGTGCTGCTTCTGATCTCACCCACTGGGGGCATCTCTGTACTTTCCCTTTATGCTATCCTTGAGCCGTCTGGATTGTGCGCTTCTACTATGAATAGTGTGGCTAGTTTCTAGGCAGGCACTTGGTGACTGCTTCCTGTTTTAATGTCAACAACCAGGCAGTTGTGTAACATTCAGTCGTGCTCTGTTGTTAAGCAGGCCCTCCTTCTGATGGAGGGCATACGGACTTCTCTACATTAAAAACTGTGAGATCTAAGGAACAGATTGTCTTTGAAGAGTGCCTGTTGAGTTCCTTATATCTTGTTTCCTGCTGATTCCATAAGGAGTCACGTGGGGTACGTGGGGAAGGTCTTGAAACTCCTGTGAAAAGAGGAGCCTTAGGCAGATACTGTCCTTTGCTCTCTGGCTCTTGGTCTCTGTGAGAGTAAGGCAAGAAAAGCATCTGTGGTTTTGTAACCTTTGTTCTCTTTGCAAGGGATGCAGAGGAGCGGTATTGCAGTGGTGAAAATTATGTGCTGCTGCCCTGTACCTTGCAGACAGGTGCGTGGGACAGATCAGGATGGCCAACTCCTGACCGGAGTAACAGGGCTACAGAAATGAGGAGAGGCTAAAAGGCATTCCTCTGTGACAGCCATCAATTCACAGGTAGCAAGAATCAAAGATTGGTTCAAATCTGCCTTTATTCTTGCCCTAAGCCTAGGAACTTACAGACACATCAGCTGGCCCCATATCGAATAGCTGTGGCCTTTGCAAAGTTGCAGCTTTCCATGCAGAAGAGAAGTTGTTGCACTCCGAGTACAAATACATGTGGTCTGTTGCTCAGAGCAGTCATAGATCTTACTGTTGTTACTTATTCCCATGCAGTTTGTATGTATGGTGCTAAACATAGTGGGATTTCTTTATTAGACCATGTAGTGATGCGGCCATTCTCTCCAAAGAACACAGGGTATCTGAAAGTCAGAGATTAATATTTATACATACGTGATCTTTCCTCAGGGCTTTTCTGAGTGAAAGGGCCAGACTAAAAACATCTGAAATATTATAATGCAGGAAATGGATGATGACTTTTCCCATTTCCTCCAATTCTAAACAATTCATTCGCAGACACTGAAAAAAAGTGTGTAAAATCGGATACATTCTATTTGCAGCTCTTCAGTATCCCATAAAGGAAAAATTAAAATTAGCGTTTCAACCGATTTTAACAGCTGTATCCCATTTTGCATATGTTTTTAATCTGCTGATCTCTCTTCCTATTTTATAACCTCACCTTTAAGGCTACCCTATTGTTTTGGGGGGTTTTTTTAAATCTACTCTAACATGTAACTTGTATTTAAAACCTTCTTTTAAATATTTGCTGGTGACTTAGGTGAGGAACTGTTGTGAGCAGTATTACCAGCAGAAATTTTGTATTTTAACTGTGAATTGAATTTGGCTGTTGGCTTACTTTTCTCCTATAAAGTACAATATGTGACACGCTGGGGCGAAGAAGAGAATGTCTCAACGAATTTTGTTCCAGAAGGTTTTCGCCATCCAGTTGGCTGAATCAGCTTGAGGCAGTGCATTTGAAGGTAAAGTGATAGTGGGTAACAGTTCCAGTTGTCAAAATGGCATGCTGGATGGTAATTTCTGCAGCATGTTTGACCATTTTCATGCAAGCAAACAGTTCCTCAATTGAAAGAAGGGAGAAAAAGGATTTTTCTACTTGCAAGCTGCCAATGCATGTGTGTAATCTTTCTGAGAATATGAAGGCACCCTGTTCCAGGGTTTTTCTCTGGGTTTTGAATTCATACCTCTTTTGTTCAGGAAGCTGTTCCTATAAATTCCCATCCTTTCAATGTAGGAATGCAATGATATGAACAAGCTCTATTTTGACAAGCTTTGTGGTAATTCAGACTTGATTCCTTCCCTTCCTGAAAGCTTATTGTGCTCCTTTTTTCAGAGATTACTTGCCTGACTATTAAATTTAGCTGATTTCTTTTGGGTAGAATCGCAGCATAATGTAGCTGTTTGTGTCATTTAGGAGCAAATAAGCACTTCAGTGTTTTGTTAACAATAGATTTTCTCTAATTAATTGACAATGCAGTACTGGAGTAACAGTTTTATTTTTATACTCTTGAGCTCAATTCTGAAAGGTTTGTACAGAGGCAAAACAGGATTACAGGTGGTCATTAATATCATACTGATACTTTTGTTCCCTCGCAGGTATGCTATGTTTTCTGAATTGTGTAAATTTCTTGCTTTCTCTTCTGTTTCCTTCCCACTCTTCTCCCTAAGCATGTTTTCTACTTTTCTAGGACAACTAAAAGACATTGTACTTTATACGATGGGCAACATTCCTCTCTTCCAGGAGTATGTCATATTCCAATGGCAGAGCCGTTCTGCACCAAAACCAGAGAGGTTAGTGAATTTTATAATAGTATTTAGAAATGGGGTTTTTTTACGGCACTTACTCATGATATAGTACTCTAATTATGCATTCTTAGTATACAGAGGTAATCTGCACGTCTTTATTCCCATTTCTCAGATATATATGATGGTATTAAGGAAAAATATAACATTTGGAAGGCATGGAAAGTAAAAGATCTTGTGTCTATAGGAGCTGTCTTCCTAAGGGAGATATGCGGAAGATGTCAGTTGGCAACCTAGATTTCCCTGGGGTCTTAATAACAGGACAAAAGATCTTTATTTATCGGGTAACAAGCCAAGAGAGGAACAAAGTGGATAAAGCAGGAAGATAGAATTAGGAATTAGTTCCTTTTTGTTCTGAATAAAACTGCACCTATGGTAGAGACACTTTACATACTTAATACAAAAATTGAATAAATAGTACTTTAGCATTCACAGAAATTACAATATTGCATTTGTGCTTTCATGCATTGTAGCAGTGGGTGGTGGTGAAGAGTCAAGACTTAGTTTAAAGGATATTAAATGTAGAAACAAGCCAAATTACAGTAGGCTTTTATTCTTAACTGTTACTCTTAGTTTTGTCACTTCAAGATTTTCAGGCTTCAAAACAGTTAGACTAAGCAGTGTGAAACACTGCTCTATTTTTCAGCACCTTTATAAGCTTCTGGGGGGGAGTGTATCTGTGATTAAATATGCCAACTTAGTGTATTCTTAGACCTGAGGAAAAGAGAAGGTGAAGATTGAACTGCGTACTTTGTGCTGTTGTGGAATGCTCTGATGAGAAGCTGCAAGGAGGTACATTCTCCAGGGGCACAGGAATGCTTACAGAATCAGTCATATCCATCTAAGAGACGCAGTTACTGCACTGAGCAGGACAAAGCTGAATTGTGAAGCAGGTGGCCCAATCTGTACCCAGAGCATGTACAAATATTTGTACTACTGAGCAATGAAGTAAAGACATTTTAAATCTCATGAGGAAACAAACTACTACATATTATACATGTGCATGCTTTTGCCCTTCATAATTTGAGCAGCAAATTAGGCAAAACACTTTGCATTTTTCATGCAACAAGAGCCTATCACATGCTTTTACTGAAGATTAGTTAGCATATGGTTGCCTACTGACTTTGAGCACGATGTCATGTCACAACAGATTCAAGGCGTTTATTGAGAGCTAACTGTACACTTTCTGAAATGGTTTAAAAACAGTGTTATTACTGAAGTGATTGGCAGTACTTCACACTGTGTCTCTTTCTTCTTTTTTAAAAAAGGTAAGCAGATGTGCATAAGCCATTTCCTGAGCTTGCAGGAAACATACACCAAGGCTAGTTTTCATTCGATTGTTAAGTAGCTAGAGACAGTGTTCTTTGGGTATTACATTTTTCTAAAAGCCAACAGAGAAATGCTCCTTTTCAAACAGAGAAAAAAACATTTAGGTACTTCCCAGTCTCACATGTGATCATTATCTCATTAGCCTATGGGTTCTAATCAGCCTAACAGATGTTTTAAAGAACATGTGGTTTTGAGGTCTTAGTGAGGCTGAAAAGGGATACTTTCACTTAATTTGAAAATACCAGATAAAAGTGACTTAAACTTTTTCCTGGAACTATCCCTGAAAATTGTTTGGATCATTTCAGCCCAGTTTATCCTAATTCAGGGGAATTTCATAGATAAATGCAATAATAATAAACCCAAAACTATTAATGTAATAGACTATTTAAGGAATTTTGCATTAGAACATCTGAAAACTTTATATTAAATTGTATTTGTGCAAATACAAGAAAATACTCTGGTTTACTTGGCTTATGCACTGTAAGTTAAATGAGAATCTGAAAGGAGTTTATCTTTTCTCCAACTGCAATTTTTTTAATAATGTAGGGTGCCTTTGTTATTACTGTTTTCCAAAACTGGGCCTCACTGCAATATCTTATAGGGAGTGAAGTTGGAACTTTGTAAAAAGTTTCGGGGAAATACTGTTCAACTGTGGTTTAAGTCAAATCACAGCTGAACTTATCTATTGATATATTAGCAATGTCTAATTAACTGGCTATCAGTGAATCATATATTCAGAATTAATATCAGCAATAAACCACAATATTAGGTGTAATTAATATTAGATTAACTTACAGCATGTTAATAAACACCTACAAATTTCTAAGTGTCATTCTGTGGCTAATCCCCAGAAGCTCTGCTTTACCCCTATGCGCATATTCACGCAGTTGCATGCACAAATACCCTTCCCCAGCACATGTGGGTTACATGCATACCCACCCTCTTCGGGAGTGCAGGTTTACCTGTTCACATGCATCTGCAGTGGGAGATGTGGGTACTTGGGCTTTATGTGTGCTTTTACTCCTCCACACAATCCACTGATACACGTTCCAGCGAGGAGACACCTCACAAGGTCACACAGTACACTCGAGGTATTGCTGCTTGTAGCACCCGTGTATGACAGGTTGACCAACCAGCTGGAGTGCAGGCTTTGCACAGTGTTTTGCTCCGCCTGGCCTGTGTGAAGGTCATGATGCTGACAAGTCAGCTTCTAGTGGTGTCAGACTAGGTTTTCACCGCTGCTGTGTTGTGAAGGTCTCTCCTGTCCTGTCACAAATTTTCATGGTGCTTTTATACTTATTTTCAAGCGTTTCTTTTCTGTTGATGGTCATTTTAAACAGGTGTCATCATAGTTACTTTCCCCTTCCTACTCAGGACAGTTATGGGTGTCCTAGTCCCATTTACACATGCTGGTACACTCTTATTCCTACTGTATCGACTGGTGTTACCCAGGCCATTTACCAAGAGAGAAAGTCATGATGATGCTGCCATATACAAGGTCCTAGTTGGAACTGTAAAGACTAATGTGAAGTACATGGTATATGTAAAGTGCACAGCTCAGTCACTGACATGGGAAAATGTAGTAATAATTTCTCTACAGATTCCCAGGGTACTCTTTGAAGTACGTGCTTGTAAAGTTTTACTTTCAAAAAGTAAATTTCCTATTACTGTTCTCACCAGCTCAACTCCACCATGTGGTAATGTAGCGCTCAATGGAGCGTTTTCACCATTCTATTCTCAAGGTAAGCACAGCCTAAATATCATGCAAAAATCTTCTGTTTTCCAATCTTCTTGATCTGCACTGAAAACAATAATCCAACTGATACTAACAAACTCAGATATCATTCCTGTTAGTAGGACTATTAATTTCTCTTGCTGGATGAGGAAACTGAAACTGATCCTTGGTTTTGGACAGCTGTAGCCCTGAAAAGCTTGACTGCTTTGTATAAAGCTAATTTCTTTTGTATATAAGTTTTTTGATGGAATGCAAAAGCAGTGCACCAGGGGAATTGTTTCCTTTTCCCGATATTGGCCTCTTTTGCAGGTTCTTATTGAGACTGCCAAGAAGCTTGGGCTCCAGTGTCATTCCAAGGGGACAATGATCACAATCGAAGGCCCACGTTTCAGTTCTCGAGCGGAAAGCTTGATGTTTCGCAGCTGGGGAGCTGATGTTATCAACATGACCACAGTGCCTGAAGTGATTCTTGCGAAAGAAGCTGGAATGAGTTATGCTAGTATTGCCATGGCAACAGATTACGACTGCTGGAAGGAACATGAAGAAGCAGTGAGTGAAGCTTTTTTTCCTCTGGGTCTTGTCCTGAGGGATCTGGATGAGAACCTGTAGGTTTTGATAAGAGATCACATACTGAACTAAATCTGTTCTTACTTAGATCAGTATCACTGAGTTATTCTGGATGAACAATTGTGAAAGTAAGAACGTAAAGTAAGAAGAAAGAAAGTAATTGTTGCTACCTCATTCATTTTCATAAACTTGCTTCACTACTAGCAAACCTTTTATCTCCTCTTGTCTGAATCATGGAGTCTGTATGAAGCTCATGAGCTCTGTGTATGAGCTTGTCCTCCCATAATTGGTCTAGTGTTTTTTTCTTTTGCAGCTCTCTGCAAAATGATGTATCTGCTTTAGTTCTCCTATTTGTGTAAAATACGATCAGACATAAAGCCACAGAGGAAAGAAGTTTTTAATGGCTGAAAAGATTGTGGCATTTTAAGGCTTCACCTTAATGATTTATTTGGGTATTTAAAATGTGTGCCATCAAAATTGAGAGGCAGCACTCAGTTTTATTGTGTTTCTAGGTGTCAGTGGATAAAGTTTTGAAGACACTGAAAGGGAATGCAAATAAGGCTACTAGCATACTCCTTACTGCTATACCTCAGATAGGTTCCATGGAATGGACCGACACCCTGCACACCCTGAAAGTAAGTACACACATGAGGCTGATGAGTACTGGGGACAGTGTATGCATATGTACACATAATACAGGTATATGTTCCAAGATGTTTCTGCTGAAATCATAAGTTCTTAGAGTAGATGCTTCAACAAACCAAATCCTTTCAAGATGGGCAAACAAATTCATTAAGACTCTCACAAGCTTTATTGCAAAGATCTAGCTTCCGTTTCAAAAGAAATGTTACAAAAGGTAAAAAAAAAATAAGGACATCTGTGTATGGTTGATGAAGTGTTACCCTTCATAGCACAGGTAAGGTACAAAATTATGTGAGTATCCAAATGAAAAACCTGTACCTCCACTCAGCTTTAGCTTAGATCTTAGAACAACAGAGACCCAAGCGGAGAAGACTGAACCAAACCAGAAACATTATGCTTTCTTTAATATATAAAAGGAGAGGAGTCTGTTACAAGATACAGGTAATAACCAGACTGAAATTATTAGAACTGTGGTCTTCCACAGGTTTCAGATCCATAGGGCATGAAAAAAAAAAATTAAAAAGAAAAACATTTCAAAATATATTGGTGAAGGAATTTTTAGGCAGACTTTTTCTTAGGCAAGAGTTTACTTACATGTTTTATATCAACTCTATTTCACAGGTATGCTTGAGGTTCATATGTGGCTATAACATAGAAGGAAAGAACAACGTTAAAATAGTTTGGGTGTCTGTCGAGCTTCTTGACAAGCTTTTTGTGACAAGTAGCCACTTCCAAGAGTACAAAAGCGTGAAGCATGAGAGCAACTGAGGATTATATTGAGATGGTATGGGAGACAGGGAAGGAGAATTGGAATATGAAAGGCAAAGAGCAGACAGAAGTGGGCCACAAGGATCTCTGTTAGTGGAAGCAGCAGCAGTCTGAAAAGGAGGAAACTTTTGAGAGAGTCCAGTCTCTGATAACTCTCTCCTGTCTTAGGTTCTTTCTCTTTTCACTGTGTTGACTGAAATTTGAATGGGTAAGAAAGATGAACACAGATAATAAGTCATGTCTTCATATCTCTGAAAGTGTGTCCTTGAAATTCAACTATCAACAGAACTGTATATGCTGTAAAAATCTTCCATGTCTTCTGATTGGGATAAAATTTTCAGTTTTGTTTCCAGTATGGTTCTCTTGTCAGTGACTCTCATCTCTAGTTTAGTCAGTGTCCTAAAGGAAAGACATATTAAGCAAAATTCACCTCAGACACTTTTAAGCATACTTGACCAGGTCAGGTTCATGGAGGTCCAACCCTGAGTCTTTTGCTAATTCTTCACTAGAAAACCTAATTTTATTAGGAAGCCTTGGATTATGTTTATGACTATTCCTCACCCAGTTATCTGAAACAGCTATTTTAATGTTTGCTCTATACAATTGTGAGACGCAACAAACTTTTCCCTTTGCAGTGTTTAGGAAGTTGTGTCATGGATGGGTAAGGGGGGCAACAGAATCAGTATTCCCTCTCCACTCTAATCCACAGAAAACATATTCAGAGGGCTGGGCCACACGTTTTTTTTAATACAGATGCCTAGCTATACTTGTTCAGAGTTTGAACAAGTAATCTAAAAAATGTGCTAGATATTCCTCAACTACTTTGGCCATGCTAGCATGGAAGGAAATTTCCCAGGTATATAACGCTGCTTAAGTAATGAGGGATCTGCCTCCAATTCTGGTGGGTGTACTTCAGTAAGCAGTGTCCTGTTGGTTTTCCCTTGCATGATTGTCGTGATTCTTCATTGAGAGTGAAAGAGCAGGTGACTGGAAAGAGCTGGCACTGAGTTTGCAAGATTGCCCTTTAACGAACGCTAACCCTTCTTTCATTTCATTGTCAGCTGTTTAAAACACCAATGCAAGTGCTTCCTCCAGCTCCGTCCCTGAACTACTATTTGCTGAAAGAAAATATGATGCACCAGAGGAAGAGTCACTCCATTCTAATGTAGCTTCTTACACTCTTTCTCTTAAGCATCTGCTACTGCCGGGTATCAGTGATGCGTATTGAGATAGTTTCACTTGGGCTTGGCAACTCTTACATGTTTATGCTCTTTGCTGATAGTGGCTTGGTCTGAGTGATAATATACTGAGAAAGGGAGTTGATCTGAAGACATTAGAAGAACTGGAAACAGGAACTAGGTATTGGCAGTGAGGACTGAGATTTTATGTCAGGAGAGTAGGAGTCAATTGGTTTTGATTTAACACAATGAAGTACACTGGAAAAGTGACAGGGAAGTCTGAGGCTTTGGAGGCTTCCTCTGATTTTACTTAGGAAGGGCAGGAAAGGCTACAAATCTTTCTGTTTGAGGCATTAAATGGTGGTAGAGTAGATGAAGGATTTGTCCTAGGCTTCTGTGTTAATGAGTAAAGACAGAGGCAATTTTGCAATACAGCAAAGAGAGAGATGCGTGTATGTGCCTCCGTATGAGTGCATACAAGTGTGTAGTTGAACCATAAAGAGTTTTAAAAAACTATTCTCTTTGTTGATTTGAAGTGTTCTTCTGTATATTTTACTCTGGGAATTTTGAAAGTCAGATGATGGGTTTTTTGAACTGATATTTCTGAGGCACCTTTTTCTAGAGCTTGAAGGCAGCTCCTCTTGCATGCCCTGTGGTAATGCGGTAAGGAACACAGACAAGGAGGGAGCTGAGCAAGACTGCATCTGGTACTCTGCTGTCAGTGATGATGTAAAGCCATGCCAGCCTATATCCAAGCTGCAGCTGGGCATCTCAAATGGACATTTGCCAGTGTCTGTTTCCAGTGTTTGGGAAAGCATGTGAAGCTATGAAGTTCTACATGGACACAGCTTTTCCTTTCTGAGCTCTGTAATCTGGCTGCTGTGACTGGAGGAACTTCACCAGGCAGGAGAAAACATGCTGCCAGTCTCTTTGCCCACCTGCATTTACCTATCTGCTCCCATGGCGGTATATATCCCACCCACCCACACATGTGGTGATGTCACCTCTGAATCTCACAGTGGTCTTTAGGAGACCCTGGAGTGTTGAAACAAGAATGTCCAAGGGCTTTTTTTTTGCTAAAGGATAGGCTGCCTGCCATCCATTCCTTTTCATGTGTCTTTTCATCTGTGATACGCCAGTGAGTTTAAGTGTAGTTTGAAAGTTACTATTTTTTAACTGCCTAAGATGTCTTTAGGCCAGTATTTCCTGGCTCTGTTGCTGTGAAAAGAGATCGTTCTCCAGGTTTAGGTTACATAAGCTTGAAAAAAATGTTTGGAGCAAACTTTTCTGCGGGCACAGCATCTATCTAGAGCCTGTCATTTTGAAGCATGGCCAGGGTACAAAGCCCTTGCTCTTTCAGAACAAAGTATGACCACATTGTATTTATGTCACGGATCAGGAGACACAGATGATGCTGTTGATCACAGTGATTTCTGGCTGGTGTCAGGGAAATTTCTGGATAGGAGGGTCAACCATGGGTGATATACAGCTGGATCTGCTGTTCACTGAGAAGAGTTGTTTAGTGAGGTGACAAACAGTGGCAGTTGTTGCTTTAATTCTCATGAAATAGTGGCTTTCCACACCCTATAGGGAGCAAGGACGGCAAGTAGCAGAGTACAGATGCTGGAGTTCCGGTAAGCGTACGTGGGTTTAACCAGTGAATCATCTCATGGGCAGCAGCTCTGAAGGGGCAAGGAGCTCCAGAAAGCTGGCAGGTCTTTAAGGGCAGCATTCTCTAAGCACAGGGGTGATCCACAGAAAGACCAACTGGGAGACTGACTTGGCTAAACAGGAAACAGAGCTCCAGTGTGAAAATGCAGCATTCAAGGGTTGGAAGCAGGGACAAGCTACAAAGAAGGAATCCAGAAGCAAGAGCAGGCATGTAGGGTTGATTTCAGGAAAACCAGACCTTGCCTGTAGTTGACACTTCGAAGGGACGTCAAAGGCAACAAGAATTTCAGCCACTGCCTTGATATCAAAAGCTGATCAAGTAAAATGTGCACTCATTGCCTAATGAAGTAAACAAATTAGTGACAGCAGACAATTTCAAAAGGGAACCAGTATAGTAGATTATTTTTTATCTTTGTTAGGAAAAGTATTGGTGAGAGAGGAAAAACTGTCTTGTTGAAAAGAATTGTAACTCATAACAACTGGCAATTGAGCTCTGTACCTTTATTAGAGTAAGGTTCAACCCCATGAGGATTGGGAGAGCGTCTGTACTGGGATGGTAAAAGGAATGTCATGTTAGAACTGATTTTTCTTACAGCGTGGGTGTAAGAAAATCAGCTTGTGGTGAGGTGTCAGAGCTTCTGTGAATGCTCCTCAGGTAAACTTTTTGACTCTGTGAGGAGACCTGCTGATAGTACCTGCCGTTTTTTGAACTTCTGTACTAGCCTATGTGAAATGGTATTTGTCAGACCTCTGATACAAGGAATAATGTTGTTTTTTGGTAAGAGACCTGTGGTAAGTGAATACTGTGGGATAGTTTAGATTGGGTAAGGTATCTGTAGATGTGTTTCAGCACACTTCATCATTGACATACTTGGACTTTTAATATGTTTCGTAGCTAAAAAGTTGAAGGACATAAAGGTTAACATTTTTCATCCATTTTTTCTAGTCTATCATGAACTGAAACTGGCATCATATGTTATGAATATAGAGCTCTGATCTAGTAAATATTCTTGAGTAATTTTCTTCCTCAAAAAATACTTCAATGAAATCAGTGAACATACTTATGTGACTAGGGTGAATCGGCTCAGGTGAATAAGGTGGAGGGGAAAAACTCATTGGGGCTTCACTTCAACTGTAGTTGCATTGGTCTACATACTGTGGTCCTTGCAGGCTAAGGACCTCTCAGGAAAGCTGAGATTGAAATGTTTCTCAGGTCCTACCCTTGAATGAGGCTGATGTCAACGTTGGCTGTCCCTGCATAACATGAGTATTTCATTTACTCCCAATCAGGGCACCTTTAGAGAAAGGTTTCTGTTCTTGATAGCTGTACTTCAAAATTGATGAAGAAACATGTAGAAATCACTTTTGTAAAGGAACTTCATTTTCAGAGCTTTCTGATTAATATTTGTAAAGAGCTTTCTATGAATGTGATGTATGTAAGCCAGTATGCTAGCCTTAAAAACAAAAAGCAAGCTGCACAATTTGTCATTTGTAGCCTGTGATCCCGAAGTCCTTAATTTAGTGTTTCTGCAATCTGATTGTTGTTCTCAATACCAATAAGCCTGTTACATAGATACAAAGTTGTAATGACAAGTCCTTGAACTGTTGTAGCGTATGCCCTCCCTGCAATTCTTTTAATTTTTGTGGTGTTGGAGGAAGTTGGAGATACTATCAACATGGAAAGAGTTACACATGTTTGTAATCCAAATGGAAGCAATGTAGTCTGCCTTTATGTTGAAAAGTAATTCTGCTCTGCATTGGCAGAGGTAGCATTCATCTACTTTGGCTTTGTATTTCAGACAGCAGTGCAGTGTTCAGTCCTCCTGCCAAAGCAGTAACAACCTGGATGGACTTTGAAGTTTGGGTGCTCACAAGGAAGAGTGGATCACTTTCAAACTTCCAGAGTTTATAATATCTTCAAGAGTCGTTACAAGTGTAAAAGAATGGAGTAAACGTTGACCGATGATAATGTATAAGACAGCTTTTGTAACCTTTATCATGCTTCATAATGTATAAGATGGCTGAATTTAGATTTTTGAGTATGTTTTAAACCAGGAATAGCCTTACTGTCAAGCTGGATCAGGCAGTGGCCGAAGAAAAAAGTCAGCAGCAAGTTGTCATCCTCTATTCAGTGATACCTTTAGTTGATGGAAGAAAGGAAAGACTAGGTAATACTCTGTTGCAATTTTGTAAGATATAAGAAAGCAGATTCACAGGTATGCTATTTGCTTTGCAATTTCTGCCTCCCATCTTTTCCTTTGACAAGGCAAATGGTTACAGTTCACTCCAGAAACATACCAGAAAAACCAAACAGGCCATTTCAAATTATACTATTTTTATACATTATCCGTATTTTTTATTTCAGTAGGGTTTTTTTAAAAGCAGTGGGGTTTGTTTGTGTGCTAGAAGACATGGTTTAATAACTGTGGTTCTTTCAGAGCAGCAGTTGTGTAATGAATGAATGTTCTTATTTAGGTAATGCCTAAGTCAAATTTGTGCCTGAAGATTTACTTATGTGACTTACAGAACGGTACAGAAAAGTACTTTGCTTCCAGTGTCCTGAACACTGTGCTGGCCTTTTGCTGCTTCATTGATCTGAAAAACTCCAGGTTTAGTTTCTGGTTTAAGTGATGAATGTGCTCAAGTGCTTTGAATGTATGCATTTCTTTTTTTTAATACAACTTGACTTCAGTAAAATAATCTGCAGCTTCTTGTCTAGTAAATAAAACAAATGAAACCTATGCTTCTCCAAACTGTGTGGAAATTGTTTTTTTTAATTTGCTTCTAGTCATTAGTGAGTGAATTTTGTTTGTCTGACAACGACTTTTGCCATTCATGGAACAGGTTGATGATGATACCTTGTAAACATCCCTTTTAGAAAGACCACTTTTAGAAAATACTGTGCTGCTTAGAATTTAAGGTTCTAAGTCCCGGAAACAACAGGGACTGCTGAGACAGAAGTGGGTCAGAATGCAATCCAAGCCAAGCAAGGGAGAAGTCAGAAACATGAAAGGTACGGATTCTCACAGCAATGTAAAAAAAAAAAAAAAAAACTAATCCAAAGGAAAATTTAAAAAAGCAGGTACATAAGCTTTTTAGCTTGCCAGTCTTGTTAGACACCCAGTCTCCTACTGCGAAAGCCTTTAGATTTGGACATGTTCTCCCTAGCAAAACCAGTACAGGTGCTTTTCAGATACTGGGGAAAATAGCTTAATCATCTTTCCATATTTCCTGGTGTTTTTTAAAAGAACTTAGTTTGCAGGAGCTAGAGCTTGAAACTTGACAGGAAGGCTACAGATCTAACATATATTTGACTACTTTTAAAATCTAGCCAAATCAGATGGCTGGCCTTAAAAATGGTTTTCATTGTTGTTATCTTTGCCCCCTAGACAGTTTTAGTGAAATGGATTGGAGCCATAAAGTTCATATTTGGATGTTCTAAAAGAAAGTTGTTTCTGGCTTTCCATTTTCAATCCCCTTTGGGTTTTGGGGGTTTTTTTTTACATTCTGTAGTGACATATAAAGATAATTGTTGTGTTAATTTTCTTGTTTTATATACTGAGTACTTACAGTGTCACAGGACAGTATGGCACAGACCAGGTCCATGGTTAGTGGTTTTTGTTATGCATTTCTGTTACACATTCATCGTCATATGCAAGGCTAGATGGTAACACTAGGTAAGCATAAGGAATTGGCTGGATGGCCGCATCCAGAGAGTTACAGCTCAATGTCCAAGTGGAAACCAGTAACAAGTGGTGTCCCTCAAGGGTCTGTACTGTGCTATGTAGTATCTTCAGCAATGACATAAAATAGTGGGATTGAGTTTGTGGATGACATCAAGCTGAGGGGTGCATTTGATTCGCTAGAGGGAGGGGATGCCATCCAGAGGGACCTGGACAGGCTTGAGGAGTGGGCCCATGCAAACCTCAAAAGGTTCAACAAGGGCAAGTGCAAGGTCATGCACCTGGGTCAGAGCAACCCCTGGTATCAATACAGGCTGGGGGATAGAGGGATTGAGGCAGCCCTGCGGAGAAAGGCTGGTGGGTGAAAAGTTGGATGTGAGCTGGCAGTGTGCACTCACAGCCCAGAAAGCCAACTGCGCTACATCAAAAGAAGTGTGGCCAGCAGGTCAAGGTAGGGGATTCTGCCCCTCTGCTCTGCTCTGGTGAGACCCCACCTGGAGTACTGTGTCCAGCTCTGGTGTCCCCATCACAGGAAAGACATGGAAGTGTTGGAGCGGGTCCAGAGGAGGGCCATGGAAATGATCAGGGGGATGGAACAGCTCTCCTATGGAGACAAGCTGAGACAGTTGGGGTTGTTCAGCCTGGAGAAGAGAAGGCTCCAGGGAGAACTTACTGTGGCCATTCAGTACTTAAACAGGGCTTGTAAGAAAGATGGGGACAGACTTTTTAGCAGGGCCTGTTGCCATAGGACAAGGGTAATGGTTTTAAACTGAAAGAGGGTAGATTTAGATTGGATATAAGAATTTTTTTAGGATGAGGGTAGTGAGACACTGGAACAGGATGCCCAGAGAGGTTGTAGATGCCACATCACTGGAAGTGTTCAAGGTCAGGTTAGACAGGGCTTTGATCAACTTGAGGTATTGAAAGATGTCCCTGCCCCTGGCAGGGGGATTGGGCTAGATGAGCTTCGAAGGTCCCTTCCACCCCAAACCATTCTATGATTCTATGATACCTATTTGCTCTGTTGACATAGGCTTGGTATCTAAAGGTGTCTCACATAGAATGTATAGGCGTAACATGGTGGTAGTGTGTACTGTGTTTTTGCAAAGTTTAGCATACATTTTATATTCTTTGAAATGTATTGGGAGATACTTATCCAACAGACTACATGATGAAGATGGTAACCAGCAAGAAAAGCATAGGTAATGTTCAATTATATAAAGATAGGCGAAGTAACTGGTTGTAATGGTCTGTCTAAACAGTCCTAAGAAAGGTATCAAATTTATTGTAGGAAGTACGACAGGTATGATAGAGAAGAAGAAGATACAAATTTAATGTACTACATTACTAAAAGCAAGTAAACATTCTAGCAGAGAACAGTGGCTGTTCCTAGGCTCAAAATGTCTCTGGTTTGACAAGAGTGAGACAATGACACACAGAGGACTTTGTTGATGGAAATTACCTCTCTTCTGTTTGGCTGTCTCTCCATGACAATTTTATTTTTGTACCATTATTCAGTCCGATTGCAGTGATGGATTTGGAGTGCCTTCTTGTGGTGCATAGTATTGACTTCTCCTATGTTATAACATCATAACCAGTGTTAACAAATACTAGCTTGAGGTTCTTGGAAAATCACATCTTGGCCTGGTAAACAGCTTACCAGGGTATAGGATGCTAAATTGTTGCACTTGCCTAGTTTTCAAACATCTCAGACTCCAAAATGAATGCCTCTCAAGGTTGACTGATGGCATTGCTCCTCTTAGAGAAACAGTGTCTTCTTGTGTGTTAAACGCAACCTGTTATACACTTACTGGTACAGTTTTACACTGACATCTCTTACACCAAATATTGTCTCTTATGAACATTAACAAAGCTTTCAGTAGGACCTTTCAGGACCTGACTGGTTTCTATGTGTATGTTTCCCAATCCGGTACATTTTAAAGCCTCATTTAAACAGTGACTACTTCAATACAGGTACGTAAATAGTGAACACCAAAGCAAATGAAGCAGCGTGTCTGTGAGTAAATGGCATGTCTCGTGCAAGATGGATTAGAACCACAGAAAGCCTAGTAAGGTATTAGCTACTGAAATTTAACCTTATATTTCTCAAACCTACCTCTCATTCTCCACTGGAATTGTCCTAAACTAACTCATTGATTTGTATGGCCTGAATGTTTTCAAGGCTTTTGTGGGAAGGAGATGACCCCTAGAGCTAGCAGGAGCTGCTGAAGAACAGATCAGTCTCTCATGGTCCTGTGTGGGATTTGCATTGGGGGAATAGAAAAATGCAGCCGGGAAAGTGGGTATATTAGAAATAAAAGCTGAAAGCCTAATTTTCTTTGCCATTGTTTT
>NW_010973041.1:358874-366294 GCF_000737465.1 Haliaeetus leucocephalus
TGATTGGTAGTAAATTAAATTGATTTTGGTTTCTTCCTCAAATTGAGTCTGTCTTTTGCATGTGACCATAAGTGATGAATGATCCCTCCCTGTCCTTGTCTCAACCCGCGAGCCTTTCTTTATATTTTCTCCTCCTCATGCCACCGGGGCCAGGGAGAGGAGTGAGTGAGCGGCTTCAGGGTTCTTTGTTACCTGCTGGGTTTATATACAGAGAGGAGACTGAATGGAAGTGAGTGATTGTAAATAGCACAGGTGCACAAAGCAGGAGGCATGCCAGTATTAGCCAAGGACTGGGAAATACAGAATTGGTAGCCAGCTGATTCCTTGTAAAATTTTCCTCTGGGCTCCAAAAGAAATACCAGAGCTTGGAACTACATGAAGTGTCCAGATCAATGCAGGCCACAAGCAGAAGTTCCACTGCAGAGTAATTTCCAACATGCAAATAACAAATGCAAGAGGAAGACATACACCCACTCACACTTTTGTCCAACTGTCCCTCCAGTGTCATTCGTTAGGAGTTCTGCTTCATCTTGGCTCATGTGTCACAGGCAGCAGATCTCCTTCTGCTTTGACTGCAGAGACTTCTGGATCTGGACTCAGTAGCGTTCAGACCCAAACAGCCGTTGTCTATATTCCAAGCCAGCATCCCACACTTCCCTGTATCGTGAGCATTTGCGCTCTCTGACTGTGGAGTTGCTATTGTGTCTACCCTGCTTCCTACTGATTGTTTGGATGTTGTATTTTGCTTACTCCAGCTATTCAAGGCTTTTAAAGTCCCTTTCGCTTGGAGAAGAACTTCATTTATTTTGCTCGGATCATCCTCCATTGTGGATGTTCACAGTGTAATGTACTGATACCGATGCAATATTGCAGGTTCAAATATGGCACAAACAAGACTATGAAGCAAGCCATTAGATTTACCCTTTTTCTCCCTTTTCTATTTCCTCTATAACATTCTGTGCAGCCTAACATTGATCTATCTTGCTAACATGAGATAGCCCACTCATATCTCATTTTCACTTAGCTAACACTTTGTACTGTTTCATCCTAACAACACCCAAATCATCTCTCAGCATCAGCACACATGGCACATGACATCAGAATTTAGTTTTCACATTGGTATTCAAAACAGACCTGAAAGCAGTTGGGGTTCCCGGAACTGTAACCAGTAAGACAGTATTTTGTTTATCGAAACCAGCTGAGTGTCAGTAAGGGGAGGAATTAAATCAGGAGGTGCTCAGCACTGGGTGGGATCAGCCCTCTAAGATGGAAACTCTGGCTTGACTGTTTTAACGACTGCTTCCTCTCCTCGCTGTCATTGCAGTACTGGCTGAAGCAGGACAGTGCAAGAGAATTTAAATTAACATTTAATCACTCTTTTGCAAAAGTTTGCAATTGTTTATTTAGATAATTATCAAGCTCTCCAACACTTTTACTATGAATTGCCTCAGGCAATTTGTGGTGTAAAGCCATGCATGACTAGGCATACTTGGAAATACGTCTTCTGTCTGAACATCAGGGTGTCGTAAAACTTTAGGATGAAAAAATCAAACTTTGCATTGTCTGTTTTCAGTTAATTCTTGTAAATGAACAATAAAGTCATTGTTCCATAGCCTAATTCCTAGTACACAACTGGCAGTCTGGATCTCTTGACCTTTGTTGAACTGTATGGAAGAAAATAACACTAGTTTGGTGTTTTTACTGGAAGAGAGTACAAAGATTCTGTGTAGGTAAGAAAGCCCACACTTAACTCTGTATCTGTATTTTCTATTGCCTTTAGATTTTATTCTCATGAAACCAAGCAATAAGGAATAACTTTATTGCTCTTGTGTTTACCACTGAATACAGACCCTGCTTCCAGAAACCTTAGGCAGGTATGAATGACACTATGAATCTTCTGACTCACTCTTCTACTCAGGGCAGGGCAAGATAAATGCCTTATGGTCTCAGTAACAATACCAGAAAACAGAATGTTTTAAATTCATGTGGAATAAATCTAAGTGGAATCCAGAAGTTTCTCAATTTTTTAATTAACATCATCTATTTTTTCCATGGCTATGTAGACTGAGATTTTCTACAAATTGTTGTTGACTGACATGAAATGCGAATGCAACCTCTGCAAATATAATTTCTGTGAACGAGGTTGCTGGACTAGTCTGTTTGCAGGATGTTCTTTTTGAATACATACACCTCTCGGTATTTTCAAATGTCCTGCCTTAGGGCAGGCATTCCTCATTGAATCAGGTTTCTTCTGCACATTATTTAGCATGGAATTACTTAGCTTGACATTTGGTGAAACAGATTGCCTTGCTACTAGTGAACAGAACTGCATGAACGTTTACTGAAAACAACCACAGAAGGAGCATATATGCAAATTAAGTACATTGATAAATCGCAATAGCTTGTGTACTTCTGTACAGCTGTAGAAAAGAAATGGATGATGCAAATATGTAGAATATGTTGATGTCCACAGTGTTGAATAGCACTGCTTAAGGGAACAATGTGAGTTAAAAAAATCAGTGGTTTCTATGTACAACTTGAGAAAAAAATAATTAAGCTTGGGCACAATGTTTGATGCCCAAATTTAGCAACATACAGAACCAAGAATAATGCCTGTAGTAAGTGAAATGTATCTTAGATGACACATGAAGTCTGTCCAGTTGTGTGGTTTCTTACAGCATGGTTCCTCTAGCACAAGGAGAAAGACATTTGATCGCATGGAAATCTTTTCATTTGACCTTAGAATCTGTGTTTTATTAATTAGTGCTTTATAGGAAGCAGCTTTTGTATGGGCTTTTATCCACTGTGTAAGAAGGTCCTGAAATACATTTTATTTGTTTTCATACCGTGGTCAAACATTTAAAATCATTCTTTCGCATCTGCCTGAAGGTAAGCCAGGAAGATAAGCCAGTAGGAGGAAGGTGATGGTAGGAGTTACTTTCCCCTTAAAGTGCATGTGAAGAGGACAGTGGAATCAGCTCTGTCCTTGGACCTAAACCATATTTGATATATATTTGCCACTCCATGGTGTTATTAGTACCTTGGCTTGACTCTCAATTCCTTCTTCTGGCCCTTAAGCTGCTCAAGACCTAAGTTGTAAACAGATGTAAAAAACCCGTAAAGCTAGCAGTGTTCAAATGCTTGATCTCTGGAGGCAAGAAATGCCCTCTCTCCCATGATTTCCACCAAACAGTGTCCGCTGCCTAATTGTAAGTGCCACTGCTCATCAGCCACGTACATTGGGTGTCTGCAGGGATGAGTTTTGGTTTAGAAGCCAAAAAAAAATAGATCTGGGTTGACATGGGATGGGGTAGAGGTAAATGTCTGTTGAGCATCCTTTCAGACTTAGACAGACTCTGCCATGTTTGTCTCCCCTTTCTCTAGGAACCTATTCCCTGAGCTGGACCTCCCTTCTTTCCACCTGTTCTGGACACCCTGTGCTTCTGCCCCATCCTCCCAGCTCTCAACATGCCTGTTTTCTTACCTTTTTACCCAGTCCATGCTATCAACCACCAGCACCATGCAGAGAAAAAGATGCTTATCTTGGGACTTTCCCCACCTGGGAGATCAAACTCTTATGTTCTAGATTACCAGTCTCACCTCCTCAAGTAACAGTGTCTTTGTTCAGAAATCACGTGTAGGAGGCTGCTTCCTGAGGAGAGTGACTACATCAATGGCAACATGAGCTACCTAGTTCAGTGGTAGGAAGCAGGGTATTTCAAATACCATGACTTCTGCTGACAGTGTGAGCTGAACTCTAAATGCCTTGTTCCCTTGGTCAGTTGTGGAAATCCTCTCCCTGGTTGCACAGTCCCTGGCTGGAGCAGTAGGTGCAAACAGGGCTTCTCACAACCCAGCCTCAGTCTACCAAGAGCAATGCTGGGACTAGTGGCAAATATCTGCGCACCTTTCCGTGAGGCAGCCTGAAGCCTATAGTTGCAAGGTTCTTGGTTTTCAACTCTAAGGACCACTTCTCATTTTGCTTCCCCTTCTTGGGCTTTCTCCAGCACTTTCTTAGTGAGTGTTTCTACCAAAAGCGTGCAGGTACTCAGGAGTACATGGTAACAGAGAGAAATGTGGAGAGATTTGTCCTCTGATCTCTTTTCCACAGAGAAAAAGAGTGTTCCTTCTTAACTTCTGTTCATACAGAATCTTAAAGTATTCCTAACTCTTCTTCTTGTAAGTTTGGGAAAGAACGGGGGGGGAAAAAAAAAAAAGAGGAAGTGGTGAATTACTTCAGTGAGTGTCAGGTTAGGATTGATTGAGATGTGATTAAAAAAAATATGTACCTATAACCACTAGGCATATCAACCCTCACCTCTACTACTGGCGGTGATTGCCCCTCCAGAGCTCTTGTAAGATATGAATGTCTTCAGAGGTCCTCTCTCTAGCACCAGGTCCTGTGGCTTACCTGTCCCATCTTCAAATTCCTCACTTTCTTCTGTGAGGAGTCTGAGCATTTACATTTTCCTCCTGAGACTCACAGTGCTTGAGGCTTGTTTTCTATGTAAGTAGGCAGTGAGGTTAATGTATTTCCACGCCTATGGCCCAGGCAAGGTCAGGTGATGACTTTGTTTCCTAAAATAGTTCTTGTTTTTCACTTCTGTGAAGCTTTTAAAGACTGTGAACACAGTATGTAAAGCCTATGGACCTTTAGACACAATAAACTTAGGTGAATTTAAAGGGGATGATGCCTGTTGTAAAGTCTGGGAGTCATGTTCTCGAAGAGTAAATTTCCAGAATGTGTCATAGAAAACACTTTGTTTTTCTAAGTGCCATTACACCTGAAGGGATTTTCATTAAGTATAAAAGCTTGACAGAGGACACCACAGTGGAAGATATCTAGCCAAATTATGTAGATGCTGGCGTGCACATACAACTGAAGCATGCTTTGTAACACATACTGCTGCTGGGTCCTTGTCCAAAGAGCGAACATTTATGACAGAAAGGAAAGCAGCATAAAGCTGCTACCTCAATGTGATGAACCTATCTTTTTAAAGACCTTTTTATAGAGACAATAAAGTGGTGAATATTTTTTCACAGAGGCTGGGCTGGACACTGGGAGAGAAAACCTTTTTCTATACTTTCCTAAGCAGTGCGAAGTCTGCCTTTCCTCACTCTGGTGAATGCCTTGTCCATTCAGGCACTTACTGCGCTTACACCACCTCCGAAATCACCACGCGTTAAATCCATCCCAAAACCTCTTCATCCTCCTCTCTTCCGATGACTTCCCAAGGAAGTTTTGGGCTTCGGCAGCTCTGAGGCCAAAGCCCCTGGGAAAGTCACGCTCTTTCGGCACGGCTTTCCCGGGTTGGGAGAGGCTGCGTGGAAGCCCCGATGGCATGCCGGTGTGAATGCCACTCCTCCACCTGCCGTGTTTCCGAAGGGACTCGCCGGGGCTCCCACGGGGTAGGGGGCGCCTCCGGTGGGCAGCCTGTGGGCAGGGCGGCGGGCAGCGGGGGCCGGGGCCCAGCGGGGAGCGGAGAAGGCAGGGATGCTCCGGCCGGGGTCCGCCGGCATCTTGGGCGGGTGGGACCGTCACCCGCCCTCAGGCCCAAGCGTCGCAGGGCTCCCGCCCGCATGCATGCAAGCCGGAGGGGGGGTCGGGGGAGGAAAAAAAAAACCGCGTTCGTCCCGCCCGCCCTGCTCCCGCCCCAAACCGATTTGCTGAGCCCTCGTCCCGCCGGCCGCCAAACGCCCTCTGGGGCGGGGGTCGCTCTCCAGTTGGCCCCCGGAGAGCTAGGAAATAGCCCTTTTTTTTTGAGAGGAGTGATTTGGGTTTTTTTCCCCCTTCTATTTTAAAGAAATGAGCGGCAGAAAGCCGTTCCATGGCAAACAAAGCATTGGAGCGCTTCTTCTGGCCTCGTGGTCTGTGCCCTGAGCAAAGTGCAGGCTCCTAAGCATGGGCAACAAAAATACCAACTTATCTGCCGGAGTGGGAAAAAAATAGCCTTCAGGGATAGTATGCGCCCGTGGTGCCTTATTCTACAGAGTGTGTTGCCATCGGTCTTCTAGCAGGAAAAGAAAAAAAACTATTTCGCTTTTAAAGAGATCGTGAAGTCATGCAAAGGTACGAAGTGCAGCTGAGGTTTCCTGTTGCTCTGTAAGCCGTGTTTTAAATAAGAAAATTAACGAGTTTCATGGATGTTTTTAGCTCGAGTGTGTATGTGTGTAAATAATACACACCTGCGTATAAGCCCTGTCCATTCTACTTGCGTGAATGTGTTGTGTGACACAAAAAAATGTAAGCCAAGGACAAAGTCGATATAACACTGCCCAACACTGAGTAGTGCTGCGTACAGGGAAGTTTAATAGTTGAACACAAGGATTGGTTGGGGGTTTTTTTTGTTTGTTTGTTTTGGATATATATATACACATATATTTTGCACTTGAATAATAACACGTATTTCATCACACATAAGTGAACATTGGGTAGCCTATGGAAATAGCGTAGGAAAAACAGAGGCAATGCATGTGAAGAGATTCAGACTTATCTCGGTCATTTGGTTTTGTTTCCAAATATCTGGTTTAGAGACCCGGAAAGCTGACTTAAAAATACCGAGCTCGTTGCCCAGATCTTCTTTATCAGCGGGGTATCTCCAAATGTTAACACCACGCAGTAACTAAACGATTACCAATTGGTTTCTGGCATGGCTAGCCGTCCCTCAATACATCTCTACAAAATATTTGTAGTAGTTCCCAAATAGTAATCTCCATCAATGTTAAATATTTTAAGACTTTTCTAAATTGAGCGGGGCGGTGAGGGGAGAAGATTTGAAGATGACTTACATTTGTAAACGGGATGGTGACTGCCTTCACTATTTCGGAGAGCTATATAAAAGAATTTCAAGGTATCGCCAAAATGCAAAGCCCTCCGGGATTGTGCGATAATGAATAAAATCAGTACCGTCGTGAATGAGACAGGTATCCGATGGAGATCGGGGCAGCGGCTGGCAGGTCAGTGAGCAAGCCGCTAAGGGAAACGGAGCGTGCTCACTCCTCCAAACCGCATCAATTCCACCATAAATGGAGGGGGGTAAATGGCGAAATTGTTGCGGTTTTTTTTCACCCTGGAGTGCCGGACAACGGTTTGCCGGGGAGTCTGCGGCGGGGGGAAGAGCAGGAGCGCTCCCCGCGGCCGCGGTTTGGTTCTTTCCGATTTTTCTGGGAAAATTGAGCAGCACGCATGGCCTCTCAGAAGCGGGACACGGAGCGCCCGGGGTGTGCGGGAGGAGCTCTGGGGCAGAGGGACAGAGGATCGCCCTCCCCAGCAGCCGGGGCTCCCCGGAGCACCGCCAGCCGCGAGCGCTCGCCGGGTGCCTCGACGGCAGGGGGGACCTCCCCGGCAACCTGCGGCGGAGACGCGCGCAGGGGGCAACGGGAGAGAGAGGGTCTCGGCGGGGGGAGGCGGGGGAGGGCT
>NW_010973041.1:366665-369129 GCF_000737465.1 Haliaeetus leucocephalus
CCGCGGAGCAGCGCGGAGCAGCGCGGCTGCGGAGAGCCGGGGCGGGGCGGGTGGGGTGGGTAGTGGGGACGGCGGCGGCTGTGGGCTGGGAGGCTGCGGGGCTGGGGTGTCTTCTGGGCATAGTTTTCCTGCGTCAGCTCTTTGCAGCTGTGACCCGCGTCGGTGCGCACGGCTGTACTCGACCATCCGTCGGGGTGGGTGCCGTCCAGCCTGGGGTGTTCTGTGATAAAATACTAGCTGCGATGTCTGTGACTTCCAGACTAGGTGCTACACGTCTGTACGTTCTGTTCCACTTTTTGTGCCGTGTCTAGATACCATGGCATACACGATACTTGTGGGGTGCATATACGCACGCACACATACATATGTACGCACACACATATATATGTGGGTATACATACACACACACAATCCGTATGCCATTTATATATACCACCTATAAATGTACCATTCATTGTACCATAAATAGTCTGTGTGCCTGTCTGTGTGTATACAAACACATATATATATATATATGTACACACAGACAGGCGCGCACACACACTGTATATATCTATGCACACTGTGTACTCTGTGACAGCCCTGAGGAGCCTTGCGTTAAGCCTCCTGCCCTTTAGGGTGCGTTACTGATTTACCCCTGCAGAGCGGGGCTCGCAGCACAGCAAGCGCGGCCGGACAAGGCAGTTAGTTGGGTGTAACGGCCCTGGCAGTGGTTTGGCTCTTTTCAGTGCCTGGTGTGGATTTCCCCCCCTCCTGAGTCCTGGATCGAGCCCTTTTTCTCTCTCTCTTTCTCAGCTCTGGCTAAACCTGTGCTGCCTCTCACAGGAGCAAGGGAAGCTGTTGAGCACCCACGGGTAACGCACAAATCTTTCCTTCTGAAGCCCCAATGCCACTCTGCAGCTGAACCAAAAGCAGAAACTTCTGTCAAGGTCTGATCATGCACGATTGAACAAGAGCAAAACAAAAAAGAAACAAACAAAACCAACAAGCAAACAAACAAAAGAATGTGACACTTGGGGTTTTACTTCCCGCATTGTCCTGGTCATTTTCAATGGAATTTTAACATCCATAAATCAAGTCTTAAACTGTAGAAAATACCTTGAGACAATAGGTTTTCTCATTATTTTCTTTCTCGAGACAATTTGGTTAAGGACTACAAATATTTGGTTTTATTTATCATAGAAGTGCAAAAATGCTTATAAATTTAATAATTTATAAATTCCTGCAGAGGTTAAATTTTTCAGGAAGAAAGTCCACATGTCAGAGTGGCAGCCATTTTGCAAAGTGTTGGTCAGGGAAACAGAACTTAGTCTCACTCTGACATGGGGGGGGAGGAAAGAGAAAATTTACAACAATTTGGAGACCCTTTTCATCTGGAATTTGAACCTACAACAGAAACAAAACGAATAACTTTCTCAGTGCCTTTCTCAGCATCTTACTTGAGGAAAATATTGCCTTATCCATGTGAAGTGCAGGGACCAAAATGGCTGTTGAGTTAGCTGGTGAATCATTAAATATATGCTTCAAATGACAGCTCGAGAAAACCTTTTCATGAAGTACACAGCTCCAGTTTAAATCACAGTACCTTAATCGTTCGATGAGCATTTAAAAACTTTCAGCTTAAGCACGTCGATTAATATAACACACTTCTAGCTCTCAAAACGCCTGGAAAGCAACTCCACTACACACTGGTACTTATAACAGCCATCAATTAATACTACCACTATTGATGAATAGTGAATATTAAAATACTACTAATAATAGTGGCGACTGCTAATATATACCTAATTTCGAGTTACAGTTTCTACTCAGTGACAATTTCTACGCCGCCTTCTGTGCTGTTCTTTCACATGAATATACTAGTAAGGGACCCCACTTCGATTTCCTTGGGGGAAAAGACCCATTAAGGCTGTATTTAAAACAAAAAAAACAAACAAGAAAATCTGATCGAAGTGCAGGCAACTCCCTGAACCCATCTGGAAGCGGATTTTCCAGTCCCGCTTCTCCTTCTGAGTACCCTCTAGCAAAATTCGTTTGCTGCCAGCCGTGCCCCTCTAAACTCCATCTAGCATTCGCAGGAGGGAGAGGGTTCAGAAAAGCGCCCGCTCGTATTCGGGCAGCTGCGGCTGCAGTCCGGCTCTGATAACAACAATAAATATTCACTCAAAACCCGAAATTCCGTCGTCCCCCCCGCCCCCGCCAGCGTGGCAGAGGACAGCTCCCCCCACCCCTCACCCCCGCCCGCCGGTGCTCCGTACCTGGAGCGGGGTCCTCCCAAAGGAGTTGGTCCCGTTGGGATCCGCGCCCGCGTCCAGGAGCTTCCGCACCTCCTCGCGGTCCCCGCGGGCGGCGGCGCTGCACAGACGGTCGCCGGAACCCTCGCTCCGGGGGGACCCCTGCATCGCCCCCGCCGGCCCGGACCGCAGGGCCGCTCCTGGCTTTCAGTCTACCCAGAGAACCTCCC
>NW_010973041.1:369347-375036 GCF_000737465.1 Haliaeetus leucocephalus
GGGGTACCGGCAACCTGCTCCCCAAGCTGAGAGCTGGGGGCAGCTCGGCAGCCCCGCGGGGCAGCGCGGTTTCACACCCCCCGAGGGCGCGGGGCGGCTCCCGCGGGGGCTGCCTTCCTCCGGGGGCGCCGTCGGTGCGAGAGAAGGAAGGGGATGGGGGCTGCGGCCCTGCGCGCCCCCCCCCCCCCCCTATTGGGGTGGGTGGGGGTGGGTGACGGCAGGGGAGGGGGGCTCAGCCCCACCGGCAAACGGCTTCTGCGGGCTGGCCGGGCCGGGGCATCTGCCCCGGCCCGGGCAGGTGGGACGCGCCCCGCGGCTGCCTTGCGTGGGACGGGCCCGGGGTGGGGGACACGGGACCAGAGCATTCCCTGAGGGGCAGGGAGGGAGTCTTGTGCGAGGGACGGATTTGACTTCTGCCCCCGGAGCGGGGCCCTGCCCTGCCCCGAGCCCCTGCGAGCGGTGGGTCTGGGGTCCGTCCCTCCGTCCCGCCGCTGGCCGGGAGCAGGCGGCCCGGATGAGGAAGAGAGCCGTGCCCGCAGGAAGTCTGCGATCCACCTAATGGCACCCGGCAGAAGAGGAACGCTTCACCCGGCCCCGCCGGAGCCTCTCGCCGGCAGGAAAGCCGCGGCGAGACCCAGCCGGGGTAAGGTGCGGCTCCAGTCCGGCAGCCGCAGGCGGGGCAGGGCCTCGCCTTGCCGCTGTGAAGGTGTCCCCCCCCTCAGAAAAAGCACCTGACTCCTCCCCTTGCTTTCCGCCCTTCCACTCACCCCTCCTGGACCAAGCCGCTCCCCGCTGCGGGGCCCGGGGAGGTCCGTGACACACCGCCACCCCCCTCACTCCCCCCAAGCGACCCCCCCACCGAGGGGAGCGGGGCGATCGGCCCCACGGGGGGCCGCGCGGCACCCACGACCCGGGGCTCGAAGGTTTTGTTCTGCCACCTCGGAGCTAAGGGCAGACCTGAGTAAGAAAGAGACAAGGCGGAGGAGGGGGGTTAAGGCAATGCGGGGAGCGGGGCATCGCTGTCCGGGGGTCGGACAGTGAAGTCAGCAAATACAGAAAACAGGCTAAGGAGGGTTTTTAGGGGCTATTTCCTTTTTTTTTTTTTTCCCCCCCCCCCCCCATGTCAGTTCCCTAATGTCCTCTTTTTAATTGCAGAAAGCCGGTGCGATTGACACAGAAGGAGTACCTGCCGTGCAGATGCGCCTTTGTTCCCTTCGGCGTTAACCTCCCCCCGCCGCTCGGGCACATGAACAGCCCTGCGTGGCGAAAGGGGAAAACCGGCGATTTTATGTCTACATGTACCGACGGCTGAAAGGCAGAGGCATCCTTGGATGAGGAGGAATAAACACAACTTTTTTCCTGCGCAGACAAGTTGGGGGTTCACTGAAATTTCCTCATTTGGGGGCTTTCTGAGCCTTCCTTGCCAAGTTTCTGGGGAAAGTGGCGTTGCAAGAGCAGGGTGCAACATTTGAAGGGGGCTTGGGTAGGGTGAGATGCCCGCCCGGCAAGGACCTGCGGTGAGCTCCCTTGCACCGTGGTTTCGCTGCAGCGCATGGTGCAGAGCAGACCCCAGGGCTGGCAGGCGATTACATAAAATAAAATAAAATAAAATAAAATAAAATAAAATAAAATAAAATGTAAGAAATTTTAAAAATCATCAGATAAAGTTTAAAAGTGGAAAATCCGTAACTTCTGAGAAATTAAAAGGAAAGGATCCTCCACCCAACAGGCACAGTGCCCTCCAGTCCTTCATGCACTCTCTGTCATTAATGATAGCCATGTAGAGGTAAATCCAATGAGAAAACCTCCTTGGTTATGTGTGACAGGTGTCTTAAAATTCCAAATCAATATTGAGGTGCGGCAGGGTTGCATATTATCACTGGTTAATCTTGCTTTCTGTGAAATAGCATTGATAGTGCATTTTATGCATCTGTGTGTGTGTGTGTAAATATATGCATACGTGTCTTTTTGTGAATATATAAGCATAAAAAAATGTATACACTCACACCTCAACATATTTGTAAGTGAAGACGTTACTAGATGAGTTGGAGGGCCTATCTGCATCTCCACCCCTGCTAAAATCTATTAAAAGCTACGAAATAGCACAATGGTGTGAAAAAACAAATACGGTCCTGTGCTAACAACTACTGACCCTCCAAATCACTTATCAAAGCTACTGGACCATTAAAACGACACAATTTTAAGTTACAGTATTGAAGTCATACGATTTTTTTCCCCCACAAATGCAAATCCTATTTTGCACAATTCTCGTACCAACAAACGACCTCAAATTAATCGAAACATAACAACACACAGTCATAGCTGAAGTTAGGGAAATAACAGCCAAGCCCGTGCTAATGTGTTTTGAAAGCGACCCTTGTGTTACCCCTGTATCTTGGAGGAAGGGAGGAGAAACCACCTTCTCTCCCCAACAAACCTTACTGCAAAGATATTTCCCCTAAGGAAAAACAAAACCAAAAAAATCGATCCGCGTTAAGCAGTTTCCCTATCCTACATTTGTCCTCTTATTTCTTTCTAGAGTCGCTGTTTAACAATATAGAACTTTCTTTGACACTGGAAACAGATCCATTTTAATACTACAATACGGCAATCCTCCAAATTGTTCTCAGACGTTTTGATAATAGCATACAGGACGGAAAAGGTAATTTTCAGTTACCAAAAGCAGCCATCTTATGCCCTGTTTCAGGCTTAGCAAGTACTACCCTTTTAACGAAAAAAATAATAATAAAAAAAAGAAAAGATGTATTTCAAAACATTTACGTGAGTTATTTTATCCTCTAACGAGTACCTCCGTAATAAGTTTAGGGCTTAATTAAATACTACAAAGAGACACACTATAAAGAACATAATACTGGGATCTCCTCGACTGTAAATAGGCAAAAAAAGCACACGAGGGGAGGTGTGGGAGTGCAATAGAGAAGTTGCATGAAAGTAACCTGATTTACAATTAAGGGGGGGTGGAAAAAACAGTTCTTTGGAGTTATGCTAAAAATTAAGCAAAAAATGATGAAAGGAAATAGCTGAACATTATCATTCTACTCTTCAGCTTAAAATGTCACTATATTTGCAAAGATTATCCTCATTACACATATTGGGTAAGAACAGAAAAATCTAGCACCTTAATTTTAGACCTTTAGCAGTTGTGCCACAGAGGTGTCTTCTGAACATAAAAATACCACACACACACACCCCCCCCCCCGAAGCCCAAACCTCTACCAACAACCTGCAATAATAAATACTACGGTTTCTGTTTTCCGAGTCGTGTGATATAAACTTGTGCAGGGCGCATTTGTGAATGTAATATGCTGCCCTAAGTAGCTGTGAAAATATCCCTAGATATTTTTACATTTTTGTTAGAAACCCTCCATAAAATTTTAGATGCATATTCTTTCGGTACCTCGTTTTGGGCTATGGAGTCATCGGCAAGTAAAACGACCTAATGGCTCTGGATAATCACCTAACAGTTCTAACAGTTTACAAAAAGTAACTAAGCATTCATCAGGCAAAATATTCCCTTCCTTTAAAAAAAAAAAAAAAAAGAAAAAAGAAAAAAAAAGACATCACAAATAAACATACATGCACACATCACAAATAAACATACATGTACACAAAAGGCAAAACAGATAAAATCTCTTCCATCGTTCTAAGAAATAAGTAGATTTAGATGCTGCAAGAAAAGTATATCATGGCGTGGCCAATGCCCTGCCCGGGTGGGCAGCTGTAGGATTGCCCCAATCAGGCAGTTTTTGAGTGTCGGTCCTCGTCTCAGACCCACTCCGGGTTCAGAAGCAGCTTCGTGGACGCTGTTTCAGCAAAAGAGTCTCTCTAACCCTGCTCGAGGAGTGTTAAAATTTTCTTTGTTCCATCTATTTAATTAAGCAATTTAATTTTGAACAAAGCTTGAGAATAGGACCAGTCTCTCTAAATAGGCAGTAAGGGCAAAAAGAGCTGTTTTCTCTTTATTTCTAAACTTATTTCCCCCCCCGAAATAGATTCCCATCTCATCCAAATATGAAGCTACCCTATAACTGCAGACTGCGGCCCGAAATACTGTGGGTTCGGGGTTCGCTGTCTCCGAGCTGCCAAAATATTTATGCATTACTTTTGTGACTGTAATGTTGTTACGTCCTATTATGGAAGGAGTACGGTTAGACAAAAGGGAAAATCTCATCTTTTTTTTAGATTAAACACACCCCCTTGTTTTACCCCTGCCCAGCCCCTTCAGAATCAGATTTTCAGCACATTTCAGTGACTATTTTAGACCTAACTGGCATTTAAGAACATGATCTCCCCCATGAAAAGCTTGAGGCCGAGGGGGGAGGGGGGGGAGCAGCAGTATTTACAGCAAGTGTGAAAAAAAAAGAGAGAAAAAAATTGCCTCACTGCCTGATCGATAAGAGGGTTTTGTCCTTGCTACAGCGAATTTACTTTGAGATAATCAGCACCTTCATATTTCTGTTTTATATTCGAGATTCAGGTCAGCCAGGGTTTATAGTTTCTTTTTCCCCCATTTAGTATATGAAGAAATTAGGCCTACTACTAATTCAAGAAACGAGGGATCTGAAGGTAATAAGGAAAACTGGATGTTGTTTCTGGTTTATATATGTGTGTGTGTGTGTGTGTGTGTGTGTGTGTATCTCCCCACACTTGATATTCAATAAAGTGCTGAAAGTGATATAACCAGAGACTGGAGCAGGCAAACTGTGAATTGATTTATGTCCACACCTCGAGTCCTATGAAGGGTTTAATTTATATATTTAATTAATTTATATATAATTTTAATATATAAAATCTCTATTTTTGTAGATCTTTTCAGGCACATATTTCCACTTTCCTTCTCTTCCACCTCTGTCCTTCTCCAGTCCGTGCTCTGCATTAGAGGAGGTTGTGGACTCCTCTAATGACCCCTACGAGGATTTTGCAGAACAATCCTCAAATACTCCTCAAAATTAATATTCTCTTTATTTTTCATTATGTGTCCAATTATGTGTAATGATCGAGGCCTAAGCTGCGCCATGCAGATCCGCAGCAATCCGATTTTGCATTCTGCCGTCAGGAGAAATTCTCTAAAAACGCCTGCACCTCGGGTGTCTCTCAAGGTCCTTTACACGTCTGTGTTTTAATTACCCTTTCTGACGCTGCTCAGCCGCTCTGACCCTTACTGCGCATATTTATATAACAGCGAGGGAAGGCAAAGTAGGCCACTGTATTTCACTGTCATTTACAACAGTGCAAAGTAACAGACGCTCGGAAAACAGTGGCCATTTTCTCTCTTCAGAGCAATAGTTATGTTCCTTGTTCTGCAAATGTTGGTAAGGGGTGGTGGGATTGTTTTTTTTAAATCAGCCATAGAGAAACGAAAAGAAAAACTTCTCAAGGGGGGGAAATAAAAGGCAGGAGCAAGGTACAGTAACTTTTCAAGGACCTGTTGCTTCCTACTGCGTTAAAAAAAAAACCCAAACAAATACAAAAAAAAAAAAAAAAAAAAGAATAACCCGCACGTCTGTACAAACCTCACGTGTTCCCGGTGCAATCTGAGCATGTGGCGCGGAGAGGGCTCCGCGGGCGCTGCGCGACCGGGCAGCAGCGGCGAGCGGGCACCCCGCTCCCCCCCGGGAGGAGGGCCAGCGCCTCCCGCTCCCGCCGCCCCGTCGGGCCGTCCGCCACC
>NW_010973041.1:375739-376422 GCF_000737465.1 Haliaeetus leucocephalus
CCGTCCGTCCGTCCCCTCCAAACACGCCGCCTCCCGCTCCGCTGGTGCGGGGGGGTGGCGGTGGTGGGTGGGGGGGGTGGGGGTTCTGTTCTTTTTCTTGTTGTTCGGTCGGCTTTAGAACTCGCTCCCTTCGGGAGCCCCTCGGCGGGGCGGGGGCTGCGGCGGCTTGGCGCATCGCCACTCCAGCCCGTTCCCCCGGGGCCCGCGTTGGTCCCCCAGTATTGGCCCGGGCGAGCAGCTATTTCCTTGTCACATGGTCATTTGAACGC
Organism: Haliaeetus leucocephalus; assembly: GCF_000737465.1. Classification (NCBI taxonomy): domain Eukaryota; kingdom Metazoa; phylum Chordata; class Aves; order Accipitriformes; family Accipitridae; genus Haliaeetus; species Haliaeetus leucocephalus. Next base: position 376,009 of record NW_010973041.1, read on the forward strand.
GACGCGGGGCCGTTGCGTAGCGGAGCGAAAAAAAAAAAAAAAAAAGGGGAAAAAAAAAAAAAAAAGCGGATCTCGTCTCCCCCCGCCGGTAACCGAAACGGGTAATTAACTGTTTCCTCTCCCCCGATTTTCTTCCCGGTGGTGCACCGCGGTGCCGGACCGCTTTGTTTTCGGTTTGAAGGGTGAGATTTTGGGGCCGGGAGGGGGGACTAGCGGAGGAGCGCTCAAAAGCCCCGAGCAACCTGCCGGCGCTCGCCCACCGAGCCGGCTCCAGGCGCTGCCGCGCGGACCGCCGGAGGGGGGCTGAGCCCCCCGACAGCCGCTGCGGAGCGAGGCCTGCCGTCCGGCAGAGGACCTCTGGGCGGGCGGGGAGGGGGGGGGCTGTTGCTGGTGGTAGTAGGGGTGTCCCGCTCC
>NW_010973041.1:376432-378724 GCF_000737465.1 Haliaeetus leucocephalus
CCCGTCCTGCCCCCCGTCCCCGGGACCCCCTCTGCCTGCGCATCCCCCCTCCCAGGGTGCGGGGTACCTCGGTGCGAAGCGCGGGGAAGGGTGACGAGCAGGGAGGGTGTCGGTCCTGCAGGCGCATCTTCGCCTTCCCCGGCTGCGGCGGGGCCCTGCTCGGCACGGCGCGGCTGGACGCGGAGCTGGGGGTGCAGGGACTGCAGGGAGCCGGCGGGGAAGGCTCCGGAGTGGGGAGGCATCGCGGCAGCCCCTGGGAGGGCTGGTGGACATACGCGTATGCAACACCCCACCCCCCCACCCCCCCAATAACAAACACCTCCTTCTCTCGGCTGGACAAACAGTAATAACACCGATGTCAACAGAAGTTTCCTTCTTCGGCCCGGGCATGGAGTAACCCTCACAACAATGCTAATAAAGAAGAGCCTGTAATGGTTTCTCCTGGACCGAGTCCGATTTCAAGCCTGGGAAATGGGTGAGTGAAAACAGCCATTTCGAAATGAAAGCAGCCCTCGGAGAGATGCTGCCTTTTTTTTTTTTTTCCTTTTTTTTTTTTTTTTTTTTTTTTTTTCCCTTCCCTTCTCTTCCCTTCCCTCCCGTGACGACTCCTCCCCGACAGGCAAGGCAAAACTGAGAGAAATTAATGCCTGCCTGGCTGCATGATGCAGGTGCTGGAGCAGTGCTAGGAGGATGAACCGACAGTTTTGGCAATAGAAACCAAATACCCACCAACGCTGAATGCATGGCCGAGCCGGGCCGGAGGAGCATCTCGTCGTGCACAGGGCGCAAACCATGCCACCAGAGGGTTGTGTGTGCATGTGTATGTGTGTGTGGTGTTTGTGCACATGTACTTACTTACAGCTGCTATATTTAAAACTGCGAGGTGTCTGAGATGTTAAACGTAATTATTTTAGGGCTTTCTCGAAATACATGTTGCTGCTGCTGTCTGTTGTTAACCATTACTATTCTTTTCAGGGAGGACTCCAAGCCCTGGAGCTGATGCTGCTGCCAGAAGAAAAGGTGTCTGTGGAAGCTCCCGCAGCTGAGCGGGATTGTGTTGGGGACCCCAATCCTCCGACGGGGTGAGTAGCCCCCATCGTGGGCCTAGCCCGGGCAGGGGCTCCAGACCTATGGCGTGAGGCAGATTTATAGCAATTAGGCATTTAGCCCTGCTGGGTTTTGAGGGCATATTCTGCTCGTTTGATGTGGTCAGCCTAGGAAAGTCTGTTATTTCCCTGCCACGTTAATTTTATTTTTATATTATTATTATATTTTATTTTTATGTTTTATTTTTATTGCTGTTGTTGTTTCATAAGCTGTAATGGAAATACTCAAAATTTTAAAATTTAATTCTGCTTCTTAGAGAAAACGACCTTTTAAAATAGGAATATTGGTCTAACTGAGATTGAAAGGGCAGTTTATTAGACCCTTACTTTTCTGTAAAGAGGGTGGTCAGGCTCTAGACTTGACCTGTCTCCATGTCTGGTCCCAGCTCCATCCCAGTTCCCTCAGGCATGGGATGCAGGTGCTTGACTGCTGCATCCCCAGTGTCATCTTTGGTTCGCTTATGGCTATGCCATGTACTAAGAGAGAATACAGTATAATTTCATAAGGTGGTATCATCGCACACTGTAATTTTATATCTTTTTGTTTAAAGATATGTATAAAATATATATTCTAGGCACCCATACAATAACCAAGCATGAATATAGACTAAATATAATCCGAATTTTTTGTACATATTTATTTGCATGTAATATAGTTATAATTAAACATCAGAGGATTACTTATACAAATAATTGATAAGCAAATACATAGGCTTGATACATAATATAATTTTTTTTATATATGTGCATGTTACGTATATAGGTATTACCTCGATGTATGACGTACATAAATGGCATAACTACATCTTTATAGCGTGCCAGCCGATATGAAGTCATTATAAAGCACGCATCGTATGAAAATTATGTTGTAATAAATAACATGTTCTAATACGTTATATAAAAGTACCTATATAATATTTTTTAATGTGTATGTGTGAAATATCTGGGGGTTGGACACTCTGTAGGGACGCAGAATGAGGAGAAATCTTCTTCCCCTTTAATCTTCCGCAGGCGGCTCTGCCGAGCGCCCAGGGTTTGCGCGGGGGAACGGGACCGGAGCTCTCCCGCTGCCCCGTCCCGCTTCTCCCTCTCCGTCCGAGCACGGCCCCGCGTGGGGCCCGGGGAGGGAGGCAGGTTCTCCCACTCGTGCGGCGGGGGGCCCGTCCCCGCCGCCCGCCTCACCGCC
>NW_010973041.1:378734-379963 GCF_000737465.1 Haliaeetus leucocephalus
CCCGCCGCTGCCCTACCCCTTCTTCCCGCTGCCCAGCCCCGGGGGTCAGGGACCGGCCGCGGCGGGGAGCGGGCTTCCCCCGGCGTCCGCTTCCCCGCGGCGAAGGCCGGGCTGCCGCCGTGGCTTTCCCGCGGGATGCTGACGGCCGGCTCGCTTACCCGCGCCGGGGCGGTCAGGGAACGCGGAGCAGCCCTCCGACCGTGAACCCGCCCCTCGCCCCGGCTCGTCCTCCAGCAGCACAGCCGCTACAACCGCTTGTTGCTGCAACGGCTCGTTTGTTTCTTTACCAAACGTGCCACCTTCGAGCAGCTGGGGAAGCCCTGGGGCCGAGCTCGGACGCACGATTTTTGGTTTTTAGCTCCACGCCGCCTTCGATTTGCAACCGTCGTCATGATGTCTTCAAAATACTGTTAAACGTACAGTAACTCAGGGAAGGTCACCTGCAAGTTGGTAAAACATCTATTACTTCAAGCGAGGGCGGTATCGGGCTTGCAGAGACACAAATCGCTCTTTATCTGCTCCCTCCAGGTCCCATGTTTACAACCGTCATGAGAAGAGCCACGGATGTGCCACGGGCCCATGCACAGACTTGCACAGCATCTTACGTGGTTGTAAGAAGGCATTTGCCAAAGCCGCAATCGCACCAGGAAGCCTCAGTTCCCCGCTGTCCCGGCCGGTTTTGCCAGGGAGAGGCAGAGACTGGCTTCGGCGCCCCTTGAGTCCCACTTAATCGGAGTCTGAAATCAAACGGGGAGCAGTCACTGGCTCGGGCCTGGGAGAGCCAGGAGCCTTTCCCGCTCCCTTCAGACGGAGGGCCGGGAGGTGCGAGTGGGGAGCCCCGGGGAGCAGGGTGAACAGAAAGCCCAGACACCTTCCTGTCAAAATATGAGGGATTTATTGTGCCACCTCTGTGAGGGGGGTGTCCTTCATATATATTTCACTTCACAGCTTTTGTGCTCTCGCGTGAAAAGGGGAGAGCGTGCAGGGGCGTGGGGGTTCGAGTGCAGGGTAGCATGCAGGCGCGTGCAAAGTGTAGACCAGAAACAATACATATCCCGCGGGCCCTTCGAGCATCCGAGTGGGGAAACGCGACTCGGGGGGGTGTGGGGTGGTGGCAGTGGTGGTGGTGGCGGCGGCGGTGGTGGTGGTATTTACGGCATGCGAGGGCTGCTCGACTTCGCGTCTCCCGATGCGGGCGCGGGCAATAAATTAGAGGATGACGTCGCGCA
>NW_010973041.1:380532-381671 GCF_000737465.1 Haliaeetus leucocephalus
GCGGAGGGCGGAGGGACCGGCGGGGGGGAGGGACCGGGGGAAAGGGCTCGCCCTTTTCCTGGCGCACCCCTGCGGCAACCGAGGGCTAGTCCCGAGCCGCTTTGCAACGGCCACCGCGGAACCGTGCCGGTGGAGCCGCTCCCGGGGGCTGCCGCCGTCCCGCTCTCACCCGGGAAGCTTTCCCAGGAGGTCCTTGGCAAGGCGACACGCGTGTGCAGGGAAGCCGCCCTCCCTGCAGCGCGGATCCCGCGCTTCCCTCGCCCTCAGGAGAGACTCAAACCGCACCTTTAACCTGCCCCCCCGCCGCCCAGTGCAGCACGAAAACGCCCGGGAGCCCCCCGGCTCGCCGTTTTCTAAGCTGCCTTTCTCCCCCCGCGCACCCGGCGGGGCGTTCAGCGCACGGGCTAAATCCCTGCTGCGCAAAGGTGCAGAAAAAAACAGGCCGGAGGACGGCATCGGATACGTTGTTTCGAGAGAAATGCTGCACCGACATTTTGTAGGATAGGGTTTCGCAAGCACTGGCCGTAAAACTTAAATATAGCTTCTCAGATTATTCCCGTTTCGTTTTATTTTGAAAATTTAAGAAGAAGCTGGCTAGAACTACCTCGGAAATCAACACGGCTTTATAAATCTAGTACCTACTACTCCTCCGGGCATTACATCTATCTACACGTTTACGCGACTGTAAAATGTAGGCAGACTGACCCCCCCCAGGGGCTGGTAGCTGTCTACCTGCAGGGTCTGCTGGGCAAGGCTATCGCACCCAGTTGTTTCTGCTCGTAAGGGCCAGTGAATATATCGTGAGAGTCAGTGAATACACTTTTTTTCACGGGAGAGGTGAGGAAAAATACTAATAGGCGTATAAAGCAGAAGACGAGGTATGATGAGAGGGTAATTCTTTCTGAAAAAGTGAATCGTTACTTTTTATTGCACGTTTATTGCGAGATGAGCATTAAAGCTCTCAGTTTTGAGTCACCCATCTCAGTTGGTTAAAGTCAGGGGTTGCTAAGACTAAAACCTCTCTCTTGCGGCCGTCACAGACTTTCGCCTTTCCAGAAAGGCGAGAGGAACCGTCGCCCCGCGCCGCTTCCGCGGCAGCCGAGCGCGGCCGTCGGGGGGCGGCCGGCGCCCGGAGGATG
>NW_010973041.1:381730-382129 GCF_000737465.1 Haliaeetus leucocephalus
CCCGCACCCCCACCACCCCCATCATCCCCATCACCCCCACCCCTAGCCCCCTCCCCGGGCCTCCCTACCTGGATGGGGGTCCGGCCGTAGGAATTGACGCCGTTGGGGTCCGCCGCGCCGTCCAGCAGCTCCTTCAAGCGCTGCAGGTCGCCGCGGGCGGCGGCGTTGGCCAGCTCGTCCGCGACCGTGCTGGTCGTCCGCCGAGCCATGCTCCGGGCTCGCCTCGGTCTCACGCGCGCTGCCGGTCGGGGGTCGCAGAGAACTGCAGGCTCTCCTTGGTCTCCCCACGCTGCCCGGGGCTGGCGACGACGGCGGCCCGCGAGGGGCGCCTTGCCCATGGGAGTGCTCGGCCCCGCCGCTCCGCGCCGCCGGCCGCTCTGGGCACACCGGGCAGCGCAG
>NW_010973041.1:383239-529229 GCF_000737465.1 Haliaeetus leucocephalus
CCGCCCCGCCCCGCCCCGCCCGCCGGGCCGGGTCACCCTCCGCCGCGGGCGCGTTGACCGGCGCCTCTTGTCACCCGCTGCTCCCGGGGGAAAAACCTGCCGGAGACTGAGGGGAAGGGAGAGCTCCTCGCTTCTTCGTTCAGGCACGTTTCACGGTGCTGCTTCTTGAGGCTTGTAACTGCCCCCGCTTCCTTCACCGTTACGTGTCACGAAAGTGACCTATTTCCTCACCTTACCGCACGGACGCGACCTTTGCCAGATGCATGGGACCTCTAAGCTCATTTTCTTGGGAAGTCTGCAATCCCAATTCCACCCCGTGTCGCCATTCCCTGCTTTTTAGGCCATTACCAATCATGCTGCCCACGTGCTCGCCTGCATCTTTATCTGAAACGATGTCAAATGTCAAAACAATGAAATTATTTTCTTGGCCTGGTACAAGAAAGCTCTCTGTTTTCAGTACCAAATGGTGCAGGTGATTTCCATCAGCAGCAAACAAAAGAATGCCAGCTGGCGTGGCCAGTGAAGACTGTCTATATAAAGGTTAAGTTTGTGGTTCTATTTACAATGCTTGGCCTGTTCCTATAATCGAATCAGCCTATTGCCAACTTCTGCTTCTTCACTTGCACTGGCTACTATTTCTATGCTCAGATATGTAGAAATGAGTGGAGACCCACTCATGATAAAGAGGTTCTTGATATAAATAATTGCTTCTGGTTAAATAATTGAGCATTTATACACAATCTGGTGATTTCCTAGTGTTCTGGTTTTCTTTTTTTTTTCTTTTTTCTTTCCTATTTCTTTATTAATGAATTTGCTATTCAAGCACTGTGTGCCATAAAAATGAGAAAATAAAGATGCTTCAGACCTCTATAGCAAAAAAAAAAAAAAAAGAGGAAACAAGAGGAAGAGTTAAATCTATATGCCCTGGTATGTAGACCACTGTACAGTGGAAACACCCAAATAGTGAAAGCTATACTTCAGCCTTAAATAGACTGCAAGTTGATTTTGACAACAGCTGGAGTAAATAGCAATATTGCAGAATCACTTCAGCAGAGATAATACACTGAACCTGATTCTCAGGTACAGGACAGCCATACACTAGTGATAAAAAAACAGTTCTGACAGGGCTTCAGTGCCAATGATACATCCATAAGGTAAACAAAACGAGTCCACATCTACTGGAATTGTGTGGAAGTTTTAAGCAGGGCCTGTTACTTTAACAACAAAAAAAAAGCATGTCTAAAGAAAGATAGGCTTTCTACTCATTTAACTCGCTTGTTACTGCAAGGCTATGTGGTAAATAAGATAATCAAACCCCAAAACGTTCCTTCATGCTGCTTTCCCAGCTGCCTCTCCGTGCCAGAAGAGGCTGGCATTTCTTAGAAACCTCAAGAAGTAACAGTTAAACATACATGAGTGACAAAATAAGGAGTTCTTCCTGACTTTTCCTGCAGTTCAGAAAAACCCACACCGTGCTATTAGGGAAAAGAAGGCTGCCCTCAAAAAGGCTGCCTTTGCAAATTCACAAGTGCTTGTTCTCCTGAGCAAGAACTGAAACCCCACCCATGAGAGAAAATAAGATACTCCAGTTGAAAACTGCTTGCTTTGGAGCAGGAGTCTCAGATGGTGTTTCCCTTTTGCTCTGAATATGCAGTTGCTGGCTGAAGGAGAGTTTCACTGTCCAGCTGAAGGTAGCCTTAAAGAAGCTGTTACACAGTTGGAAGTGACTTTTTCCTGTTTCAAAGTTAATTGTGCAAGGATAAGCTGTGTAATCATGACCTTAAAACAATCAGTTAGGGAGGCATTACACCTTTCATAACTGTATTACAAATGTGTGCTGCAGGGATATTAAATATGCATAAAGACATTGGCAAAATGCCAAATGAATACAAGTTGCCTGGTAAGCAGGTAGACCTTGCAAGAACTGCAATGATACTGATTTCTACAGTCAAAAGGAAAAAAGAGAAATATCAAGAGATTCAGGAAGATAGTTGTTAGTATGCATACTGTGTAATCAGCTCAATATTACTCAAAAGCAGCTTACCACAAAGGAAAATCTTACTCACAGCAGATTTTCTCAGTTTTCACTGATTTGACTCCACAGAAATTGAAGTTCTTCCAAAACATTGTTTTACAATTAGAGCAAACAACTCAGTGCCACAGTGAAATGTAATTTAGTACAGGTTAAAGAGCTTTGGATTTTGAAAAACTTGTCAATAGATTTTTTCTGCAGAGTAATCTTAATGTATCATGTTCTGATAAAGTAGGTGCAGATGTTGGTAAAAATCCCCATTGTCAGTTATGTTACTGCTTTTGCTGGGGAGAATAGACATCATTGACTCCTAGAGAAAATCAGCAGGGATGTCTGTCAAGAAGAATGGAGTATCATAGGATAACAGGGATGTTTGGAGATACAGTGACAAGGATTTGAAAACAAAAAAAAATCATACAAAAAAAAACCCCCAGGCAGAAAGTTTTAAAAATCCTCAAGCTGGGTGATAACATGACAGCAAGAGCAGTGGGCTTCCAATCTCCAAAACATCAGCTGTTCACAGGCCAGTTCTCCGACCAGCTGCACCTCACAGTAGTGATGTGCCAGCTCTGGCGGTCTGCTTACCTGTAAGTGAAAGGTGACCATTCAGTGCTCCCCTCAAATCCTAATTGCCTATATCAGGGAGACTTAACCTTAGCAGGGGAGAATCTGGCTTTGTGAAAAAGTCTGTTTCTTCCTTGATTTCTTCTGCTTGGTCTGGCAAGAAATTAGGCTAGTTATCACTGGGCAGGAAAAAAAGTTATTGGCAGGTTTGTAAGAGATACATTTTCTTCCAGGTTTGGAGTAGAAGGTTCTGTTCTTCCTTCAGCTGGGTCTCTTTCTTTGGGAAGGAGGAACATAGACAGCACTGGTGACCTAACATTCCTTGTTGGCATAAAAATAAATATGCAAATAAATCAGAACAGATTTTGGATTTCTTTCAAGTGGAAGTATAAGTGCTAATTCAAATTTAGTTGTGTCTCTTTTTAATAGTATTGACACTATTTTGGAAGTGGATTTTCTCTTTTTTACCCAGTCCTTTATGTACTCTTTCAAACAATGTGGACATGAGCACTACAAAACTCTGCATAGACACACTTCTGGCAATTTTATGGCTATTTACCTAGCTGTGCTTGCAATGAGCATTCTGTGTGCACAGTTTTTCTTATTAAAGGTGTAAGCATTACAGATTCAGTGAGAGAGACCTTGAAACTTGCTTCCATGTTTGGTTATCATGTTGGATATGCCATTTGCTTCCTTGGGTCTCTTCAACAAAATATTCTCCCAGAATAGCTGAACCAGTGGTAGAGGAAGCACTCAAACTAGAAAATAAATCAATGACTTATGTCAGAGAGCTGTAAGCTACCAAAACACAAGCAGATGCTAGTGGACTATCTTGTCTGTAAGCTATTCCTGACCTTGTTATTTGGGATTTAGTTTTGTTCCACCAGAAGGAGTTTCCCAATCCATAGATGGCCCAATGATTTGGTCCTGTGGTTTGTACTACGGAAATGCTGATAAACTACAGGATCAGAAAATGTGCTGTCTAGATCCAGGTTTTTTTTTTTTTTTTTTTTTTCATTTTAGATGTCCTCATGTCCAAAGGTTTAGCTACAAAGATATGAATACAGAATCTAGGACACATTCTCCAGTTCACAAAGTCTAGCACAGCCCCATCTTGCTTTTGTGGCATCTATGTAGCAAAACAACTTGGAATCTAAGTAATAATTCTCATGTCCCCATCACTTAACTGTACAGTGCTGAGCAGATCCCTCTGGCTCCCTTACACATGTAAGGATTGTGCTCATAGGCCTGTAGGACAGCAGAAGAAAGGCTGGTGTATTTGAGATGTTTTCAAAATACCGTCAAGCGATGAAAGCTACTGTGCACCCTGTTCATGGGCTTTGTGATTCTGCAGTTGCCAGGAACTGTCATCTTCCAAGTGTCTGAAGAAGGGGGTGGGTCAGGTAATGTGCCGTCTGAGAGCTAAGCAGTGCTTAACGTGTCAGGTAGCTGTCAGGCATCTTCCACAATCAATGATTATGTTACTGAATTACATAAAATTCACAGTGAGTAGATCTTCAATTAAACATTTAATCCAGTCCTCAAGTGTATGTACGTAGATTTATACTGTTAATGACAAATCTTCTGCTTAAGCTGTAATGCATCTATCAGATTGAATTGGAGAATCAGTCATATTGTGCTAGTGTGGTGGTGAAGTTTAGCTGTTAAAAGCTGCTGACATTCTCTGTACAGTTTAGGTGCATATAAAGACATGCTGGGAATCTATAGGTTCAATTTAATCTTGTAGTAAATTATCCTTATTGATTGCTGTATCGCTATAGCTATGTATTTAATGTCTCCACAGGGAAGAAAGGAGAAAGATTTCCTGGTTACAGGCAACTCATATTCTCAAGGATGTGAATTATTCCGAACAGGGTTGGGGGCTTGGAGGCAGTGCAGTTTAGCACATTATTCCAGCACACAGAAATCTTGGAATATGAAATTTTGATTTATCTGAGTCCATGGACATCAAGGGCTAATTACTTTTCTTCAATTTTCATTCAGACTTCTTGTCAGCTGATTGCAAAGTGAGCTTTTCCAGCTGAGAGTTTAGTGAACATTTCTGAATTTTTCACCTGGCAGCTGTGCCTCTCCTGCCTTTAAGTAAGGAACAGAGGGAAGAGGTGAAGACGTTTTTTAAAAGCTGACCTGCAAAGAATTTGTATTAAATTAGTTTTGTTTTGCTTTTGTAAAGCCCACAAAGTTTTCAGAAAAAGAAAAACATTAGGAGTTTTCTTTCCCTCCAGCCCACTCTCCTTTGTAGCTCATCTTGAAAATTAGTTGTTAGGAATACCAAACTGGATCTTCCCAACCTGGCTGGCAGACTACTGAGGATACGAGTGTTGTGGTTTAAGCCCAGCCGGCAACTAAGCACCACGCTACTGCTCGCTCATCCCTCCCCACCCTCGCCCTGGTGGGATGGGGAGGAGAATCAGAAGAAAAAGGTAAAACCTCATAGGTTGAGATAAGGACAGTTTAATAGGATGACACAAGGAGAGAAGAAGTAATAGTAACAATAATAATAAAAGACTATAAAGCGAGTGATGATAATGCAATTGCTCACCAGCCGGAAACCAATGCTCAGCTTGTTCCTGAGCTGTGATTCCTCCCCCCAACCTCCAGTCAGCTCCCCCAGTTTATATACTGACCATGACGTTCTATGGTATGGAATATCTCCTTGGCTAGTTTGGGTTGGCTGTCCTGGCTGTGCCCCCTCCCAGATTCTTGTGAAAACTAACCCTACCCCAGTCAAACCCAGGACATTATCCACCCCTTATTCTACACCACCTATATCACGCCCAGATCCTACACTTTTGAATTATTTACCACTACTTTTCCCCTCTTCAAGACAGACAGACAGATAGATAGATATACACAGAGATATCATTCCCTTAGTCTATGGGCCATGCCTGTAACATGTCTTTTGAGTTCATTTAATCCATGACTTTGGGACTCCATCTATCGTAACAGTCTTCCAGGGCAGGGGAGATGCTATGTGATGTTGGATCCTTCCATGCTGCATCCAGAGCTTGCGGCTGGTGTACTTGGTGCAGCCCATGCCCACAGTCTGTGGGTTGAAGGCGTTGATCTTGAGGAAGTTGCTGGGTGCCAGTTGCTGAAGCCAGTTCAAATTCCATTACTGTGGCACTTTGCTCAGTTTCATCAAAGCTCATCCTTCAGTGATTTAGGTGATTCTTACTGTAATACCATTGATTTGGCATATAGCAACTGTAGTAGTGATGACATACAGTGGCAGGTTATTTAGCAATTAACATCATACAGTTTAATTCACTGGCTATTCTCTCCCAAAATCAAATCCCCCTGAGGTACACAGTGAAACTCCTCATCCTTCTGCATCACCCACCAAGTGCACCCAGCTCCTTGAGCAAAAGCAATCCTCCGGATGGGTTTGCCTTTGCCCAAGGCAGGAGTAATCCAGAGTGTCTTCCCTAACATATTTTTCATGTGCATTACAGGGACTTCATCCCCTTCTACAGTATGTGGAAGTTTTGATTGGGCAGGGTGTCCTGGTTTCAGCTGGGATAGAGTTAATTGTCTTCCTAGTAGCTGGTACAGTGCTGTGTTTTGGGTTCAGTATGAGAAGAATGTTGATAACACACGATGTTTTCCGTTGTTGCTAAGTAGTGTTTAGACTAAGTCAAGGATTTTTCAGCTTCTCATGGCCAGCCAGCAAGAAGGCTGGAGGGGCACAAGAAGCTGGGAGGGGACACAGCCAGGACCGCTGACCCAAACTGGCCAAAGGAATATTCTATTCCATGTGATGTCATGACCAGTATAGAAACCGTGGGGGAATTGGCCTGGGGGGATCACTACTTGGGAACTAACAGGGCATCGGTTGGTAAGTGGTGAGCAATTGCATTGTGCATCACTTATTTTGTATATTCCAATCCTTTTATTAGTATTGTCATTTTATTATTGTTATTATTATCATTGCTAGTTTCTTCCTTTCTGTTCTATTAAACTGTTCTTATCACAACCCATGAGTTTTACCTTTTTCCTTCCCATTGTCTCCCCCATCCTACTGGGTGGGGGGGAAGTGAGTGAGTGGCTGTGTCATACTTAGTTGCACGAAACAGGGCCAGCTCCATTGCCAGATGCCCTGGTTTTAACTAACCAGGTGGCCTTTGCTAAATGTGTGTACCATTGCTCTCAGTGTAGTCTTTAACAGTCCATTGTATCATTCAATTTTCCTGGAGGCTGGTGCATGATAGGGGATGTGATATACCCACTCAATGCCATGCTCTTTGGCCCAGGTGCCTATGAGGTTGTTTCAGAAATGAGTCCTGTTGTCTGACTCAGTTCTTTCTGGGGTGCTGTGTGGCCATAAGATCTGCTTTTCAAGGGCCAGGATAGTGTTCCGGGCAGTGGCATGGGGGATAGGATATGTTGCCAGCCATCTAGTGGTTGCTTCCACTCTTGTAACCACATGGCACTTGCTTTGGTGGGTGGTGTGATATAGTCAATCTGCCAGGCCATCGCCCTCCATATCACAGAGGCTTTAACCACTTGGCTTGCTTGATTGCAGCATGTTTCATGTTCGTGGATAACTTGTGTGATAGTGTCCATGGTCAAGTCCACCCCTTGATCACGAGCCCATCTACATGTTGCATCTCTTCCCTGATGGTCTGAGGTGTCATGGGCCCACCAAGCCATAAATAATTCACTCTTAGGTTGCCAGTCAAGATCCACCTGAGCCACTTCAATCTGGGCAGCCTGATCCACATGCTGGTTGTTTTGATGTTCTTCAGTGGCCCGGCTCTTGGGTATGTGAGCATCTAACAGAAGTACTTTTATAGCCAGATTCTCTAGCTGGGCAGCAATATCTTGCCACAATGGGGCAGCGCAGATGGGTTACAGCTTCCATTGCTGTAACCATCCCCACAGGGCATTTGGCACCATCCATGAGTCAGTACTGAGATACCAGATACTGAGATACTGGCCACCTTTCTCATTCAGCAATGTCTAACGCTAGCTGGATGCCTTTCACCTCTGCATACTGACTCAATTCACCTTTTCCTTCAGCAGTTTCTGCGTCTTGTTGTGTAGGACTCCATACAGCAGCCTTCCTCCTCCAGTGTTTTCCCACAATGTGACAGGACCCATCAGTGAACAGGGCATATTGATTCTCATTTTCTGGCAGTTTATTATACAGTGGGGACTCTTCAGCATGCATCACCTCCTCCTCTGGTGATATTCTAAAATCTTTGCCTTCTGTCCAGTCCATGATGACTTCCATAATTCCTGGGGGACTGGTGTTTCCTATTTGAGCGCAATGTGCAATCACTGCAACCCACTTACTCCACGTGGCATCAGTTGCATGATGTGTAGAGGAAACCCTCCCTTTGAACATCCAGCACTGGCAGTAGGGGTGCTAAGAGGAGCTGTGTTTCAGTACCAACCACTTCTGAGGCAGCTCCAACTCCTTCATACGCTGCCAATATCTCTTTTGCAGTTGGAGTGTAGCAGGTCTCAGATCCTCTGTATCCCTGACTCCAAAACCCCAGGGGCTGGCCTCAGGTCTCCCCAGGTGCTTTATGCCAAAGTCTCCAGGTAGGGCCATTCTCCCTGGCTGCAGTGTAGAGCACATTTTTAATATCTTGTCCTGTCCAGACTGGCCCAAGGGCTACTGCGTGAACAATCTCCCGTTTAATTTGTTCAAAGGCTTGCTGTTGCTCAGGGCCCCATTTAAAATCATAGTTCTTCCAGGTGACTTGGTAGAGAGGGCTTACAATCAGACTGTAATTTGGAATATGCATCCTCCAAAAACCCACAACACCTAAGAAGGCCTGTGTTTCCTTTTTATTAGTCGATGAAGACATAGCTGCTATTTTGCCAATCATGTCCATTGGGATCTGACAACATCCACCTAGCCATTTCATTCCTAAAAACTGGATCTCCAGTGCAAATCCCTTGACCTCACCTTCTTTTGTGGCAAAACTGGCTTTCAGAAAGATTTGGATTATTTTCTTCCCTTTCTCAAAACCTTTTTCTGCTGTGTCACCCCGTATGATGATGTCATCAGTGTATTGCAGGTGTTCCAGAGCTTCACCCTTCCCCAGTGCAGTCTGGATTAGTCCATGGCAAATGGTGGGGCTGTGTTTCCACCCCTGGGGCAATCGATTCCAAGTGTACTGGACACCTCTCCAAGTGAAAGCAAACCGTGGCTGGCATGCTGCTGCCAGAGGGATTGAGAAAAATGCATTAGCAATATCAGTTGTGTTGTATCACTTGGCTGCCTTCGACTCCAGTTCGTATTGAAGTTCTAGCATGTCCAACACAGCAGCACTCAATGGCAGCGTGACTTCATTCAGGCCACAATAGTCAACTGTTAGTCTCCACTCTCCATTAGACTTTCACGCTGGCCACGTGATACTTTTAAAGGGTGAGTAAGTTTTGCTGATCACTCCTTGTCTCTCCATTCAACAAATCAGCTTATGGATGGGAGTCAGGGAGTCTTGGTTCACGTGATATTGCCACTGGTGCACTGTTGTGGTAGCAATTGGCACCTGTTGTTCTTCAGCCCTCAGCAACCCCACAACAGAAGGGTCCTCTGAGAGACCGGGCAAGGTGGACAGCTGTCCAATTCCCTCCATCTCCAAGGCAGCTATACCACAAGCCCACCGATACCCTTTTAGGTCCTTGAAATACCCTCTCCTGAGATAGTCTATGCCAAGGATGCACAGGGCCTCTGGGCCAGTCACAATGGGGTGTTTCTGCCATTCATTCCTGGTTAAACTCACTTCAGCTTCCAATACAGTTAGGAATCCCCCTGTTGGGATACTGTTGGGATCCCTTGTCACACTAGCAATACAGATGCGTTCTGCACCTTTATAGCTTGATGGCACTAGGGTGCATTGTGCGCTGGTGTCCACTAGAGCCTTATACTCCTGTGGACCTATTGTGCCAGGTCATTGGATCCACACAGTCTAATAAACCTGGTTATCCATTTCCTCCACGTGGCTGGAGGCAGGGCCCCTCTAATCCTGATCAGAGTATCTGCTACTCACTTCTTGTAAACATGAACCAGAAGCCCCTTCAAGAGGATCAGATCCCAGCATCAGAGCAGCCAGGTAACAATGTGCTCACGTGGATGGCAGCCAAAATCCTTTCGCATATCCTGCAGCTCACTCAGGGATAGGGATCAGGTGATTATCTCTGGTTCTGCTTCTTCCTCCTGTTCTCATGATGACCCTGGTTCACCTTCATCCCTCACTAAGAGAACTGATTTTTTTGTGTGTATTTTTTCTTCTGTATGGGCGTGACTGATACTGGTACAGGCTGATTCTCTGGCTCAGCTGTAGCACCTGTCACTGGGGTTGGGGTAGCTGCTGTGGTTGTCACGAGGGTTGGAATAGCTGCAGTGCCTGTTAGTCTGTTTTGCCTCCCTTCCCCTGAGGGTGCTGCATAATATCGAGCAGTGTTTGGTAGATACTGGCCAGGGTCCAGCACAGTGCAGTAAGTTGTGCCTCTTTGGCATACCCACAGCATTCTCCTTTCAAATATTATAATTTCATCAGGGTCCTATAGTTGTTCAGGAGTGAAGTTCCAAACCATTGGAGGTGAGAAGTTCTCTAGATATCTGCCCATATCCTCCCACATGCCGTGCCACCCATGAATATCCAGCTTTGGGGCAGATCTCTGGGTGGCATTCTTAAAAAATTTTTTTGTGGCTCTTCGAGACCTGAGACACATTCAGGAGACAGAGCAATAAGAACATGCTGGCTTGAACATCCCAGGGATATTTAAAATTCTCAAAAGCTGTTGTAAGTAGCCTGAAGGAGAATGGGGAGGTGGAAGAGTGGGAGAAATTATCCCTCCCTGTCTTCCCCATAGATTGGGTGCGATTATGAATAAAATCTGAGAGAAGGTGCCCAAGGTACAGGCATGACAACAATGTTACATGCAAGTACCAGCTTAAGCTCATGACCAGTGATGTGATAGTATCATAAGTCAACATTACCCAGTATGGCAAAAAAATAGTCCTGATCCCTCTCCCAGAGGTGATAAACATCACCGCAGGGAATGCATAGTGCATATAAGAATTTACATAACACCACCATGTGAACAAATAAACCATCATTGTGACCAGTGACTGCTTAACTCATATAAGAAATGTATGTAACAAATTTGTTTTAACCTGCTCTGATCAGCTCTGTCATTATTTCAACCCTTTGTACCCCATGTTGGGCACCAAAAAGGACTGTCATGGTTTGAGCCCAGCTGGCAACTAAGCACCAGGCTGCCACTTGCTCATCCCTCCCCACCCTCGCCCTGGTGGGATGGGGAGGAGAATCAGAAGAAAAAAGTAAAACCTCGTGGGTTGAGATAAGGACAGTTTAATAGGATGACACAAGGAGAGAATAAGTAATAATAACACTAATACTAACAAAAGAATATATAAAGTGAGTGATGCACAATGCAGTTGCTCACCAGCTGGAACCCAGTGCTCAGCCTGTTCTCAAGCTGTGATCCCTCCCCGCCAGGCGAACTGCCCCCCAGTTTATATACTGAGCATGATGTTCTATGGTATGGAATATCCCCTTGGCTAGTTTGGGTCAGCTGTCCTGGCTGTGCCCTCTCCCAGCTTCTTGTGAAAATTAACCCTATCCCAGCCAAACCCAGCTCAATGAGGTGTCTGTATACTGTTAGTCCAGCTATTGTAAAGGCCAAGCCATGAGTCACCATATAACACGCTTTAAATTATCACACTATAAAACTGTAACACTTTGGTGGTATTTAGGTTGTCTATTAATGATATCAGTTCCTGGGATCATATTTTCAAATGTGTTGCAAAAAGCTAAGGTCTTTCTTTTACCTAATCACATAAGCCCGGAAATTGGGACTATCAAAAAAGCAGGAAACAGGGTAATGTCATTCCCCAGATGGCTACACCAAAGTACTTAAAAAATTCATCTCAAAGGTGATGCAGTGGTTTGACTCTAACCATGGCATTCTTTCTCCAGAGCATGCATTAAATGCTAAAGTAAGTGTTTAGCTGAAAACTAGAATAATATTTTCAATTCCTCATGCAGTTTCTTTCCAAAAGTTGAACTTTCAGTTCCTTGCCTCTTGGCGTGTCATAATTTCCCCCCTTCTTCAGGCTTCATACAGGCTTCCAAAATAAAGGAGATGTGCACTCTGCAAAGTCATTGAAAAGTAACTTGCTTTCCAACTTCACTTGATGTCAATTAAACATCAAAAATAAGTCTACCCACTGGCTTTGTCTTTTGCTATTTGTCATTCAAAGCCCTTTTGCAGTGGCTAGAATGTGGAAACATGGAGACACAGCTGACGTCTGAGGCTTTGGTCAAACCCCACTGTTAGGCAGGCAGAAGCACGGGTTTCTGTGCTGCAGAAGGACCAGTACAGGAGAGAAAAAACATAGGGTGAAGTTTTAGTTTCTGTCTAGTTTGCATTCCAGTTTCAAATATGGACTATTTTTCTCTTTCTTTCTTAATAAATTTGTTAAAAAGTGTGTATTATAGCTGCAGGGTATGCTGCCAAAACTAACTGTAGGCAGCTCTAAAGGCAGAGTGAAGGGCTGAGGGATGAATTTTGAGTCTGAGCCTGAATCAAGGCCAAAACCATGGGGGAGGGGGAACATAGTAGATCTGATTGAAAGCATTCAGTATTTCTGTATGACTGATGATGGGATGGTGTTTGGCATTTGGATTTCTTAACTATCCTGCAGATCTTATATACAGTAACCTACCATGTAAGACCCATTATCCAGTTAACTTGTTTGCAAAGTGTTTACGTGAGTAAAATAAGCTTCAGTAAAATGTTGAGTGCATATTATGTATGCAGTAGCTGTCCATGCAATATGTGCTTTGTCGAGTTCATACTTACTGCTGAAATATTTATGTTGGGTGAATCAGGTGCTGTTAAATCTTCCTCACATTTCTAACACATGATTTAGCCTCACTCTATGCTCCACTTTGGGTTTACTGGTGTTTCTGGCTCATGCCTTGTGACCTGAATTATATCCTTTCTACAGTTTTGTACACAATTAAATGCTTTGTTTTATTAGTAAGACTCTTTCCTGTTTAAATAATTTCAGGGGATTCTTGTGTTATGATTAGGTCTGTAGATGCAGCTGATTGATAGTGAAAGTTAACATCTCCCACAGTAAGAGAAGACTAATCAGGCAATCAAATCTGGTGTTACATGTTGTATTGAGTCTGGCTGAGAGGGAGTTAATTTTCCTCGTTGCAGCCCTCATAGTGCTGTGCTCTGTATTGGTAGCTAGAAAGGTGTTGATAACACACCAGTGTTTTGGCTACTGCTGAGCAGTGCTCCCACACATCAGGGCTGTCTCTCCAACATTCCTCTGCCCCTCATTGGCAGGCTGGGGATGGGCAAGGTCTTGGGAGGGAACACAGCCAAGACAGCTGACAAAACTGACCAAAGGGGTATTCCATGCCATGTGATGTCTGCTCAGCAATAACAGGTAAAAGAAAGGAGGAGGAAGAGGGGACATTTGTTATTTATATTTGTCTTCCAGGCAACCCCTACCTGTACTGAAGCCCTGCTTCCTGGCAAGTGGCCAGACATCACCTGCTGATGGAAATTTGAAAAGAACGTAATTTATTTTCCTTTGCTTCCTTGTACAACCTCCACTTTTGCTTTATTAAATTGTCCTTTTCTAGACCCATGAGCCTTTTGTTCTATTTTCTCTCCCCTGTCCAGCTGAGGAGGGGGAGTGATAGAGCGGCTTTGGCGGGCACCTGGCGTCCAGCCAGGGTCAACCGACCAGAGTCCTTCTTTGGTGCCCAACGTGGGGCATGACAACAGCAGTTTTATATTAAGCTTGCTATAGCTACAATAATTAAGTGGCAAGCTCCTGTGCAGGTCACAGACTTTGCAGGTTACCCTGCTTATCTCTTCATTTTGCTGAGATTGGGAACATGTTGATACAAATAATGGCTATGTGCTTTGCCCTGGTATTGGCAGCCTTGCTGTGCTGGGGGAGCTATTGTGTGGAGAAGATGAGGGAATACATCTCCCTCTCCCTACTTGGGACTGATGTGGATGGTTTTATTATGCAGGGTCCCGAGGTCCTTGTTCACCCTTATGTGAGCTGTTTAATACTACTGATTAATACTGTTGGCATACTATGGGTTTTGTGGAATCTGGTCTTGTCCTGGTGTAAGAGAAGACAACTTTTGGGTGAGGCCATACTGAAATGTGCCCTCAAGTGGCTGGTCCCTGGGTGGCAGGGGGTATGGAAGGATTTGGGCAGATTTCTAGGATGGTTGTCACCTCCCATAACCTGGGACTTTACACCTGAACAGGCAAGCAACCCTGGTAAACTGACACACCACCCCATAGAAGGGTGCCTTGCCTACCCCAGTGAAAACCAACAGCTTCTCACACTGTACTGGGGCCTGGCCTGTGCCTATTGAGCCACCATTCAGCACTCTCAGAGGACTGTGGTTGAGGCAGGCACCCAAAATGCATCTGAAGACACCATGGTTGAGATAGGGACCCAAACAACAACAACTACAGTAATTGCTGCAGCAGTGAAAAAGAGAGTGAACAAGGAGAACGGGTCCATATCATCCATTAATAAGGGAGGAGGAAGAAGAGGAAAGGTTTGATCAAGAAGCCAGTCTTTTGACAAAGAATTGGAGGACGGAATGAAACAACTTAGACAGAAAGTGGGAACTACCTAATCCCTGACCTCCTCAGAACTTCAAGACATGTGGAGAGATTACAACTGTCAGCCAGGTGAGCGGATTGCTGCCTGGCTGCTCTGATGCTGGGATAATGGGACTGACAGTCAGCAATTGGAAGGTAAGGAAGCCCAAAAGCTGGGATCTCTTGCTAGAAACTGGGATTGAGAGAGGAATTAGAAAAAAGGCAGCAATTTGCAGTCTCTGAAGATGGCTCCTCTCAAGTGTGAGGGCAAGATATCCATTCAAGAAAGATCTTGTGAACTCCTCAGAGAAGTGGACTACTGCAGATGAAGGCATCCAGTACCTGAGAGAGTTAGCAGTGCTGGAAGACATCTACAGTGTCCTAGACAATGATGAGGTCTCCAAAGATCCAGAGGATGTCCTGTGCACACGGGCCACGTGGAGGAAGGTGATTCGAAGGACCCCAGTGTCATATTCTAACAGCTTGGCAGTGATGTATTGCCCAGATATGGATGCCCCAACTGTGGAGAGAGTGTTGTCTTGGCTCCAAAACTTCGAGGAAAATCTCTGTATCTCATCATCCCTTGGCTGTTAGGGGCACCCCAAGAAATCAGTCCTCTCCTGCCTTAGTCAGAGGGAAAGGGAGCCCCAGGTGTATGCCACGTGGTTCCTCCTGTGTGACCAAGGGGAGGACATGAAGAAGTGGGATGGTAAACTCACCTTTAAGCTGGAAGCCCATGTACGTGAACTGAGAGGGAAGACAGCTGTTAAGAAGCGGTCCCTCAAGAAGGCTGTCAGTGTAGTTGCTGTAGAGACACAAAGCGGCAATCAGTGATCTCCCAGACATAGAATAGCTGAGATAACTACTCTCTTGATCCTGGTGAGGGGACTTCTGGTCTGGCACTGAAAGGGTCAGACAGTGAATACTCTGACAAGGAACAGGATTAGAGGGTCCCTGTCTTTGACCAGGAGGAGGAAAGGGATGGCTGGGTATACTGGACTGTGTGGGTTCAGTAGCCTAGCACATCAGACCCACAGAAGTACAAGGTTTTGGTAGACACTGGTGCCAACAGGGTATAGGGGCACAGAACCCATCTGGATCTCTGGAGTGATGGGGCGATGCCAAGAATTGTCTGTATTGGAAGCTGAGGTGAGCTTAACAGGGGAAAAGTGGGAAAAGCATCCCATTGTACCTGGACCAGAGGCCCCTTTTATCCTTGGCATAGACTCCCTCAGGAGACGGTACTTCAAAGACCCAAAGGGGTACCAATGGGCTATTGGTGTAGCCACGGTGAACACAGAGAAGGTCAAACAGCCATCTACCCTGCCTGGCCTCTTGGCAGATCCCTTCATTGTGGGATTGCTGTGAGCTGAAGAACAGCAGGTGCCTGCTGCTACCAGGATGGTGCACCAGCAGCAATATCTCAAAAACTGAGACTCCCTGGCTCCCATCCATGAGCTGTCTCATCAGCTGGAGAGCCAAGGAGTCATCAGCAAGACTCAGTCACCTTTTAATAGGCCCATATGGCCAGTGCAAAAGTCTGATGGAGTGTGGAGGTTAATAGTAGACTATTACGGCCTTAAGGGAGTGATGCCACCACTGAGTGCTGCTGTATCAGACACGTTAGAGCTCCAATATGAACTGGTGTTGAAGGCAGCCAAGTGGTATGCTACAAATGACATCGCCAATGCATTTTTCTCAATTCCTTTGGCAGCAGAGTGCAGGCCACAATTTGCTTGCACATGGAGATGTGTCCAATACACGTGGAATTGACTGCCTCAGGGGTGGAAGCACAACCCTGCCATTTGTCATGGACTAATCCAGACTGCACTGGAACAGCATGATGCCCCTGAACATCTACAATACATTGATGACATCATCATGTGGGGCAACAAGGCAAAAGAAGTGTTTGAGAAGGGAAAAAGGTAATTCAGATTCATCTGAAAGCTGGTTTCACGATAAAGAAAAGAAAGGTCAAGGGACCTGCATAGAAGATTCAGTTCTTGGGAATAAAATGGCAGAGTGGATGCCATCATATGCCCATGGATGTGATCAATAAGGTAGCAACTATGTCTCCACCAGCTAACAAGAAGGAAACACAGGCTTTCCTCAGCCTTGTTGGGTTCTGGAGAATGCATATTCCAGGTTATAGTAAGTTTGTGAGCCCATTCTATCTAGCAACCCAGAAGAAGAACTATTTTGAGTGGGGCCTTGAGCAACAACAAGCCTTTGAGGATATCAAACGGGAAATAGCTTGTGCAGTAGCTCTTTGTCCAGTCTGGACAGGACCAGATGTGCAAAATGTACTCTACACCGTAGCTGGGGAGCATGGTCTTACCTGCAGCCTTTGGCAGAAAACACCAGGAGAAACCCAAGGTCGACCATTAGGGTTTTGGAGCCAGGGGTATTGAGGATCAGAAGCCCTCTACACCCTGACTGAAAAAGAGATACTGGCAGCATATGAGGGACTTTGAGCTACTTCAGAAGTTGTTGGTACAGAAACATATCTCCTCTTGGCACCACGATTGCCTGTGCTACACTGGATATTCGGAGGAAACCTCCCCTCTACACATGCAACCAGCATTACATGGAGTAAGTGGCTAGCATTGATCATGCAACAAGCTCGACTGGGGAAACCCAACCACCCAGGAATCCTGGAAGAGGTCATGGACTGGCCAGAAGGCAGAGATTTTGGAGCATCGCCTGAGGAGGTGGCTCGTGCCCAAGAGGCACCACCATATAATGAGTTATCAGAAGATGAAAGGTGTTATGCTTTGTTTACTGATGGATCCTGTCATGTGGCAGGAAACCATTGGAAGTGGAAAGCTGCTGTGTGGAGTCCCACACGACAAGTCATTGAGGCCACTGAAGAAGAAGAAGGTGAGTCAAGTCAGTCTGCAGAAGTGAAAGCCATCCAACTAACCCTAGAGATTGTTGAACGAGAAAAGTGGCCAGTACTCTATCTCTATACTGACTCCTGGATGGTGGCTAATGCCCTATGGGGGCGGCTACAGCAGTGGAAGAAGTCCAACTGGCAGCAAAGGGGTAAACCCATCTGGGCTGCTGCATTGTGGCAGGACATTGCTGCCTGGGTAGAAAACATGGCTCTAAAGGTACGTGCTGTAGATGCTTGCATGCCCAAAAGCCATGCTACTGACAAACATCAAAACAATGAACAGGTAGTCAAGGTTGCGAAAATTGAAGTAGGCCAGGTCAACCTGGACTGGGAGCATAAGTGTGAGCTCTCTGTAGCTCGATGGGCCCACGGAACTTCGGGACATCTAGGGAGAGATGCAACATAGGGCTTGTGGTGGAGGGGTAGACCTGACCATGGAGGCCATCACATGGGTCATTCATGAATGTGAAATATGTGCTGCAATCAAGCAAGCCACATGACTAAAATCTCCCTGGAATAGAGGGCAGTGGTTGGGTTTTTGCTATGGCGAGGCCTGGCAAATTGACTATATTGGACCACTGCCACGAACACGCCAAGGCAAGCGCTACATACTCACCATGGTGGAAGAAAGTACTCGTTGGCTAGAAACATACCCTGTAAACCATGCCACTGCCCGTCTTAGGCCTTGAAAGGCAAATTTTGTGGGAACATGGTACCCCAGAAAGAATTGAATCAGACAATGGGACTCATTTCTGAAGTAACCTCATAAACTCCTGGGCAAAGAAACACGGCATTCAGTTGGTGTGTCACATACCTATCACCCGTGAGCCCCTGGAAAGACTGAGCGATATAACAGACTGTTAAAAACTGTGTTGAGAGTGTTGGGCAATGGGGCATGCAAGCACTGGGATACAAATTTAGCAGAAGCCACTTGGCTGGTTAACACCAGAGGATCTGCTAACCGTCCTAGTCCTGCCGAAACAAAACTCCTACATACTGTGGGAGGAGGTAAGGTCACCATAGTGCACATAGGGAAGTGGCTGGGGAAGGCGCTGTGGATTGCATTTCCCATGGGAAAAGGCAAATGCATTCATGGGATTGTCTTTGCTCAAGGACCTGGGTGTACTTGGTGGGCAATGTGGAAGGATGGGGAGAACCAGTGTATTCCTCAGGGAGATTTAACCTTGGGGGAAAAATAATCTGTGATGTGAGTGGTATGTTGTAGGAAGTAATGTAGCAGGAATGACCTGAACTGATGAAGAGTGAGTTTTGCAAGGAAACAGACGAGTTTAATAATGACCCAAACCAAGCTGGTGTTGGTGCCCAACAACCAAACATACTGCTTCTCCTGTCCTGTACTGTCCTGTCCTGACAGATGGGGCCCAAGTCATAGCCTGTTTGTGAACATCTGGAGGAGTGGAAAACTGAGCTTATCTCGACTCATGAGCCTTTCATTATATTTTCCCTCCCCTGTCCAGTTGAGGAGGGGGAGTGATAGAAAGGCTTTGGTGGGTACCTGGCATTCAGCCACGGTCAACACACCACACATGTGTAGAAGTATTTTAATCCTCAGTGACAAAGTTTTCTATACAAGAATCTCTAAATCCAAAATTCAGTTATAAAAAGACTTTTATTGTTCTTAGCTTATAATTACGGATAAGCAAGGACACGCCATATGGTCAGGAAAGACCTACCTTGATACTCTGTTGGTTTCTAAAAGCCTATGAGCTTGGGCTTAAGATATAGTGGGTTTATTTTTAATATGAGAACACAGATGCTTTCTGTAGATAGAATAATGAAAGAGATTTGCCTTGTAATTTATCAAAGGGTCAGTGAAATGTGAGTAGATGGAAGATTAAGTGTTTTAGTATCAAATATTTTAAGACAAGCTCAGCAAAATCGGAGTGTCTTGACACAAAATGTTTTAAAATAACTTCGAATTTATAATTTGGCAATGCTGGCATTCTAGTGATTTAAATAATACATATATGATCTCATCAAACAGAATGGGATATTTTATAATACATGTATAGCTTAGGTAGTTTTAAGCAATAAAGGGAGCATGTTATGGTATGGTTTAGAATGAAGCTATTTCTACCTGAGGAGATCTCTTCTATCTGTGATTTATCCTTTTCTTGTTAGACCAGATAAGCTGTTAATGTTTCTGTCATTAAAACTTCACCTTGGCAGATTTTTTTTAAATTTTTTCTTTTATTTTAGTGGTAAAACACGTTAAACTTGTGTCACATTGCATTTTAAACTTATGCATGCAGCGTTTCCTACAAAACTTTGATAAGAATACTTATTAAAGAACAATCCTGTTTAGAAATGTGGGTTGAGTCATCCTTCTTTATCAACAAATATAGTCTTCTCAAGGTGGAAGAGACACTGGAGATCCTATCTGTGGGGTGATAGCAGACTCCTCACTGATTGCAACCCTAAGATACTCTCTTAAAAATAGAGTTCACCTGACTAGCCTTGTTTCTCGTGCTGCTATATTACAAGGTGCCTCTTCATATTTCCATTTAGCTTGGTTAGATACAGTCATTACTCTATAGCGCCACTGTCTTTTTTAAAATTAATCCCGCTAAAGCTGTTTTTCCTGGCTGCAAGCCACAGAGGGTGCTCAAAGTGGGGAAAAGACTATAGGTTTGGCACTCTGCATGGGTACGCATATTTTTTTCTGTGAACAAAAGCAGCTCCAGACAATTTGTGATGCTGAACAACCTGTTAGTGGCATCCTGTTTCAGGGACACGGATAGCTTCTGATTCCCTCCTTGCTTTCCTGAAGAGGCTGAGTAGTCAGCAGAAGCAGCTGCTGTGCATGGAGGAAGGATACAGCTAATCCACTGTTTTTGCTGTGCCTGCTGATGCTGCAGTGCAAGCTGCTGTGTGTGCTACAATGAGTTATCACATGCTGTTCTGGGTTTTTTTGGGGGACAGCCTAGGATAGCTGCTATCAAGCACATTTGGGCATGTGTTTGTTTTCAAGTTAGATACTCATGAGAAGTGATTGCCTAGGAAACACAGATGTTTCGCTTTCTGTTGCCTATGGAATGGCACTGTGCCCACCTGTCACAGCACACATGCACATTAGTTACCATTCCTATAGTCTCAGATACCTCTAACCACTGTGCAGTCCTCTCTAAAGCTATACGTATTTACCTCCATGTTTTATTCAGGAGTGGAATGTGATAGGAAACACTTGCTTCTACTAAAAAAAAAAAAAAAAAAAAGTCTTTTTTTACAATAAGGGAAAGCTGAGTTGCCTTTTTTTTTCTTTTTTTTTTTTCTTTCAGTTACTGATTGCTGCTGTGTTCAATACATCTTCCAGAAGATGTGTAATCTTGCAATGATCCTTAATGTACTAATGCAGCACATCTGCTTGATCATACCCCACACTGGCTGTCCCCTTTAAAGTCTTAACATTTTACAGCTCAGGAGCCCTTCTTCTGTTACTCCTACAGAAAAATTCTGTTGTGGGAAGTGCAGGTCCCTGTCTGACTGCTCACTGAGGAGTGAGAGGGTTTCTGCAGCTGGCAGCGCAGCCTCCCTTGCAGAGGCAGACCATTAATACCACAGCCTAAGCCTGCTTGTCATGTTTTCTTTCATCAGATTTGCAGCAGTCCTGGCTGGACTCCAATGCAGTGACTGTACCAAAGAGAAAGGCAGAAAACCCTGGGTACAGGGGTTTGCCAACTGCTGCAGCTGGTGGAGTGCTGGCCTCCCAAGAGCAGGTTAGTGTTGGTTGGTGGCATTTGCAGGTGTCTACAGTGCATACCAGGCATGTGATTTCCTCCCCGTGTGCTGAATGTAGCTTCTCCATCTCTTCAGTTGAATGGGGAGGGCTTCTGACTAGCAAAGTTTTATGTGGTTTTTGAAAGCAAATTTTAAAAAAATCAAAAAATGGTTGCTAATGATCAGCACTTAGAAACTGGAGAATCTTGGAAGACTTGGAGAATTGCTCCTTATCATCTTAACTTCAACCTTTTGCATTTTCTGGTTGTATGCATATCTATATGGCACATGTTGGGTCATGACCTGTGGTCATTCTAGGTTTATATGCTATTAATTAAATCTGTGGTGTTGCTTCAAGATGACGGCAAAGCAGAGCACCACTACTGTGAGTGCTGTATGAATAAGGCCTTTAACAGTAAATATAACATGGCTCTTTGCTTGTTTGTTCCCCCTCCCTCAACATTTTTAATACATTTTGCTTGTATTTAAGTGTCAGGGGTAAGAACCAGGACTTCCAAACACAGAGGTAAGAGTGCAGCAAGGAGGTGGTTAACGAGACTACTGCAAGACAGCAGGTCACAGTAGTGGAGAAATGGGATGTGTGGTGAACGTGCCATTCATTTGTAGGTTAACGCCTGCAAGCAAGGAGATACCACTATGAATATAGGTAGCAGATGGGTGGAGGTCATACCTGTGACAGATGTAACCCCTGACCGTGCAGGCTGCAAAAACAGACCAGGCAGGGGCAGCACATACAAAGGTGTTCGGCACACTCCAGCCCCAGCAGACATGACTCCTGCTTTGGGGGCTGATGGTACACCTCTCCGTGTCTGCGGGAGATGGCAGGCTGCTCTGGGGCAGAATTAGGCTTTTCTGTACTTTCCACACAGTAGCTGTATTCGAATATGCATTTTTGGTAAGTCTGACTTTATTTCACTGTTCCCACAGTTTCCATGTGCTACCACAGTTTTCAAAGCCTACAGCATTTTTTTCAAGAGCAGTCTGCTTGATGACGACCTTTACTCTTTGCATTCATGGCCTTTATGGGGGATGGCAAACACGATGCCCCATCTCCCACCTACAGCCCTGTCTCACCCCTGCGGAGCCCGCAGCCCCCCTCCCTGTCCTGGGAGCAGACCTGCCTTTTATTTATTTATTCATGATTTTATTTTATTTTATTTTATTTTATTTTATTTATATATTTTTTTATTTAAATTTTTTTTTTTTTTTAATTGCAACAACCTATAGAAAAACTGCCAAACGCAATGTCGGAGGCCGGTGCCCGCCTCAGTGTGAGTTTTAGGAGGGGTACGTGTGCCACCTAGAGGAAGCGCAGCAGTTTGGGCAGGGGGGGACACCGAGGGGGGATGGGACGAAGGGGACGCGGAGCCAAGCTGCGCTGCCCGGCGGGCTGCCACTGCCCGCCGCCGTCGGGTACGGAGCAACATGAAATGTCGGCTCGAAGTTTGATGCCTAGGGGGGGATCTGCAAAAAACCCCCAACACCCAGCGATGATTGAATTCCCTTAGGAAAACTCTGTAAATGGCGTGCTGTGCCTCTGTGTTTGCAAAGCTTTTGCATATCCCTGGAAAAGAGGCTAAAAACGCTCTACTCTTTTCTATTCCAGTAAAAGAGATAATGCCTTTGTTTGCATATTTTAGTACTCCTGACATTTGTTAATGCTGTCTAGTTCCTAAGATGCAGAAAGAAACAGCTCTGATCTGGCAAAAACAGAATTCATCCTTCCCTCTTGCTAGAACCTTCGTTTTTTAATTTGTGTCTCCTTGTTTTCTGAACCTTGCATGATCCGATGCTTCTGGCATGTATCAGCTTTAGATCAACTGACAGAAAGTTCAGAAGATCTCCCATTCAGGATGAGCCCACACAGGGAGGAGCAGATGGAAATAAGAGTGGTTGCTGTGAGGAATGGGAAATGTAAGATAGTAGTGGAAGAGAGGAGAAAATAGAACAAAAACAGAAAAATGGGAATTACAAAACAGCAAATATTAGAAAAAGGGCAGTGAAAGCAAAGAAATTCACAGGGAAAATGTAGTTGCGTTTTATTCCTGCAGCATTATCGGTCCTTTGCAGAACAGCTTCCCCAAGAGAAGGCAGCTGTGATGGATGTTGTAGTATATCTTTTTTTTATTAAGACACAAAACAACTCCTGGACCAGGGTCACAGGCATCCAGATGGTCTCCTCTTAGATAAATCCTGGTTTACATAATAGGACCTTGCTCACAAAGAACCGACCTCTAAACAGGACTGATTTCAGTAAGCATATTTAACTTGTTTTCTCAAATTTCTGTTTGCAATGCTCATTTCTACCATGCCTGTCCGTCTGTGAAGTTGGGAATGCAGGGACACCTGCTGAAGCTGTCTAATTCAAAGTGAAGGTTGTTTGTGAGAGTGTTAGCAGCTTGGGAGCAAGAGGCAGAGCCTCATAACTTCATTCCCTGTTCCCCAGATCTTGCAATGTAGAAGAATATCTGTGTCGCAGATTTGGATCCTTTCCTTTCCATTCACTGTAGTTCCAGTATTGAGATTTTGGGGAATGACTAAACTCTATTTTGTATAAATACAGAGCCTCAAGTGTGGCTAAACAACCCATGCCATAAATACTTGTTCAAGTAGGACCTACGCCGGCAAGGAGATGATTCTGCATGGAGTCATGTGCACAAAGTTTCTTGTGGGTAAAACACCCTCAGCTATTTGCAGGCATGAATCTTCAAGCACTGCTGGAACCGCAAAGCAGGTTTCAGTGTAGCAGTCATTTCTTGACAAGGTCAGCTCCCTGGTTTCAGATCTGTTTTAGTGAACTGACCT
Organism: Haliaeetus leucocephalus; assembly: GCF_000737465.1. NCBI lineage: Eukaryota > Metazoa > Chordata > Aves > Accipitriformes > Accipitridae > Haliaeetus > Haliaeetus leucocephalus. Next base: position 406,957 of record NW_010973041.1, read on the forward strand.
AGTTAAAGGAAACAGTCCCATCCCTAGGCCATAGGCTCAAGCTGAAGTAGCAAACGGGAAGTTAGGTCTTGTTAATTAAAGCTCTACTGAGCACTTGCTCTTGGAGACATGTACCAGCAGAAGCACAGGAAAATACCCTGTGGTTGCTGCTGCAAAATGTACGGACAGCAATGTAAGGCCAACATGTCACGTTCGCTAACTTTCCCCTGATTTTGTTGTACTAAAAGACGTGGTTTTTTTCTCATTTGAAGATTTCTAAATAGAAGCTATAGTGACTCAGTGGCTTTAAAGAACTGAAAGTTTTCCCCCAAACTCATTGTCACATTGCTTACAAAATAATTTGGAATAACAGTTAATAAACAGTACACTCTGTCTACATTTTGAAACCTCTCATGACTTCTCTGATAAGTGGCTAATATTAGGGGATGACTAACCAGGGTCCGAGTATATCTGACCCGGCTTTTTTCTATATCTTCATTTGATGACATCAGCCTCGCACATAAGGGCCTCACTCACAAGGAGATTCTGTAACATCTATTAACTGACACCAGGAGAGCTTCACACATTTACTGCAAATGACAAACCAATGAACAGCAATGAATGTGAAGTACTTTGCCCTGTAGGCACTTGCTCACTGGCAGAAGCTGAGAAAGGTACAAACACAGTGGGGCAAGCTCAGGTGGTAACTTGTGGCTTGTCTCCTACTCCATGATGCCATCTAATTGGTGCAAATGTGATGAAGCTTCCCAGTCTGTGGAAGAGGAACAGGCAGTCTCACCCACTCATTTACTCTGCACTATTTATTGAGGTTGCTGTCCATTAAGTTGGCCAGATCTGTGGTTGATCAGTACCACACTGGGGCAGCAGCAAAAGGATCTGTATCTGGGACATTGCACAGCAGCAAGGAGGAATGCTGGGCAGCTGTGTTTGCAAAAGCAGGTACCTCATGGCAGCACCAGGCATTTCAAGACATCTCTGCACAGCATCAGGGGACATACACAGACATACTCACACTACCTTTGAGCTACCAGGCCTGGTTATTGAAGTCAGGGTGAAAGTACTTTCAATTGCTAAGTACTCAGCTGCTCCTGCAAATTCCTTATTTACTGTACCCACATTAGCTAAAAATCATCTAAAGCAAGTCTGAGAGCATGTGTACACTGCAGTGGTGCCTCCTTCTTGCCTCTCTGTATGCAGCATAGTCTGCTTTTTTTCTGGTGTGAAGAAACTCATTAGTCTCTTGTGTCTAGAGGAGAGGTAATGTCCAGCTTTTCACTGCAGGGAAGAAGAAAAATACAGCCTCTCCAGTATGACAAAGTGATAGATTCATTTAGAAGTGAATGGAGCATAAATTCACTTCTTAGAGGATGAGGGGTGAAGTCATGAGTAAAGGAGTCATAAGCAGATGAGGATGTGGCTGTAACCTTGTATTCCTTCCCAGTACCTTTGGGTCAGATCTCTTTGTTGAAGAAGTCATCACTGGGTCAGATTTAATATGAAAAAAGAGATGTAGGGGGGAGTCCCTTTCTCTTTTTAACATACAGAAGACTTCCCACACAGTGAAATGTGGTTCTTCTACTAACCCATCATGGGTCTTGCATCAGCAGGCAGAGTTTCAATTGAGTCACTTTGATGCCAAATCTTCCTGAAGAGCAGACAGTTTTGATACTGATCAGTTCATTTCATTAGTTCCAAGCAGAGTCCTGGGGGTGTGTGTCATGGAATTTTGCAGCCTACAGGAGGTGCTCACTAAGAGATGAGTTTGGAGTTTGTCTTTATTGTGATTTGCAGCAACGAGAGACAAAGCTCAGCAGAGAGGTAAGATGATGTCACATTCATTTTGAAGAAGAAATGGTTTCTATTTGTACCACGGTTGGTTCCAGCAAGCCAGTCTTTCTCCTGCAAGCAAGGTGAGTGGGACACTGTATGACTGTAAAAAATAAAACACTGCACAGGAAACATTTTTTGTGAGATCAGTGCCATAATCAGCTATAGGTCTGTGCCCATCTCAAAAGTAGATTAATTTTTTTAGTTGAATATGTGTTAAAAAAAAATGTTTCCAAGGGCATGTCATAGCTACCCTTTAGAATACACAATGAATGATCTTTTAAAAAAAACTCACAGGGAAACACCATAAAGAAACCAACGCTATAAAGCAGTTGTATCCATATAGATACTGTCACCTGACTTTCTATTCTGAGAAAGAACCTATTGCATACTGAAATGAGATAAAATATGAAAACATATGCTATGGACAAAAATGTTTACTTACCCCTGGTTGGCCCTCTCTAGCAACATGGGGTGGTTTAAAAATAATTAAGCATTAAAAAAAAAAAGAATACGTTGTGCATCAAGTACTGAACTTAATACTGGACACAGTGAATCTGTAAACTGTGACTAAAGGCGAAACATTTTTAAAATGCCTCTGATAATGAAAAGATTTATTGTAAAATATGTCTTAAATGGCTTGAACAAAATGCTCATTGTGTGTGCAAAATGGCTTTATTCAGCAGTCATTCTCGGATTTAGCCCTTGGTGGGGTTCAGATGCAGGAGGAGCAAAGGATTTGACAGCAGGGGAGCTGGAATCCGTAACAAACACCTTTTTAATTTAGGGCAATAACAGTGATGTGATTTGGTATGGGAGAGCTGAATTTGATTATTTTCTTCTGAGTGCCTGGAGCTACCACCACATGTGCTGATATTCTCATAAAAAATGTCTTTAGTGTGCAAGATGTTGAGGTCAGATACTGTACACCACAAAACTGCATGGCAGGTTCCACCTCTAGATTCGAGAGCTCCCTTTTTGTCCAGTGATTGCACAGCATGGGGTGTTGTCTTCTCTCTTTCTATCAATGGTTATATCCTACTGAGTTTCCTCATTCTTTGCTGACTTGCACACGCTCAGGGCTCCTGCAAAACCAGGCCTTGTGAGTACTCAGAAGAGTGCCCAAATTCACCAGCTGCTTTTGGAAACTTGCATGTACAAATTCTGCTCCTGATTCCCCAGCATGAAAGTCTCTCTCACTTTTGCCCATTCATGCTCTGTAAAACACCCCAAAACAAAGAACTGTAAAATTTATCACAATGAGTGGCAAACAAGAAAGAAGATGCTTTTTGCATGCTTGATTTGAAAGTGATCTGTTCACTTAAGAGAAAATACATGTTTCTGAGTAATGTATTAAAGCCTTTTTCCTTTTTTTAACACTTTCTTCTCACACAGTCTTTTTCTGAAACTGTGTGTTTTTCTCTCTCTCTTATAACTTCTTATCCTCTTCCTTTTGCTGTTACTGTTTCATTTTGTGGGACATTTGGTGGCATAGCCGGAAGGAGAGGAACTTAAAAAACTAGAAACCAGGTTATAGATCAAATTAGCCCAGAAAAGTGGGCTGGAATAACAAGTTTTGGCTCTTCTCTCCAGAGGAACAACTTTACTAGCTGCTGTGAAAGTCTTTCAGTCCAACTTAAACCCCATGTTTTTCCACCCATTTTAGACACACCAATAGTCCACTCAGGCTTATTAGAATCTGCATCACTCAGTGGGCAGATGACAACATGACTTGGGCCAGAAGCACCTTCTTCTCCCTTTGGGTTGCTCCAGAGAGACACGTGCTACTTCTTTTTGCAGCTTTGTCTCCCTTACTGGCTCCTGTACCCATATCAGAGTGACAGGAATTAGTACCTCTTCTTGTCTCTGTTGGCAGCTGGGCTTGCAATCACAGCTGAGTAAATACTGTGACGATTTTGTTCTGAATGATAACTTTTGGTGTATCTATATGCCAAGAAAAATTACTCACAGTGGTGAGTAAAATGTGCCAAGGATGTGCTTGTGGACAAAGTAGAAGTGGCTGTGTCCTGCAGAACACTGCACAGACCCCCAGTTGCAGTAAACTGTGGTGGAGATTAATACAGACCTAAGCTAATGGGCACTAGCTATGGATGCAGTCTACAGTTTCCCACCTAAAGATTTTATCAGTCACCTGCTAATGCATAAAGTTTAGGATGCTACAGAGCCTACATTTCCATTTTTGTGTTTATTTAATTTATTTTTAAAGTGCCAGTGGCACATTTCTACATGTCTGAAAAGGCAGCTTGAATATAACAAGAAGAAATCTTCAAATACAAATAGAGCGCAGGGGCTTAGGTCATTATTATTATTTGTGGGTCATTCTGCTTGATTTTACCATAAAAGGGGATAGCAATTAGATAATGAAACAAAGTCCACCAGTTGCTGGTTGAAGTCCAACTCTTGCAGGCTAGTCATTAGTCTTCTGCAACCTGGTGAAAACTGCAGTTCTGTGAATTTGGGAATGCTATCAGACTTCCTTAAGCAATAACACACATGCTGGAGGGAGATGTAGGTCATCTTGACACAGCCCACTGTGTTCCTGTTTCTGTGTTTCCCACCAGCTGAGTGTCATTTGGAAATGATCACAGTAAGATGGCATGGTTATTTAACTGCCAAATTTATGTTCTGGAGATCCTTGCTCAGTTATTGTTTTGCATTAGAGATATCTGAGGACCTTGATACACAAATTTGCATTTCTGAAGCTCTTTAGGTACTTTACCAGAACAATCTGTATCTTAAAACACAGTGGAGAGCCAGATGTGTCAGCCATGCCTGATCCCTGCTGGAATAAGCTAGGCATTTCTGTGCTACTTGGATGCAGTAGGAATTATCACAGCATTATTAGTAAAGTAGGAATTTCACAGAAAAACAACGGTATGATGTGATGGAGTTGGAGACTTTCTGTTCATTAACCTGAACTTGAATCCCTCCCTCCTTTCTTCAAGGAGTTTGACCACAGCTCTCGTTTTCCATACCAGTACTCTGACCACTGGGCAAGGGCATACTCTCCAGTTGCTCTCTCTCAGCCCCTAGGTTCAATGACAGTAGAGCCAACACCTCTGGTACTGAAAGGAAAGGTACCATCAGGAAAGGAGGCAGGGCTTAGGTTCCTGCCCTGTCTTCCCAAAGTGGAGCAGCTTCAGTGGGAGAGATTGAAATGTTTCAGGCTCTTTCACCTCTAACTCTGTCTCTGATTTGTGAAAAAATTGTAGCATTTTTAACATGTTTTAAGGATCTTTATGTGCTTAGAGCTATGGTTATGATTTGTAAGCTGAAACAACGAGATGTTTGACAACAAGAAGACACTGTTGCCCTATAGGAGGGATATCAACAGCATGAGGCTCAGTGTGGGGCAGCTTGGGTTGAAATAACTTGTCAGATATCCCTAGAGCCTAAAGAATTGTCTTCCAGAAAAGAAAATTTAATGCAACTTAGGACAATAGAAGGGAACATAAAATCAACAGAGTTAAACCTGAAATGCAGATTAGTGGGAATTCTGAAAAATAAATGCTTAAAATTACAAGAACTGATAATAAGGGGGTTTGGTACAGCAGAAAAAGAGGGACTGAAGGAGAATTGGAGGCTTTTTCAGCTTATTAAAAGCTAGAGAATCCATGAAAAAAGTATAGCCTCTGTAGACTTCCTGGTTTCATTTTGCAACAGTTTCTGCTGGGTAATGTTGTAGGCAGATACTCCATGCTCACTATCGTCAAGCAACAGAGATATTGTGATCAGCAGTTCCTATGAAATAAATGAACACTATTTGTTTAACTGTACATGTCAGGTGAGAAGACAAAAAAGATAGCTAAGGGATGGGACTGAATTCTAGTTCAGTTATTCTTTGCTCTGTGGTATTGAACAAATTATTCAATTTGAACTTATTCTGTTAGTTGCATGTGCTTATTCTTTTTTTCAGAGGAGTTGTTGGAAGGATTAACAAAGAACTTATAAGTATCTTTGCGCTCTCTTTCTCTGTGTTGAAAGACATGATTCTAGTCAGAGGCAAAGTTCCTATCTCAAGACACTGTTTCTGCAGACTTCCATTGGCCAGGAGGAAATCACAATCTTCCCTAGTTTTCTGGTCTGTTGGAAAGTCTCCAAATACCACTGGAGAAGTAATCAAAACATCTGCAGTTTCTGACCAGGTTCCTGTACTTCATTGATTTATTAGTACTCTGGCTTGTTTCATATCATAGCTGGGTCACCACGCTGGGTCATCTTTCTTTGTGCAATTTCTTAGGAAATTCTTACTACAAAACAGGAAATAGTCTGTTAGGATACAGGACTCCAGGTGGTTCTGTCAGAAGATTTGGGGATGATTATGGCAAACTCGCCTGCTGAGATCAGATGCTCATACCTGACTGGTGCTCAGACATGTAACCACCTTTCCTGTGAACAGCAGCATTCAGTGACTGCACCTGGATAGTTTTACTGCAGTGCTTCTAGGTATACTAGCTTGGCTTGGCAGTGGTGGCATGGTGAGACATTTTGGGGCTGCTTAGTTCTTTTGTAGCATCCTCTCAGGCACTGGGGTGACCCAAATGCAGGTCCTTCTTGTCTCCCAAACAACTGTGTCTGGTAAAAGAGGGTATGAGAATGTCCTGACATATGTCTGTGGTCCTCAGAAGTGGAGCCGAGTGTTTTTCTCTGTAGCCGGTGGAGTTCAAAGGGACTGACTCCATTGATATAATCAGGACAAACACATAATTAAGGGCCTGTATTCTCAATCCTTTTTTCTTAAAGCTTTTCCAAAGCCTGCTAACTGTAGTCATGAAAGGACTTAAAAGTTTTGGTATTGCAAGCTCTTGCTACCCAGGGGTTCAGCATAGGGAGACTTTTTATTCTGTTCTTCTTCTGTCAGAGAAGGGATTGTGCAGATGAGCCATGCCATGACGTTGATTAACAGATAAACCTGGAAAGTCAGAATGTGTTGCCAGTGCTTCATACATGTCCTGCAGCAAACACGAAAGAAAGGGAGGGGGGAACCTGTCAGGTGGTGCTACTGCAGATGTGCAGGAACATAGTACGTCTCAGCAGAAGCTATCATTTATTAGTACGTACCAGTGTGAAGAGCAAATCTCACTTTTCCTTTTCTACTGCCATATAGATATATCTGTCACCAATTTAAACTCCAGAGAACTTGTCGCTATCCACCTCCCCTTTATCCTACCTTCATTCCCATCTATCTTTATACCTGAAATAATTAGCACATCATGTCCTGAGCTTCCCCTATTCCTGTTGGCTAGCAGATACAGCTGAGATCCAAAAATGTTGAGCCATATGTTAAGGCATAGCCATATAAACATAAGATGGATGAGGGTTTCATGTCTGGTTCCCTCACACTTGTTTAAAAATTTGATGAAGCAGTGAGTTGGAGTAATAGATGCTGGACTTGAAACAGTGCTACAAATTACAAAGGTATAGGCCCAAGTGCAGAAAGATTTCTGTTTCATTTTAAGGGGCAAAATGGTGACAATAGTTGCATTTTACATGTATTCAAGATAGAAGGTCGTTCCTCTCTCAGGGTTCTATTTGCAACATTATCTAACTTCAGTTCTGTGTTTCACACATGCTGGTGTAGTCATAATTTGCCTCAGGGTCAAAATGACTAAGATTTGCACCTGAAAAAGTAAGAAGCTGGTGGAAGACTGATCTGAAAATTAAAGAAACCAATACATAAGCAGGTCAAGCTTTTAAATGAAAGTATGTTTGAATTGTGAAGCCCAGCATTACTGAAAGACTTGCTTTCAGAGTGATGTAGGTGAAATTTCTGTTAATTGTTTCCTGTTGTGAATCTGATGGGCTGGTGAACAGAGTCTGTCTATTCCTTTTTGCTTTCATCTCCTATGTTAAGCTCATTTATAAGAACTGTGTTTGGCAGACACCTCTGGAAGGGAGAGAAGAGTATCCCTTCCTTCAAAAGCAACTGAATGTGCTCAAGGAGATATGGTCCCAGGCATTGAGACATGTCCTGATACCTGTCTAGACCCAGAGGGAAGAGCAGGAACCTTGCAGCAGAGACTGCTGAAGAGGGCAGGTTATATCCAAAAAGTCCAAAAGGGTGGTGTTATGGTGGTGGATAGAGAAACCCCTAAGGGACCAGGGAGTCTGGGTAACCCCCCAGGTGGCTGAAGCCAGGCATTGAAACAGGGACATCGGTACCAGGAAATAATTATAAACATCTTTACATTTCTGCTGACCTCACTGCTTTAATTTTTTTTCTTTTCCTAATTCTAAAATAAAACTGGCTTAGTGAGTTTGAAAGATTTTTGGATTACTTTGGGAAGCTCATTATAAGAAAAACATCTCAGCAAGTCCATCTCAAAGCTCTGGTGAGATTGAGGTCCCATCACAGAAAGGGCAGTTGAGGCTGGTCGACTGCATTGTTCCAGATCTCCTCCACTGAGTCAGACATGCTGTTGCTGGAGTCTTCACCTTCCCATGTTTATGAAAGAGAAATCAAAGCCGTTTCACAGAAGAAAGCCTAGTCATCACCAGTCATTGGTACAGCTGTACTGTTAGAGTAGTGCTTAGTCATTACTGGATCTCAGAGCCCCCTAAACCCCTGATGAAAGCTTTGCAGAACCAGGTGCCAGACGGAGGCGATTCACAAAGCCAGCAAGCTGGTAAGGCACCCCTAGCAAACTCTCTGGAGAGGAGGAGTCTTTGTAAGGTAAAAGACCCTAAAAGGTGCCAACTAGCTGGAAAAGTGCATCTATTCAGAGGTCACGGCAACCAATTTTTCCTGGAGCTAGACAAAGAAGCAGGGTTGGGTTATACTTTCTTGTCTCTGTCTCTCTTCCCCCTTTGTCCAAATTCTCACCAGAAGTGAGAAGGAAGACGGTTCAACTCTTTTCATTCCTTCACCTGATTTTGACTGAATCTTGAAACAGCCCCCTCTCAGGAGGATGTCAGGTATTTGTCTTTCCTAAGTATCACCTGCTGAATGTCCTCTGCTCTGTCCAAGATGTGGAGAATCTTGAGGCTGTCCCAACAAGGACCTGTGCTCTTATTCCTGCTTCTGATACTGTGTCATATTTGTGCTTCTCCAAGAAAAGGGTGAAGAACTGGAAAACATTGGCTGGCCTCTCTACTTTTCTTCTCCCTTAACACTGCTGTGAAATTAACATTTCAATAATAAATATTGACTAACATTTTTTTTAAGCTGTGGGTTTGTTTTCTAGTATAAACACCCACAGTTTGCATGCTTCCCATAGCACTGGCTTTGTTAAAAACATACAGCTTCCTCCCTTCTCCAGTGCCACAGTAATAGCTGTCATATGATTGTGGGAGGGAATTCCTGAAATATTCCTGAATACATGTGATAAAATGTGCTCACCATAAATAAGTTAACTTTCTCCCTTTCAGTACATACACTACTTCTGAGTCTTCTGGGAACTCCCAGAATATTAACTACACAAGCTACTTTGCAAGTCCATCTAAAGGTTCATTTTAGCTAACCTGATTTTTGTGTGCCCTGTTTTGGAAACGTCAGGATCAAAAGCTTTGCTGACAACAAAATATCAGAAAGGAAATATTATGCACCTGCTAAAATCTGTACATCCAAAACCAGAAGCACTCTCAAGTTAGTGGCATCCCTAAAATATGCTTCCCTAAATAACTTGAGTAAAGCTGCAGAGTTTAATAGCAACAGAAACAAGAACTCATGGATATTGTAAACCTTCAGCGTTGGCCTGTGTGGCCTGATGAGAGGACTGCTCTGAGAATAAACTGAGAGTTAGTCTTTTCATTTGTCTTCTTTTTTCTGTGAGAACAACAGATGAAACATTTCTCATTTGTTTGCTTCCTGGGTATGTCTGCTACTGGATCAGCTTGCATTTTTCTTTCATTTCCAAGACTTAAGAATAATATATTGTTTCTAGTGATCTTTGCAAAATTATAATTTCTGGCAGTTAAATAAATATATTTAAAACTGCATAGCAGCTGTATATATTTACCACCCCTCTTCTTGCACAGTAAAGCATGTAAAGGGAAGTTGCAGAGGTACATTGATTTAAAGTGATTTGCTCTTTAAAACATTAAATTGGAGAATTAATAGCCTATTTTACTCATCCAGATGTCAGTGAAGCTATGCCCACTCACTGCACAGACAGCAACCAGATGACCATTCTCTTTCACACTTCAGGTATTCCTTCTCTTTCTGACCCATGCCCCTCACATAACACCATCAATGTGGGACAAATCTGCAGTGCTGTTACTCCTTTCTCAGCAAGTTCTTTATGTAGATGCTCTTCCTAAGCACAAGACACTGAGTACAACATCCACACTGCTGTTGGCAGACAACTGTAAAAATGTCATTGCTTATCACCTGAAGCACTTGCCTTCTGACTCCTGGTGGCATATTTGTAGTACAAGGGTTGTGTGTGCCCAGCCTCCCAGGCAGGAGGTCAGTCCTGGGAGATGTTGTGGTTTTGCACCTCCTTACTTGAGGAGCTATGTAATCACAGATGTCCTTCGGAGTAACTGTTTGGGCAGAAGGATGGGAGTTATGGGTAAGAAGGGAGTACATGAGAAACAGAGGCTGGGAACCATGGTGGGAGTATAGATAATGAGGGCAGGGAGGTTGCTGTCTCTGATGATCATATACTCTATTTAAATGAGCATGCCAATTAGCCCCAGATGTCTGCCAGTTTAGCAAAGCCCTTAAAACTCCCACCTGCTCTCTGTTCCTTGGGGTTGTAAAATAAAAGGCTGTCCTCACCTCCTGTCCCCAGAAGCAAAATTGTCTGATTTCTGGGCTGCTCTCCTTCTTTTTGGAAATTCCCAGCACACCCAATTTTACCCTGGACTAGTAGAATCAGAGTACTGCTGATTCTAGTCCCTTCCTTGCACTAGTTCTCACTGTTTTATCTCATTTCCTCTGTCCTTACTTGAGAGGGTGCTGGTGGGCTTGCCTTCTCCCAGGCAGACCTGGGCCAGAACACATCTTTGAGAGGCTGTAGGGTGCTGCCTTGGACCTGGTGGCCATACCACTTCATGTTACTGTTGACATTACTCATGTAAATAGGTGGAAAACTACATCAGAGTGCCGTGCCAGTGTACAGACATGACTTTTTATGGCGCAAAAAGATGAATCCCTTAAAATCTGGATGGTCTCCAAGGAAGAGTACATGACCTAACTGGTCTCCCTCTAAGAAAACATGCAGACACTAGCAGAAGTAATCTCCCAGAAGTAGCAGCTCTGTTTGGGCTTGAGTTGTAGCGCTATTTCTGTTACCAGACAAGCCTGTATTTTCACTGCTGAGGGTGGCAGCATCATGAATCAGGGGGGTGGCTTTGTCTGTGTAAACTGTGTCCCCTTGGGGCAGTTAAAATGGATCCAGAGAACTATATATTCTGCTCACTGTTTTGCTGTAAGTGTATAAAAGTTGCCCCTGTTTTCTCCTTTTGGTCAGTATAGCCTGCTTTGACTCTCAAAAAAAGCTTCTCATCCTGGGGCTTCACAGTTGTCTTGATCTCTCATTTTCGACTAGGCTGGGCTTTTGCAGACAGGTCCCTGGGTAAGGATACCAATGGCGTTTACTTCCTTGACAAGATTGTCTTTATTTGGCAACTATTACATTTCTCCCAAACTTGGAAAATACATGAGTTTGAGGCTTATCAGGGGAGACAGAAGCGAAGATGGACACAGTGCATAATAGTGACAATGATTTTCCTGTTTACACAGAACATACTGAAAGCTGTTTCTGAAAAAGGTTGAGGAACCTACTAAGAGATTCTGTGTCACAGAATTTGGGTCTCTAAGTAGACCGCATTAGAAACCTCACAAGGGAATTAATCAAACACAGTCTGTTCCTTTGGTTCAGTTCATTGTGCACCTACCATTATAAAACCAGATTCAGATTTTAGAGTTCATTCTCTGCCCACCAGACTGCAATCAACCAGTGTATGGGTCAAACACTTCTACTTTCCAGTACTCCTTTACCAGAACACAAACATGAGGTCTGAAATGATCTATCACAGAATTGTGGAGGTTGGAAGGGACCTTGGAGGTCTCTAGTCCAACCCAATGGCACATCAGGCCATTCTGGCCTAAGCTACACCACAGTGCACCCAGCCCTGCTTCCCGCTGTTTGTGGCTGGAGTCCCTTAGTGGACCCCAGGACTGTCTTGTTACCTCACCTTGTTTGGGGCTGCAGATGGGACTGGTCACTGTCACCAACCTGACACTGCTGTGGGCACTGCCTGTGCTGGGGGCACCCTGTGTGTGCCCACCATGGAGAGGCCCCATTCTTGCTGTGCCCTCCTGCCCACCGATACCTATGAGGAGGTTACTGAGAAGAGAAAGCTGCTCCTCAGGGCAGCAAACAGCAGGAGGGTGAGAGAAAATGGTTACAGACTGAAATAGGATATGCTCAGCCTGACAATAAGGAAAAGGCTTTTCCCCATGAAGGCAGCCCAGCAGTGCAGCAGGGGCCCGGAGAGGTTGTGCCATCTCCATCCTTGGAATATTGCCAGACCCAACAGGATAAAAAGCCCTGAGCAACCTGGTCTGACCTCACAGCTGAGCCTGCTCTGGGCAGGGGGTTGGACTGCAGTCCTCCCAAGGTCCCTGATGGGCCCCGTGAGTCTGTGGTCCTCAGTAGTCTTCAGTTGGGAACAGGAGTGTTTGCGTGTTCCTGCTGAGGATGTCAGTTCCCTGCAGTCATGAAAGCCACGCTGTGGTCTCAGCTGACGGCCTCAGAAGTAGAGGGGGATGCGGAGTAGCCCTTCTCTTTGTGGTGGTGAGGGGCTGCCTACCTGATGTGGACTAGCAGCTGCAAGTTGAAATGAACGTGAAATGCTGTCCTTGAGTTATTTTGGAAGGGTGATGGAATTACTTGTCTGAAATCATGGGAGAATGCACTTTAATTCCATGTTATCCTTTTTGTTCTTGCTCTCATGGTTAGTTTTTGCAAGCAGTTTGGTCACAAAGTGAATAAAGAAAGGTCCTCCAATCTTCTTCATTAGTGCTTGAATAAGAGGTCAGTTCTTTTTGTAAAGTGATCCAGTAGAAGCAGGCATTTGCAAAGCTTGTGAAACTGTATTTTAGTTTTTTAAGCTTTGGCACAACTGAACTAGTGACAGGAAACCTCAAGCACTGTATTACTAAGCAATAAATAGCAAGTGACTTTCAGTAATTCCTGGAACTCATTCACAGTATTACTACATGACATTTCTCAGTAATTTTGTGAAGGTATTTCCATCTGGCTGTCTTAAATTCTTCGTACTGGTTAATCTGAAAAACAAAACTATTTACTAGAAGCAAATTTGAACACAGACAAAGGAAATGGAATAGAAGGGGCCTGAGCCTCATGAAGTAGAAATTTTATATGCAAAAGCTGTTGGGTTTTCTCAGGAAGCCGTCAGGTATGATCTGGCCTATCCAAAATAGTTTTCAAAATAATCGCAGAATGGGATACTCACAGACTAGCAATGTTCCTTCAGAACAGTAAGATGGAAATCTGAAATGGAAAGCTTAGCTGCAAGGCTGCACTGCTCTTTTTTGATGTCACACTGTAAGAGGAGTACTATGTGAAGTGCCTGCAATCTTGAATGTAAGTCGTGGAGCTCAGTGACTGAGATGAGCCTTGAAGCACTCACAGATTGCAGATATTATTTCCAGCTGGTAGCATGAAAGACTGGAAGACGTTTGCCTGCCTGAGGCCACAGCTAGATGCATGTGACATATTCAGGATTATGAGAACTCCTGGCTCTTTCTCAGTTGGTAACCAGCGACAGCATCTCTCCCAGCTTGCTATGAATTGTGCTTCTCATGTCAAGGAATGGGGAGGAAAATAGTGCATTAGCCTAAAAGACTCAAGTCAGATGTGTAAAATTGGTTCTTGGAGAGGTTTCTATGAACCAGGAAGGGTATGACTTAAGGGCAGAGCTTCTTCTTCAGTGAAAAGGAATGCAGTTGCATTGTAATTGTTGGAGAACTTTCTCCTCCTGAAATGGACTTGTCTTGTACCTGGCTCTGCTTCCCATGAGGCACTGGTTTTTTTTCTTAGATCTCATGGGTGGGAATGCAAATTGCCAAGAGTCTCTATTTGTGTCCAGAGACTTTTGTGGGTGAATCATTTAACCTCTGTGGTTCATTTTACCCATGCATAAAGTGGACACAGTGAAAAAAATGCACATACACATGCACACTGCTCTCAGGAGTCATACCAGGCAAAAAGTAGTTTCAAGCTTTGGAGAAGTCTTGTTTTTTTGATTCAGACCTAAATTTTCTGAAAGGGATAGGCTCCCCTGACCACTGCAGAGAGCCTAGGGGAGACCTGGGATTCCAGGCAAGGCAAGAGATCTAACCTGCACTATTTTAAATTAACTACTCCAAGCTTCAAAGAATTGCCCTTTACTGATTAACAGGTGCTTTCTTCTCCTTTTTATTATTTGTACTGAGCTGGTGATTTTCAAGGTGTACTGCACCCTGAATTTGTTTATGTAAAATTAAATATCCAAGGGTATGCATTCAATACTAAAGCTAGTGAAAGAGACTTCAGTGAATTTTAACAGGTTTTGCAAGTGAATATGGGAAAAAAGATTCTGGCTGGAGTAATAAAGGACATGTGTACATGTATAAATAATATGAGTACTATTGGGTAGCATCAAGCTATTTTCTACATTTTGCATTCGGAATATTGAGGCATATGGAGGTAAAGGACTTGTACAAAGAGCAGAAGCGAGTACTGGGACACAGCTGGGAATGATACCCAGATGCCCTGAGTCTCAGAGTGATATTGCAACTGCCAGATGACAGATAGTCTTGCCAGCTTTTACAGAGAGGGTTCAGGAAACTATCTGTTCGGTTTTATGTTGCCTGTTTGCTTTAAGTTGGTGGTTCTGTGAAAAAGCTAATGTTCTGTGTTTTGAAGAAGAAGATTTTGAATTAGAAGTCTGATGTTCTAAGCTTTTTATAAGTGTCCTGTCACTGAAACCTGAGTGTCTTTAACACTGTCAATGCAGGGAGCCATGAAAGCTGCACTTCTAAAAGAACTCTAGAATTTTAATTTGTTCTTCTCCCCTTTTCTAGAAGAAATGGTTGCTTTAAGATGATCTTAGAAGCAATAATACAAGGATATATCCATGGGGAAACAACAACATTTCTCCCCCTCCCTCATGTTTAAGTTTCTGGTCCTTTGCTCATTTTTAAGTGCTTTGATTTTTGATCTTTCTCTACTTTCTTCCTGTGATAGGGAATTTATTTATTTCTTTCACACAAAGATTCTCCTTCCTGCACTCCAAGATGTTAATATGGTCTCTGCACTTGGCTTCAGGCTTGAATCTTGGCAAGGAAGCTCTCAATTATTAGCCAATTTTTAAAAACAAACACAGTTTCAGCTGTTTTATGCAGAGGAGGAGTGCAAAATGCTAGCTGTTTTCCAAGACACTCTGTAAAGCCCTGAAGGGTAACGGTTGAGAGCAAGGGGCTAAAATACATGGGTATTTCAAACCTGGCAGTATTGCTAACACAATTTTTATTCCGATGTGGACCTCATTTTGTCTGGACAAATGTGTATCTGTACAACATGTAATATGTGTATCATTTGCCTCTGGCCTCTAATATAATCGTATGTCAAACAGCCAAGAGTACACTTACCCAATTTGTCAGTTATAATCTGGGGCTGTGTCCATTGCAAAGTTTCATAGCTTACTTGATGCAGCAAGAGCAGTAACAAAACAGGAGCACCACTGCACTGCACTTGGGGACCTTGACTTTCAGTTTTATTTCGAGTGCTAGTGAACGTTCAAAAGACTTCTGATGAAGGAAAACCCTTAAAAAAAGCTCTTTTTTGGCTTGTTTCCTTCTCTGCAGAGGAACAAAGTAAAGCGTGCTTGGGAATGGAAAGCAGTCGAGAAAATACACCTGGGGAAGAAGGAGGAGAAGAGGAGTGAGGGGCATAAGCTGCTGGTGGTACTTTCTGGAGCTGGGAGAATGGGGGGAGGGGAGCAAGGGCTTGTGGGGAAGGTACTGATAGGTCATCTGAAAGAAATCCAAGGCTGTTACTGCATGGAGCTGACATGGGTTGAGCGAGGTTTATTAGATGAGGGTTGGTTTGGTGAGCCTGTGGCTAGCCCTCCGTAGCATGTTTGAGAAGGCAGCTTCCACCCTGCTGCATTTCAGCTCTCAGACTTTGTTAAAGAAACAAGGTAGAAAATCAAAACAGCAACATTTTTCCAGGACAGAAGGCTCTGGTTTCAAAGTTCTGTAATGGAAACAAAAGCCGCTGGATTAATTAAAAAAAATCCACCTTTAAATAGTTATTGAACATTAAAGACTTCTTGGAACAGATTTCCCATCAAAATACTACCACCATTTAATTTTCGACAAAGTACATTACTTTCATGGAACTCCATATTTCAGGAGGAAATATTTTGGTTTTCAGTTTGTGTCCGGCTCCTGAGCTCAGGGCTGTTATGTCACAGCCCATGTTGGGCTCCTCCTCATGCCTTGGGCTGTAACCACAAAATAGTTGCTATGGCTGTGGTAAGAATGGGCTTGGTGGGTTTTATTTTTGTCACTGCAGTATCATAAGAGAGGTGGCTGGAAATCACTTCAGAGCCTACCACTGGGCAAACCAAAAGCTGAGGAGCTGTCATGCTCCTACAAGAAAGAAACCAAAGAACTGCAGCTGTTCAGGTGCATGCCCCCAAAAACATGGTCTTCACATACAAGAAAGAAACAGCTTGTCTTGATGGTTCCAATGCACCTTCCTTACAGCTGCCCCAGTCCCACCAACATCTGATTTTGGGAAAGAGAGGCCACGTACACCACATACCAACAGTGAAAAATGGCATGGAAATGTTGGTGGCCATGGAGACCTTTGTCTAGCCAAGGAGAAGTCCAGGCAGAAGGGGACAGATGAAGGAAGCTAGCTTTAGCTGAAACATTTTGGGGCCAAAATTTGCTTTGTGGGATTCAGGTTCTCTGCTTTCATTCTTGCCACGTCTGGTTTCCATTAGAGTGCAAACATTGCAGATATCCCTTTTTAATGCCAAAAAGGTGAAAGGCCTTTGGGAAGAGAAGAATAGCTTGTAGCCACTGAGTGTGCCAAAGCAGGGGTCTGTAAACCCCAGCAGACAAGATGTATGCAAAAAAGTCTAGGTTCTGTTAATGCCAGGGATGAAATGACTCTTACAGTACTGGAGTCCTTCATTTTTAAAAATAAATAACCATAAAATCATAGCTGTTCTACTATAGGTTGCTAAAAAGTTAATGTTATTTTGTTGTAATATTGCTTCAGGTTGCTGAGTTGAAGTCGGTTAACTTTCCTGTACTCGCATGTGTTTCAGGCAAGCCTCCCCAAGAAAGGATTCACAGAAATGGAAGTATCTGTCCTCTCAACAGAATCTGCCTGTGCTGGGGATGCAGCTTTTTGTTACAAAAACTTTACCTTTTTAATGGTCTTCTCTGTACAATTTTTAAATGAGGGGGACCAAAACAAAACATGGTGATGAAGCTCTACAGTTTTACATATTACATGATTTATGTCTCAGTGCACCAGAAGAAGTGGTATGGGTATGAAATAAATGTCAAGTTCACACCACTCAGAAATCTCCTTTACAGAAGGAAAGCAAAAGGATTTACACCCACTCTTTCTTGGCTCCAAGGCCAGGGTGGAGCTTGCATTTGTCTGTTTGTTTGTCTGTTAAAATAAACAAAGGATCTGTTAAAGGTTTTGGTGGACCGCATAGTCTCAAAGCTTGTGGGCTCTGAATCAATGCTACTGAAAATACCTGTTTGCTCAAGAAAAAGCCAGTTAAACCCCATAATTTCTGGAGCTATCAATACTAAAGAACATTAAAGCATCTTTCCGTTGGTTTCATGGGTACATGCACTGTCCTCGTAACACATGTCTATTTGTAGAACTCCCTCAATTCTTATTAGCCTGGTGTAGAATTCTGTAATTAAAAAAAAATATTCCTGAAAATTACTATTTGTCAATTCCTTTTCCTTCTGGCACTTACACACAACCATAAAAAGCACTCAGAAAACCTTTAAATAAATGAAGCTACTTTGTCTTATTAAAAGTTTAAGAAAATTACTGAAGTAAATATAATTGCACTGAATTTGATATAGAAATGAAAATAAAATTTGGGGTAAGGAAACTGATTTGTTGCTCCAGCACTAATGTCACACAATCTTAAAATATAGCTCTGAGGACAAGAAAGAAAGAAGAATAATGTTTAAATTAGAAAAATATACTCCCAAACATAGAAGGTTAGAAAATATATGGTAATATCAGTCTATGTGAAATAGAGTAATCCGGAGATCCTTTCTATTAAAAAGTGTAGGTATTACTTCAGGCTACCTGTATCATCAATACTGTTGTTTCTAAAGGCATGCTTAGACTGACTTTTACCTTATGCAAGACTTTATTTTTTAACAAGGATATTTGCTGGACTGCTTTAGTGTGACACTGAGAGAAAGCTATAGAGATCAAAGCCAGCATATTGGAGACGATGCTCAGCTTAAAAAGGTTTCTGCCTCTCATCCCCAAACTATGAAGGCAAGCAAAGGTGCCTTTTTCAGGATGCTTGTCCTCAGCTGCTACCTGCAGGAGTTCATATATTATTTTGGGTGAAATCCTGACTCCACTGGCATTGTTTTTCATGGGGTCAGCAATCAGTCATCTACATTTAGGAAAAAGAAAAAAAAAAAAAAAAAAAAACCCTTGAATTTAAATTTCACTGTTTTATGTTTGCTCACAGGAAATTCAGTTTAGAGGGGATGAGTGACTATAATTTTGAAAATTAACATTGCATTTTTGTATTTGAATTTTTGAGATATTTTTATTAAATATGTCTTAAATACATATATTTATGTGGACAAGTAGGTTATTTTTTAGATTTTCAAATAAGAAAAAGAAGTACTCTTGAGACTCCTGGCAACAAACTCCCTTCCTACAGCATCTTCTTGGGGGCTACCAGTAGTCCAATCTGCAGGTGCTGTGCTATCATCAGAGGTGACGAGAACTGCAAAGTTTCTCTCTACTATCAGCTCTGCCCTGACTTGTTTCACAGCCCTGGCAACCAATTTAACATCCTTGGATATATCATTACCTGGTGTAAACTGTCATAGTGCCATGTAAGCCATTAACACTGTCAGTGAGGCTATGCCTTGCCGTGTCTAGGTTTAGTCTTGTGATGAAATGAACAGAACTGTCTGTGCTTGCCAAGTGCATTGCACTGGGTAAATAACGAACAGATGTCAAATGCTCTGGGCTTCTCCAACGGGGAAAAAACCAAGCACCCACCAACAAAAAGAAGCTGTAAGAATGGCTAGGAGTGGTGTTATATTCAGAAGTCGTCACAGCTGGCAGGTGAATTATTAGGAAAGTGAGCTGTGGTAAAGACTGGTTACCCTTAATTCCTCATTAAAATATTTGCTTACAGATCTAAGTTCTTCTGCACAGTTGTTTTGAAGTCATGGTAATGGGTACATTTGACTCATGTAATGTTTAACTTGCAGTATTCTATTTGCTCAAGGTTTCGAAAGTATTATAAGATCAAATGTGTTGTGGGAGAGAAAAAGTCAAACAATATCTGAATTCCAGTCAGGCTCCAGGAAGACACAAGACTCTCGCGTATCTATTAAAAAGTAAACATTTGCACCTATATTTTGTTCACTACCAGTAGCTGGCAGCTACTTTTATACTGCATGATCTAAGTTATATTTTTTCCCTTAGGAAGCTATCAAGTCTCTTAAAATCAGTATTATGCATAGAAACCTAACTCTACATAATGAGAGTTACTTCTGCAAAAGGGTTCCTTGAAGCTTAGATTTTTTGTTGTTAATTAATTTTTTTTATGTTAACATGGTTGTGTACATTTTTTTTGGCTGAACTGCAAAGGACAGTGCTATACAAGCTTTAACAGAGAGTTGCCATGCAAATGATAGCAAAAAAATGGCAAAGTAAGTCCCCTTTGATGGCTTCCATGGCTGCTTACACGCTTTATCCCTCACACTGCAGCAAACTGAAAAGCAGGAGGAGCAGTGCTATGACTAGCCTGAGACGAGGAGGGTGCAAGAGGCAACAAACCCGCTGGGGAGCATGAACTGCGCCCAACTCGCAGAGAGCTGGGGTGCTGCTGTGGTGGGAAGGGAAGGATGACCAAGGACAGGTGCTCCTGGAGGCATCCTGGGAGAAGGAGGACAGTCTCAGAGGAAACCTGGGGGGACACCACCGGGCCTAAACTGCTCATGGCTCCAGGGACTGAGGTTCTGAGCCTGGTAACAAAATACAGCTGCAGGCTTGCAAGTGCTCAGTTTTAGTCACTGCTGATAAAACTATCATCTGTTAAAGGAACAGTAGTTATGGGAGGGTAGGTGTTTAAAAACTCTTCCTATTTCTTAGAAGGCCAGACATGCTCAGCAGGCGGTGCCTTCCTCTGAAGTCACCCAGCAGCCACAGCAGAAAGCAATGCCCACATCCGTGGGGTAAGCCCATGGAGGGGTTGGTCTGTTTCATGCTTTCCAAGGTCAGCAATTGCAGCGCTGTTATCCCACCACGGCCAGGGAGCTCCTTCCAAAATATGAGTCAGGGAACCTGATGCGCTGCCCTGCAAATGGGTGGCAGCAACTTCCAGCAACTTTTCTTTGCACCCACATCCTACAGTTTACCTAATCCCTCTTCTGCCTGCAGCCCTGCTGATGCTGCAGAGTGCCCTTTGATTGCTATAAGCGAGTGTCTTTCTCCTGCACTAAGAATTTATTTGCAGGGCTGCAGGTTGTATGAATAATTCATATGTCTCCTTTCTGCCTGCTTCCCCTCACTCTTGTTAAATCTAAGTTTTATGAGTCTTCTGTGCCACCCTTCCTGAGGGTGAGCAACATCATAGTGGTTGACAGGCACTGCTGGAAGGACAAGCTTTGTTAAAGCTATCAGAAATTCTCCACAGTATATAGTGGTTAAATGTTTGTTTGGCTACATCGTTATTAATTCCTTGTTAAGGATCTTGGAAAAAAGCTTAACATTTTAGGTAAAAACATGTTTCCATGCAACTTGATACATGCTAGATGTGTGCTCTTCTCATAATTCCAAAGCAATAGCCTTTGTTATCCTGATTTGCACTCCCCCACCTACTTAAAAAACCTGCTTGTACATAAGCTTAGAAAAACAAGCATAGAGAAAATAATTTTACCAATTTAATTAAGATATTTTAGAAAGACTTGAACCAGATGTGATTTCAGTTGAAGAGGAAAAAACTTCGGTGACTTGGGATAGTAACTGAAGAACAGTATATCTGCCCTGATGAATTGTACAAGGCACACAAAGGGCTTACTGGATACCAGTACTTCTATAAGTACTTGCTCTTAAAGGCTGAATTTCCAGCTACAAAACAGATGGAGGGGAGCTCACGGGTGAGAAGGAGTCCTTTTCTGCCCGAATGTAGCCACAAAACCTTTGGTACACTGGAGAAAAGGTGTTTTATCCATGTAGACAACTTCAGCCCTGTTTTGTTGTTTTTTTCCCTATTTGCTAGCCAGAGAGGGTTCTGCACGGGTTGCAGGAGCACACAGCCCTGGTGAGGACATCTGTGCAACCCCTCCATGGTGTGGGCACCGCAGCTGGGCAGCCGTGGGTGGACCCACTGCTGGGGGGGGGAAGCTGCAAGCACTCCCTTGTCTCTGCTGTGTCACAGGGAAAGGTGTTTTCCTTCACAGGAAACTTTTTCGTGTGTGTGTTCAGTTTCCTTCTGGTGTGCTGTGTTTACTTGGACATGCTGGAGGACCTGCATCCCTTCCCCACCAGTGTTTCTCTCTTCTGTACCGTTATGTCTCATGTTGCTCCAGAAATTTTATCAACAGCTTAGAGAGCTGAGCCTGCGGGGAGGGGAAAGCTGGTGAGCACTGACTGCAGAAATGACAGCAGTGAGGTGAGCTGGACCGGGGGATGCTGTGACCTGCTCCTGCTCTGCTGTGGTAGGACCTTGGCTAAGCCCTTTCCCCTCTCTGTCCCTCCTTTCCTGTGCTTCCTCCAATCTATTTAGACAGTGAATGACTTAGGGCAGGGCCTGTCTTTTCTTGACAGTTTGTATGTATACAGTGACTAACAAAATAGACTTGTGATTTCATCTGGGACTGCTGCTCCAGTTCAAGTAGCACCCAAAATACATGTTTAAGCTCCAAGTAATTAATCTTTAAGTGGTATCTTGCTGGTGGAAGGTGGAAGTCCCCTCTGTTATGCACAAATCACAACTTCTGTTCTGACTTAGTGCTTCCACATGAAACCAAACACTTAAGCATCTTTGATCTCAAGTGCAAAGTGTACATGGAGAGGGGATTTCAAATATAATATTTTGAACATGTTGCTATGAACCTACTGTGCTCCAGCCTGCAGTCCTGCGCATGTATGGCACGCTTGCCTGGTACTTGACAAATTCTTATAATCTCTTGATAGGGATTTTTTGATAAGACTTTGCATTCCCATAATGTTTGTTCCAATTCCTCGCACCTTGCCAGGAGTGCTGGACGAGGCAGGGGTATTTAAAACAACCACCAGTGGGTTTTGTTTTTGTCTAACTATGCCATGGGTGTGTCTTGTGCAGAGTCTTGGTGGCCGCTCAGGGGACGTATGCCCTGTGCACTCCCTCAATGGGCTTCCCTTGGGATGGATGTTAAAGGCATTTTCTCCACATCACTAGTGGCAAATTGCAGGCCCTGCTGTGAACAGTGGTACTGTTCCCATTCAGCTGAAATGGAAACGGACTCAGTCCTTCAGCCTCTGCAGTTAGTTTATCTCCAGTTTAGTAATGAATGACACCACCAAGTCTGTGCTGGAAGTTTTGAGGCGTTGGTTTTACACCAGGCTACCCAGAAGCCAGGCAGCAAGAACAGAAATGCCGCTGCAGTGAAGCTTTCCTGCTTGTTGTGTTTTGTGCCGGTGTATGGTACATGTAACATAGAGCCTCCCAGAAACTCTCCTAACCTCCCCACCAGGAGACAAATATTATCCTGATTTTGGCATGGGCAATGAAGGGATAGGAAAGGGAATGGAGCTAATAACGAAGGGTAGCTGCAGGCACACTCATCACCAGAGATATACAGATGTCAGACTTTCTCCCTGCCTGGGGATACTCGTAGAAGACAGAGTTTTTGACTGTTTTAATAGAGTATAAATGTAATTTTCCCCATCCTTCAGTTAAAGTAGAAAATTGGGGGGGAAGAAGGGGTATCCTGCTTCCACTGTGTCTAGCTGCTGAAGTACAGATCTTTCAAACAATCTTTTCAATTTGTCATGGAGTAACAGAAAAGTCTGTCTGTATGAGGCAGCAGATCATCCTAGACGTGTTACTCATTGCGGACTAATTGCATGATACTACAGATACATTGAGAGATTGAACTGTGGACTAACCATGCATCAGATACCTGACCTGACTTGCCATTATTCCAAAACATTGCAATGTTTAGTTTGCCAGCCGAGCATGCAAAATGGGATTGCTGACATCAGGGTACAGTAAGAAGAGGGACGGTCTGATTGGGAGAGCAAGAGGAACGTCTTGCGTTTTTAGGGGCTGACATCACATCTGGAAGGCTGCTGCCCTCTGGTGAGTCAGCACTCAAAAGGCAATCATACGAGTCTGATCATCCAATCACTTGGACGGAGGAAAAACTGCTGTTTCTGCCAGCAGACTTGTTATAACTAAGCCTTTGCCTTTATCAGGGAATTTTGAGAACACTGCCAAGAGCCCATCGATAAATCTCCACCTGTTTTCCTTGACGGTAACCTCGTTTGCCGCTTGCAGGTTTTCTAAGCTACGTGTATGTGTGTTGCCTGATGAGCCTTTACCAGCTGTGCTTTTACTGGATTGGGGCAGGAATGTCTTTTTTTGGCTGATGACCCTGCATGGTCTTGTTCATGCCTGAAGAACCAGAGCACTGCTCCAGAATGAAGCATGGTGGTGGGAACGATGCACCTGGCACACTCCTCTTTTGGACAGTCTGGATGTAGTTCTCTATTCCTTTGCTGGTAGGAAAAGCCAGAAGTTCAGAGAAAGAGGATAAAAAGTATTTTTTTGTATCATCTCCTCTGTGGTTTGAAGTCTAGAATGGTTTCTTCCTTCTCTTTTACTGATGGCTGCCATAGCTCTTGAGATGCCAATCAAGATTTATTTTTTGAGTGTCTGACCTGTTATTCACTGTACATTTGACTAGTAGGAAAAAAAAGACATATTACAGTGTCATAACAATTGCAAATATCTACCTCTTATGATCATTGTCACATCAAACCGGTAGGGCATCTCTTTGTTGTGACTTGCATCAAGCACCCTGTTTTTTTCTGCTCAAACACATTTGAGAATTACTCGTTCATTGGTTTCCTGTCCCTGTCTCAAATATTCTATAATACCTCCCCCATGTTCTTTCCTCTTCCTTTCCATCTTTTGAGATGCGCAAAGTACTCCTGAAGAAGGCCCTAAAGATTGAGGCAGAGACTATTGTACATCTAGGAAGAAAAGTGTGTAACTACTACCATCTCCTAACAGCATGGATCATCAAACTCACTTAGTAATTTCTGTATCAACCCCACAGTTGTGCTTCAGTATGTCTGTGGAAAGATAAGTCTTATTTATCAAAAAGCTTTCACTGGCAGAGAACCAATGACCACCTTAGTGGACAATCAGCCTCCTTTTAAAAAATATGCATCTTTATTGTAGGCCTGATTCTGTTCAGTTTTAGCTTCCAGCCATTGAATGACATCATGTCTTTTTACTTGCTTGATTGAAAGCAGCATATAGTATTGGAAATGTCCGCCAAATGTAGGTACTGACAGGCTGTGACCAAATCGCTGTTTAAGTTTTTGTTGTATTAATCAGTGAGATTTCCCAAGTATCTCTTATTACAAGGAGAATTTTCAAGACTAAGGATAGTTTTTGCAGCTTTTTTGCCAGAATGTACTCTGAAGTGTAGACATCAGGACTGGACAGAGATTTCTAGGGTCAATCTGCAGCCGCTGTAGTATTTGCAAAAGTAACATAGAGCCCTAACCCTTGCTAACAGATCTCACCAGCTTCTGGTGAGACTTAGCCTCTATGGCATTTCAGATATGCTTTTATTAGTAAGAGTTGGCACCACCATTTTATTGTGACTACAGCTTTCTGAGTTGTATGTGTCTAGTTCTTAGGAAGGCCTCAAATAGCTATTTGCAGTCAGGTGGAACTTAGAGATGAGAAATGCCAGTTACTGGGGACTGGGGAGGGTATTAATCTAGTCTTAGGGAAAAACTAGAATCACCCTAAGATGAGCGTTTAAGACAAATGGTATCAGCTGCCTCCTGAAAGTGACTATCTCTGAATGCAGAGGAACCCTAAACAGCTGTGGTAGCCTCATTTCCTGACTTTTAGACTGCTGAAGGTGAGAAAAATCCCAAATAATGTTACTGTGCTGTGTTGTTCTGTGATGTGGATAGAATCATAGCTTTATGTCTAATGGCAGTGTTTCTCTGTCACCAGTGAAAACAGGATTAGCACAAAACATCCCACTGCTCTGGAGTGCTGTGGGGGACTGGTATGCAAGCAAAAGAAATTGAGACTCTTGTGGGGGCTGGCGAACCATTCAGACTGCAAGCAAGGAGCGCCCTGACATTAGTACAGATATCCACACAGCTGCCTTTGCCTGAGGTGGCAAGACTTGTAAAGAGATTTCTCAGATAAATTCTTCTCCTCCCTTTATGCTCCATCCCCCGTCCTGCACAAAGAACCCTGCCCAGCTGAAGCCTGTCCAGAGAATCACAGGCAACAGGCTATTTTTATTTCAGCTGCATCCTAATAGTGTGCAGGGGGAACGACTCCTGCTGAATGAACAGGAAGGAAAGGAGGTTTGGCGCATGGCATTGTCCCAAAGCATTTCTGGGCTGTGCTGTTAACCCCTTGATGGCTGTCTCGTAACAACCATCTCCTCTTCCAGCCTGCCTATAGCCTTCTAGCTCACCCAGATCTCACACTTTCACACAGACCTGGGCTCTCTGCTGCCACAAGGTCTGAGAGGCTCCACTCAGTCATTCGGCAGATAAGTCTGAACGGGCTCTTGGCAGAGGTGCATCCCTGCAGCTTCTCAGGACGGTTATTGCTCCAGGGCAAGGACACATGCAGGTGTGCCACAGACAGCTACATGGGTATCAGAAGGAAAGCAGGGATGTCGAAATCTCTGGAAATGTGCCTCTGTACTCTGCTTTCTTCAGTGTGCCAGACGTGGCCTGTTTGAGAAGTTTCTTTCCTTAATGGATCTTAAGGTGAGTTGTAATGAAAGCTAGGCTGAGTTTAGACCAGTATGGGAGTATATGGAGCTGTTCTGCAATAAAAAAACCTAACCAGAAATTGAAAGGTGGGGACAGATTTGTTTGGAATCTCCCAGTAAAGATCTCATTCCTCTTTGAAAGCCTCTGGGAGCTCTCACTGCAAGGCTGTTGGACCTGAATGAAACAGGGAAGTGCATATGCAAGTTCTTGCCCAGAAGGTCTCTAAATCCCACCTGAAATGTGAGAGACATGGTGATCAGTAAATCGTGTGTGACAGAACCCTGTGTTTGCTTTGCACATTTAGCAGTGGTACCAGAGCCTTTTTTCACAAGGAAGGCAGCAAAGGCAAAAACATGTACAGGCTGTTTTTGAAAGGGCTTTCAATTCATTGAAGGCAAACCCTACCATTAGTACTGTTGGGAACTTCCTGGTTAACTTACTGTTATCAGAGAATAGCTGGGAAGGTCACCTGTTGAGTAGGCAGGATGTATGGGATAGAGCCACAGCCCACTCTTTCCTTACAACTGCAGAGTGACACACCTGATCACTCAGCTGCAAAGGCAGGAGTGCTGCTAAGTTGTGTTGCTTGCAGTAGCAGAAAGTTGGGGATGCATGCCGTGATAACTGCATTAGCCATAGGAGCCCTTCTTCTGCATACAACATATTCATTTCATCACAGAGACAAAAATACAGGTGCCAGTGCTCAGTCGACTTAAAAAATATTATCAGATTTTGGGAAGTGCATGTGGTCCCACTGCATGGAGTAGCAGAGATCTTTGTTTTCTCTTCAGAAAGTTTGTATTCATGATTTGACGAATGCCTATTATTTCATCCCAGTGAATAAATGCTTTGTTTGCTAGCAGATCAAAGATAGTCCAGAGCAGATTTCTTTCCATATTGTTTGAGAAATTGTGGTTATAGACCACCAGCATTCATTGGCCATCTACCAGACAGAGTTTTATGGCCATTTGGCAAAGATGCTGGGAAAAGTATGTAGAGTTTGCTACTATTGGCAAAATCCTACTCCATCCTATTAAGTGTGGATACACATGAAAGCAGATGGTAATAAATACAATATGTGGGTGCGTTAAAGCTGATCTTGAAATGATCTGAGTGTTTAGATAAACAAAACAGCCCAAACAAAAACCTATCTGATAATTTTATAGCTTTATCAGGTCTAAAAAATTTGAGACTGGCCAAAAAAGGCAACTGTACACTTGGTGCTTTTCAGGAGTCAGTGGAAACTTAAACTAGAAATCTATCCAAAAAAAAAAAAAAAAAGCCCACAGAAAATGGTTCATATCCTGTCATTTTCTTAATATAGGATCATAAGTAGTTGCCATCCAGTCTAACCATTCTGCCTGCACATAAACCACATGCCTTTTTCTGTGGCCTGGAGATCGTGTGTGGGGAAATCCTGTTGCTCCTAAATATGAATATTCATCTCTTGTTCATGGACCAAAGGATGCCCCTCGTCGAATACTGAATCTCAGTTGGGGATGGAAAGAACAGCAGTGTTTCTCCCAAGTGCAAGATGCTCAGGGCAATTCTGCTGCAATGTTAGTATAAGCCAATTAAACTTTAACCTAATTTCTACCAAAAAAACAATGGTTTTGAGTGGTCAAGGGAGGACACCAGGAAAAAAAAAACTCCTGTCAATTGGTGCTGTTTAATATATAGCTTTGGGATATTTCGGTTAATCTCTGAAGGTAGCTGAGTCAGTGCCCTGGTGATAGGGAGAGGAGGGCTGCATACCTCAGTTAATGCCTTAGCTGAATCCTTTGCCACAGACGGTCTGTGTGGCAGGAGGCAAGTTCGACCAGCCCGGCAGCACCTCACTGCAAGGCTCGCTGCAGGGACCACTTCTGCTTGGGTCAGTTTTTTTGAAGACAATTGCTCGTCTGTAGAGGAGGACCCTGGGCTCTGTGTCCATGAGGATGTGAGTGCTCGGTTGCAGGTGGGAACCTAGTAGCCACGTTTTAAAAAGGAGTGAGGTTTCAAGCACACCTTTCTGCATGGTGTTTGCTAAGCTACAGATGGTTTCCTGTGCAGCAGCTGGTTTTACTGCACCCCCTTCCTAGTGTATTCACTGCTTCAGTGCAAAGCGCAGAGACCTTTCCTTGCTCTTTCTGGCCTTTTGGATTTCACTCCAAGGACCAGATATTGAAGAGTTAGGTAACTGAGCATCTGAGTTGAGGTTAGCTTTAATGTTACATTCAATCCAGTCTTGAGTAACTTGTCTGAAGTTACTGAGTCCAAATCTCCCATGTTCAGGAGTCTGGGTTTATGGAAGCATGCAATAAGAATGATCTTTTTTCACTCACCAGATTTTTCACTGAGTTTTTCACCAATACTAAATAAAAGATGAAAAGGACTCCAGCTAACTCACCAGCAGGTGCCTGAGAAAGCCCTGACAGCCGCTGCCTCCACCTTGGTCCTTTCCCATCAGGCAGGATATACAGAGGAAGATGGCAGAAGGGCAACATCAAGCAAATTTGCAGCATAGTTCAGACTACCAAAAAATTGAGGCATAGTCATGGTTCAGCTTCTTGTGTGAAAATTCTTTATAGTAAGGCAGAATTTTGCCTCGACAATATTGGGGATTCTCTTGAAATGCTTGATATATTTCCTAATGTAATTTTCCTGTTGTCTTCCACTTGTTTTCTTAGTATTTTTCAAACTCGCATAAAGACAAAGAAATGTCTTCTGTTTCATGTTGTTCATGTAACACTGCACTGCTTGGCTGAGCACATAAAATACAGATATTTATCTACATTTTACGTGAAGATACAAATCTCCAAAGAGAGTAGATGGCCTCTTAACCAAATTTCTTCCATCCTGTCCCACTGTGCTCTATCAGGTGTTGGAAATTGTTAGTTTAATGGAAAAAGATAACAGTTTTGGCTTAATATTAAAAGCTCAGTTTCATTGTCACTGGACAAACTTTTTACAGGGGACCTAGTATTGGGAAAATGAGCATAGAAATGGCCACTCAGAAATGTATGTATAGGTTATCTTTTTTGAACAGAAGATCATCTCAATAAGAAGCCTACCCAGGGCAACCTGAAGCTTAGTACGTAAGTTTCATGTTATCAGAACTCTCTTTCTTCTCTCCTCCTGTTCATGGAGGTTTTATTTTTCATTACCCCTATAAGCTTGGGAATGCGACAATGTCGCCTTTTGTGGCAAGGACAGGAGTAAAAATCTTAAAAATGTGTTTTGAGCTGTGTTTCTGAAGGAAATTAACTTAATTTGTCCCAAATTCTCCCTGTGGCAGAGCTGGGAGAAATTCAATATTGTTGTAAGTTGTTGGCTCTTACTTAACTTAGGAGATGAGTCATTATACCTGCTCTGGCAGTGAATAGACTTAATCCTGGGAATTGCAGTTAGCTGATCAAGGAAGGATTTACTTGTTGCTCCTAGTGACATACCTGTATGAAACTTGAACTAGCCTGCTACCACTGTCAGCCTGTTTGAAAAAGCAGGTGACTGTAGGTGGGGAGTGAAAAAGAAAGTCAAACAGGTTGCTGATTTGGCATTTTCAAATCACCTCCTCAAGCCTGTTAATTTTAATTCTTGGGCTTTGTAACATAGCCCACAGAAACCACACAACTTACCACCCTTGTCTCTTAATATTATTGCATGTGGGGAAGAAAAAAAAAAAAAAAAAGAGGAGAAAATGATCTGCAGTGTGATACAACTCTTCCAATTAGAGAAGGTCATAGTCCCTGATCCAATGGCT
This sequence comes from Haliaeetus leucocephalus, assembly GCF_000737465.1. NCBI lineage: Eukaryota > Metazoa > Chordata > Aves > Accipitriformes > Accipitridae > Haliaeetus > Haliaeetus leucocephalus. Next base: position 436,792 of record NW_010973041.1, read on the forward strand.
GTAGAAGCAACTGTACCCCAAATCGCAGTTTGAACACCTTCATTCAGTGTCCTGGCAATAGTCAGTATGTAAAGGGATCAGCTTCTACAAAGCCAGGAATGAAGTTCTCTGCATAAATGAGTGATCATTTCAGGTCACCCCTCCCCAAGGTGTCCTCCCAGCATATGTGAACAGTGTTGTACCAGGCCTCCAGCATCTTTGTCTTATTTGTCACAGATCTGGTTGAAGTTGCCATCCCTGCCAGCTGCTTTTTGTTCAGGGAGAAGAAATTAAGCTCTTTACAGGCACAGAGAGCCAGGGATGGTGAAAATAGCCGTACAAAGCAGGTCATCTCATGGCTGGAGATGGGTGGGGAATGTTCAGGTTAGATATTTGTCTTGGTTATTTGTTACGGGGCAGAAGAGGAAATGTTAAGTCTTTTGAAATGGAAGTTTTTAGTGGGAATGTTTGGAAGTTTCTCATCAAAATGAGAAAGAGACATTCATGTCAGATGTTTCTGCTTTCACAGCTATAGGTCTCTGTTTTTCTGTGTACTTTGGCAGGAGATACTTCAGATTATCACCCAGTGGTTATGGCTTTCACTTGAGGCATGGGGAAGTTTGGTTTATCTCCAGGTCAGAGCTGGGATGGCCAGAGACTGAGTCCAAAGCTACAAACTCTCAGTGAACAATGGCTCTGGAAACTGGTACTCAGTGACAGCAGATGAACAATTTTTCCTTCTCTGCTTCACTCTGCATGAAACTCAAGGGAGAGGAATTATTCTTTAAAAATACCCTGTTTAAATTTTGGGGAAATGTAGCTGGGCTTTCAGGTTTACAGGTTCTGAAAAGCATCGTCTTCCTTATAGTAATCGCCCTTAAGAGCTTTCCTCAGATAAATATTTCAAATTTATTGCAGTCAGTCAGTATAACTGTCATAAAGATAAGCACTGGAATTAAAACACCTATCTGGGTTATTATCTGATAAAACATTTCTTGGTTCAATAAACTGAATTACAGTTACTTTCTCTTTGTTTGTCAGCTGATTGCAGGCTGAGGAGATAGTGAGCAGCAGGAAGGAGCTTAAACAGTGAACTTTTGCTTTATCACATTGAATAAGGTTTTGTTGACTAGTTTGAACTGTTCACACCCTCCTGAGTTACAAGCCTGACAGTGATCATTTCTGCATGCAAGCATGATGTTTAGGAGGACCCCTTACACTCAAGTGTCTAAACAGTGGGCCTCCATCTGCAGAGACACAGTGGGTAATGCTGCTGGTAACTCTGCCAGGGCATGTAGGAACAGCCCTTTTGTGTGACCTTTTCTTTAGAGTCAGGCAAACACAGCCTGATTATTAATAGCCAGATAATAAGTTACAACTACCACTGCAGCAAGGAGATGTTTGCACTTCAGAAGGGCATTAAAAAAGTCATTGCGGTTACAACTACAATGAGCTGTGTCACTTACTGCTTTTTGTTTAAGATGAGAAGCTTCTCTTAAGAATATTTGCACTGAGCAAAACCCTCAAGCATCTTGTAGACAGCAAAATATTGTTGTCTTCATATGAACTTCAGGGCAGAACTGCTGTAGAAATACTTGCAGTGTGAACATTAATCTTGATTTTAAATGTCTATTTAAATGTCTAACATGGCACTTGCTGTGAATTCGGGGAGAAGCCTTTCTCCTCAGAAGGCACCCACATGATTGGGTGCCATACATGGTCTTCTGAGGCCATGTGGAGGTGTTAAAATGCTCATACCTGGAAAAAGTGTCAGTTCATGATAACCTCAAACTGCCAAATGATACCTGTTGTTTTCTAAAGTCTATTGACTCAAGTTCACGTTGGTGAAAGTGATGAGGAAGATGCGTGTCTTCTGAATCTCAGTCACAGATTTCATGTTTGAAGACGTAATTTTGAGAGTGGTGAGAGGAGATGAGCAGACTGTGTAGCATTAGGAAGGAGGAACAACATCTCCACAGGGTCTTTTTAGATGTCCTGCAGAGGCAAGAGCCCAAGCCACACAGTACAAGGAGAAACAAGAGTTAGAGGCCATGGATGGACAAGGAGCATTTTGGAGACCCTTGGGATGGGAGAGGCTGGAAGCTTGTGCCCTGTGTCAGCAGCAGGTAGGCTCTCTCTTCATCTGCAGGTGTGCAACAAACAAATGTCTGGGACACAGGCAAGGAGGAAGCGTCGTGGTACTGTTTAATGTGTCTATTGAAAACCTGGATGATGGGATGAATGGCAGTCTTGGAAAGCTGGCAGCAATACCAAACTGGGGGGAGCAATCAGTGTGCTACCAGGCAGGACTACTGCACAGAGGGACCTGGACAGGTCCAGAGAAGGGTCCCTGTGGTGGTCAGGGTTGGAGCACAGGGCATACAAAGAGAGGTGGGGGACACTGGGCTCGTTCAGCCTGGGGAAGAGGAGGGGAAGGAGAGACCTCTCTGCTGTCTCCAACTGGCTCGTGGGAGGGAGCAGAGAAAAAGGAGCCAAACTCTTACCAGTGGTGAACAGCAACAGGATGAGGTACAACGAACATGGCCTGGAACATAGGAAATCCCCATTAGATATTAGGAAAAACTGTGAGGGTGATCAGGCACCAGAACAGGGCCCAGAGAGTATGTGAAATCTCTGTCCTTGGAGAAATTAAAATTTGACTTGACAAACCTCTGAGAAGCCTCATCTAACTGGACCTGCTTCAAGCAGTGAGTTAGATTAATTCCAGAGGTCCCTTCCAATCTGAATTATTCTATGATTTCATGAATATAATTTGGAAGAAAAAACAGTTGCATTTTAAAAGTAAATAATCAGCTTCCCTAGGATTCTGTACACAAATCTGAATGTTTTTTTTAAAGTGCTTTTAAAAATCCAGATGTTACCATCCCATTTTTGCAAGTTTTCTAAATTATGCACATATAAAAAAGAAATTGAAAGTCCATTATTACTATTGTACTGTTGTACATTGTTATTATTATATGTTGTTAAATGCAGTGAAAGTTTCCACTTAAGTTAACATGTACTAGTAAACTGTGACATTTTTATTGTCATGGTATTTAGGACCATCAGCCATGTATCAGAATGTGACAGTACAAGGTGCTGCACAAATTAGGTTCAAAAAGACAGTCTATACCACGGGGAGCTTTCGAGCTCAATAGAAAGAATGTCTTTGTATTCTCAAGAAGGTTTGCAAGTGGGTCTTTTCGGACTGAAGTTTAGGCCAAACAAGCAAGAGGGAGAGCTCATGTGAAAGCACAAAAAAAGAAAGATATGTGAACTTTCTGTATCAACACAAAGTTAGTTCTAAGAAACTTTGCTCATTGTGCATCTCCAGACAGAAAAAAATATCTTTTATTTGTGTCAAAAATAAAGATAAATCAAGCAAGTAGAGAGTTTTGCTGTCCATGCAGTAATGACTGAAACACTTGACATCTTCCAGAAAAGTCAGTGTAAAAATACTTCCTGTATCCCAAACTAAGCTACTGATCCAGAAGTCTAGCATTCCTAGAGGCAAGTCATAGCAAACTCTTGGGAAGCTTTCTTGAGTAAGGGAGGCCAGAAAGTAATTTTGAAATGTTTCAGATTACTTAGGTTTATTACACCATGAAACACAACAACAGTGCAAAGTAGTGGAAGAAGCACAACTACCATAATTCAAAAATAACTAAACCCAGACATTATCTAGCTAGGTGAGCCTTTGACTTTTTCATGGAGTGTGTCTTCAGCAGATGTCAAGCCTTTTCTCAGTGTACTTTCCTCCATATTTTCTCTAAAAAGAGGGAAACCATGCTTTAAAGGCCCCTTCCTAAGTCCCACCATTGCTGCCTGTCACCCACTTCAAAGCATCTCTCCGCTCTGCCTTTTAATTTCCATTCATCTAGAAGACACACTCAGCGACTTACAAGATTTATTGTTGCCCTTTTGTGTGCAGCCTGAGATTGCTTTGAACTACAGCCTGCACTTACCCTCCCAGGTGAAGTGATGCAGCTTTCCAAAAACTGGTTTTTCTTCTTTCCTTAACTAGACTGTCCTGGTCACATAGCACCAAGGGAGTGGATGTTTGACTCATCTTTTTCATACAGCTGCAGTTGCAAGGCTCTAACGAAAAACAGATGCACAAAACATGTCCAAATACTTAACAAACCAAATTGCTCTTCCCTGAGATCCTTCCTTCACTCCCCAGCAACAGCGTGCTTGGTTGCAAATCGCACTGCCTCCATGGGAGCAGTGCCAGATTACCAGTGGTGCGGCTGAATCAATCCCCAGCTGCAGAAGCTGTGCTTTATCTTTGTTGTTGCATTTGCAGCTAACTTGGACTAATGGTCCCCATCCCAAATTAGGTCTTTCATGAGGGACTTTTGTGCATTACTGCTTTATCAGGGCTGCTCTGATTAGTTAAGTGACAGATCTGAAAGGCTTGGGGAAGGAGATGTGTGAGCAGAAAATAACACATAGCTCTTTTGCTTCTAACTGGGTGGTTTTGTAGCTAAGTAAGGACATTTTAAAGTTTCTCCCTCCCCCCCCGCCAACATTTCTTCAAAAAATCAAGGCTTGTATTTTGAAAGATGGTGGTTTGTTTTTCTCCAAAACTTGTGGCTCTTATTGCAGTATTGTCTGTGTAAAATCGTTTAAATATCCCAAAGAAATGGTAAGTGTTTGCTGAATCTGGGCAAGAGAATATTTTCCACTGGTGACTAAACAGCTTTAATCCTGTTAACCTGCTTGTCTCTAGTAGTCACAATTCAAGGAAAAGGAGATAATAGCTAGGGGGCTAGAGTGTGTTTGACATTGCGGTTATGTGTGTGGCCATGGCAGATAATTCCCAGAATTTTTACAAACAAAGTTGCACATTGTTTGTAGTATCAAAGCCAACTTAATGTAACTTTATCTACCAGTTAGGAAGCACACATGAAGAAAAACATACTTCCACCTTCCTTGACCTTGACAGGGCCATATACACATCTTAGAGCAATAGAAATAAATGACACACACAGCTGCCGTCATATTGACTTCTGTATTTGTACATGCAAACAGTTACCACATGTGGAACACTCATATTTGTCAGTGGAGTTACACTTTGCAGACATTTATCATCTCTCAGATGCTGTAACTGCACTCAGAATATAGCTGAACTAATGGTTACAGGACTTGTAAGGCATGTGTGATTGTGTGCAGTGGATATTTGCTCATATGTGTCTTTGTTCCTTGAAAGCTTGTTCTGTGGTTTATCTCCAGCTTTTTTTCCTCTTTTTTTTTTTTTTAATTTTGGCCTAATGTAAAAAACTGTGTTTTTTTAAAAAAACATTTGATCAGTAGTTTTATAACCAAAAGTGTTTATTGCTATTCATCTTAGAAGATGTTCTTAGCAACAAAGCTGCTCCAAAGTAGATAAGAATTCTGCAAACTGCTGAAGGAGAAAGAATAACTTGGACAACTGCTATGTAGAGTAAAGGACAACTATTTATCTGGTGTTTGTTTATGCCCTTGAATGTATACATGTGATTTCTGGTAAACTCAGTTGTAGTTGTTCTGGGTACAGTTTTATGACTAGCTTTTCAGTAATAAGCTAGCTGAACTAAAGAGCTGTTCTCAGCACAAAGTGCAAGACCTCTAATGGAGATAAAATATTTTTTTTTCCCATTACCCAACAGGAAAGGTCTTGGTTAGAAAATTCAGCTGTGGGTTTTATGTACCATAGGTCAGGTCTTCCACTTGTCTGCAGCAACCCCCTCCAGCCTTCTGTGTTAGTGGGTGTATAACCATAATGGGATGTTTGCTCAGCCACTAGGAAGGAGATATTTTGTGTATTTGAATGGAGTCCAGATTTACATTTCTGTCCCTCTCCACCTAGGGAGGGTGTTTGGGAATTGCATTCTATCCAGACAAGCTGTTAATTACATTTGTTACTAGACGTTTTTTCTTGTATCAGGTACAATACCAATACTGGGAAACATCCATTAAAACCCACAGTTTTTAATTCCCCACTCTCCACCCATTGCTTGACAGCATTGTGTCCCAGTCTGGTCAGACAGTGTGAGTCAGACCATTACCTTTCAGGGCAGAATTGCTGGGAGGGAAAACATTCCACTGAAAATAATAGGATGCGTGGAGTGAGGCACCATTTTGTCTTTTTCTTTAAAATATGAAGTCTCTTCCTGAACGAATGACCCTTATATGGAAAAAGTGCAGCCTGCTCTTCTGGCCCTGGGATGTTCAAAAGCATCAGTTTTAGGCATGTTTGGTATTAAGATGTATCTGGAAGATCAGATTATTTTCTCTTTAATCTCTAATAAATTATGAGTCTGAACACAGTGCATGTTTACTTCCTGCTCATTCCTGAAAGGGACATGAAAAAAGGGATTAACCAGACAGCCTGCTGTTCTTGCTGCTGCTGTCTATACTACTTCCTTTCCTTATGCAGTTGCTCAGTAGCAACAATTCCTTTTCCATGCAATCAGAAAGAACCTTTCAGTTGTTTTGTGTACCTGTTCCACCAAATTCAATAAGCAGTTACAGTCCTGTAAATTGGTAGGGGACTTTAAAAAAAAACCATAATCTACTAAATTCCATGAAACTGAAATTTGTAGGAAGTGTCTAGAATGCGGCTTGGTTCTATTCCATTGTATAAGGTAACTCTCCAGAGCTGTTACTCTGAGATAATTCCCATTCCACAAAGAGGAATTAGTTAAACATGGATGACAGGTAGCAGGACATGATTTCTGACTGGGACATTAAGCAGTAGATGAAGGGGTGTGGTCTTCTCTTGCACACTGTGGTAGCTACTGCTTTCTGGACGAAGGCTGCTCCTCTGGTCTTTCTCCCAGTGAAAACAGACTTTGTGAAGCCTATGTAAGTGGTAGCACTGACAGTGGATTTTTCTGAAGTGAGAATTCATTCTGCTCCAAGAGAAAGGCAAAGGTCCCACTGACTACTGGGAACAGGTAGCAGCAGCAGCACTTTCTGGCCAGTGGGGATCTTTCAAGGGAGTAACCGCAGAGGTTGCTCAGCTGGGCGTTGGGTATGAAGCTGGAAGTCTGGTTTCATCCAGAGATGTGCAAGTGTCTTGCATGAGAGAAAACTCCTGTGGGTGTGAAGCAATGGAGAACATGTAATAAAGATGTGACTTTATGGTGTGAGTGAGCACTAGAGTAACTTGGCATGGGGGGGGGTGTCACAACCTTGTCATCAGTGCTATGTGAGAGTAAAGCTGTATGAAAAGTTACATGTTAGGACTCCCCTGAATCTAAAACATCAAGGGGTAATCAAGTTCATTACATGAACTGATTCTGATGAAAGTGTAATTAATCCAAGGTGCTGCAAACCAGATTTTTCTTTGTTGTGTTTAGTCACAAAAGTATTTGTTGTCTGTTATTTAGATATGTTGTTTCTTTTAAGTCTTTCAGGTCAAGGAAGCCTGGATAACTTGAATATTGATAAAAGTTAACTTAAAAGGCAGGCACACTCTGACTAAAACTCTTGAGGAAAGAGTTTCACATTCTGCATCATATTTTGCAATTTAATTTTCCTCTCCCCCCATTCTGCACTGAAACAGCACCCCCAGATACAGCTGAGCTTTTTGTGCAGAAGCAGAAGCCTTATTCAGACCTGAAGGAGTGGCTCCTCTTAGAGGTGGTATAAGAATTTCAGCAGGAATTCTCTGTGAACTGGCATTCTCCAGTTGCCTGAAAACTCCCAATCTACCCAACTAGATAACTTGTGGTGAAAGCATTTACAAGTGTAAAGTAGCACCAGAAGACAAGGCTTTTCAAGTGCATTTAGCATTCCTCCTGTTAGCACAAGTAAAAAATACAGATAGCTGTATCTACATTCTGCACAACTTTGTCTTATATAAGTCCATAGTTAATTTGAAGTATAATTAATAGAATTTTGTGTTTTCTATGACTGTCCAATTACAAATGCTATGCCTATAGTATCAAAGATCTTTAGTGTTTTCAGTAATTGGGCCCCTTTTCCCAGAATGTTGTCAGCCATACGTTTAGAAATTTGCTTAAAAGTGAAAGTCTGCAGCTGGGCACACAAAAACATGGAAACAAGTTGCATAACTATGCAAGTGGAGTAACTGCATACATATAACTAAGTGGAAAGTTGAAAGTAAAGCTATGTCTGAACAAAAATGTGAAGCAGCATGAATACTACCTTGGTTTGCAAGCACTTAGTACACTTTGGTCTGAATCACACCCATCAGCCTCTGTAGTCAAGCACAATCTTGACCTTTTATGCTGCACACATACTGCAGAACTAACTGGAGGTTGATTCATCTTTGAAACAAAAATCTTCCAAGGCAAATCTTTTATCATACTATGATAAAATAGCCTTGTGATAAAATCTGTTCTACTTAGCCTTGGGACCAAGGCAATGTTCTGGTCATAAGTACAAGGTCTAAAAAGATTATGATAGCAAGCATGTAATAGATTTCTTTGAATCATTCAGCACCTGATAAATTGGCACAGTTTCAGTACTGCTCCCCTTCCTCAGTGCTGCCCTGCCTGCACACACTCTGTTAATAGCACTGCTGGGGTTATTTTCCATTTTATTTACAGTGATGAGTGACAACAGAGAATGGACCTAAAGTGGAAAAGCCTATGGGAGCAGCTTGTTCAGACCTAACTTATGGAAAGCAGAGCACTTGACCAGGCTGCGCTGACCTTAACAGATGCCTTGGTCCTGCACAAATTTCCAGTCTCACATTCTCTGTTTCCCCCAGGGGCCGGTGTCTATTTGAAAAAGGAAGAAAATGCCTGCATGTCTTTTTAAAATTTACATAATGCAAAAAGAAAGCTGCAGTGAATGTTAACTAATTTTAGTTTGCTGAGTTATTCTTAAACTTTTGCTCCTGGATTTAATCATACAGTAAAATCGGCAAAAATATATACAATTATTTATACAAACATGTAGTCTGGGTGGTAACTTCTCAGAAAGTGTTAGAGAAAAAATGCTGTCTTCTCCCACCATCACAAAATGAAAAAAAGAGAAGAATATAGGGAAAGTGAAGTGATTTGTCTCTAAATCACACATTTGGAACACTACAGCTGGCTGTTTGTTTACAACATATGTAATGGGATTACAAGTCTGTATGTTCCAAGAATTAAAAAAAAACCCAACCAAACAAACAAGAGGTGAATAGGAGATGACTTGTTGAAACCTGACATATTTTCCTTTTTTACAAGTAATCTAATCACTCCAAATTTATTCAGGCCTCACATGTTCTTGGTTGTATCTCATGACTTAATGAGAACTGTCAGTCTCTCACCCATGCATGGACTGCATGCCTCCTTTCAGAATTTCCTAAAATACTCCTGGGCATGTCCTGTCAGAAAGGTATTGGGGAACCTGCCCTTTTGTGTCTTAACGGGGTAAACAGCTGCCTCACTGTCTGCAGTAAAGCTGTAAGACTAATTTGTGCAACCCTAAAACAATCAATTTTAAGCTGTAAAGACTTGAAGTCTATCTTTACTAAAGAAAAATAGTTCATATGTTCTAGACTTCAACAGGCACAGGCATATTTTACACATAATTTTTGTATGGACTGAAAAACCTCTTTTTTTTCCTGTTCTCCATTTTCAGAACACATCTAATGTCTGCCTACCATTATCATTTTGCTCTGGTCAGGGCTAGTTAAGAGATCTTGGGTGAGCTCTTGGGAGTATGCACCAACCTGACATGCAGTTTGAAGGGTCCTCACACCTGTTTTCCACAGGGATAAGGGAAAGGCTTGGATCTCTCAATCCTAGCAAATGTCATTGGCCTGTTCTTTTCGGAGACAGTTGCTCACAATTGTGCTTTGTTTCAAGAGCAAAGATGAGCTTGTCTTCATGGAGCTCATGGTGGCTGTTAACACAGGATTCTCCAGGGGCTCACAAATGCCTTGGAGGAGAGAAAGACATCAGGACAGGAATCAAAACTTCAACATCTAATGGCAAAGTTTAAATGAGAAATAGCTTAATACAATGCAGTTGATTCCAAGGAGCAATGATGGTCAGCTGAATAAAGGCAGTGCCTGAAGGCAGTGATTAAGTTTTTGAAGTCAACCAGCTTTGAGTTGTTTTGGTTTGAGTTGTGACTTATGAACAGCTGAGGATAGTGTATGAGTGTGACATCTTGTTGCAAGGGAGGAGGAAGCCAACAACAACTTAGTAAATGATTTCTAATAGACAATCAACAAATTGGCCATTAGACAGGCCAAAAAGCAAAGATGAGCCTGGCTAATATCGACCAAATGAGAGCACTGGTATAAATAGGTAACTTCCATCCAGCCCATGGACACTGAAATGTCCATTTACTGTCATGGACAGTCTGGAAGACTATGGTAATAAATGGCTGTATATATTTAATTATTTGCTGTACTGTAATCAATGAAATAGCAGGGAATACATCACCACTGTCAGGAAGAGCAGCACAGCTCTGCTGTACAAAGCCTCTTCCCTGTCTGCTTACATCAAAGAAATGTCTGTTCCATGACTTCCCAGTACCAGAGCTGCAGGCTCTGTGGTGGTCTTCTGTAAGGCTGGAGGAGAGAAGAGCAGAGGCAGGACCATGGCTCTTCTGAAGCCTTTAAGGACAGAAATATGTCCATACAGCAGTATGTTGCTTCACTGTGTGCTTATTTTCCCTCTTGAGAAGCATGGGGGCTCTGAGACTCACTATGTCAATTACCAGCTTCTCCAAAGTAACAGGAGTTTTCAATAGCCAAGCCTGCTATGAAAATTCCTGGGAAGAGAAGATAATATAATTTTAAGTATTCAGATTAATATATAACGACATAATTATCCTGTACTTCAAGATAATTGTGAGGACACTCAGAATAGAGAATTAGAATCTCATTTAAAAACTGAGCATGTTAGCAAAGCTATGACAGAATTTTGTCAAGATTAATTAATCATGTTTGGCAGTATGCATTACATATTTCATTTTAAATAAGTTTCTTCTCTTTCATTTCCTGTGTGCAATACTTTTAAAGCTGCACAGTCACTAGTTAAAGTCAAAGTTTTAAAAGAACAAACCATTTTTTTCCACCACAGCAATAACTCCAAGTCTAGCAAAAAAGTGCTGTAAGTGACATAGATAGTCTTAATGCAGTGTGATGGCAGCAGCTGTGTGTGCATCCCACTGCTTTAGAATCTAACCAGGTTTTAAGTTATCTATGGGTCTGATATGCCAAAAGAAATAAGAGTGTAGCATGAAATAACACATTTATCTATCTCTTTGTAATACAGTATTCAGCAGCTCTGTTTTGAAGGGTCTCACAGTTCACGCCACGCACACTCCCTCCTCCTCCCCCACAGTTTTAGTTCATTAAAATGTCTTCTGGTTGAAGAACAACTAGAGAGACTAAAATTAGACTGTTTTCATCCCATTTCAAGATGTAATCAACAACTCTTTGTACGCTTCCCAAAAAAATCATGAAAGTCTCAGGTCTTCTGAAATCTTACACAGCTTTGCATAAACATATTTCTTCGCTATTATTAAGATTGCATAAATGTTTCATTACACTTCGCTATCATAGAGAGGACAATAGAGTTAAATAATTTTGTGTTAAGTGCAGTATATATATAAATGAGATAGGCAGTAATTCTTTAACATTTTACTAAGGGGCTGAAGTTCTTCTTCCTATCTAAACTTACTGTTTAGAAACACGTCTATTATGGAGCCCGGTATTTACCATTTTGGCAATTACTTTACAAAATAAGCTTGACTCATGAGAAGCAAAATATTTTTAAGGATAATTCCTGCAAAACTGAACCAGTAGATGGTTGAGTCAAGATGGATTCTTTCTTCTGTGTTTAGAAACATGTTAAACTCTAGCATTGATTACAGCTATGAATCAAGCTGTCTACAAGTTTGTTTTGCAATAAACACACACATTTGAAGGCTGTAATCAGCTGAGTACAAGAAGGAAGGCAGTCTAATTTATGTCAATGGGTAGATTTACACCCTGATGATTTAAGAAGTTTTCCCTATGGTGCTGTTCTAGCCTACTCTTATCAAAGGGAGTTTATCACTGATTTCACAAGTCACTTAATGAGGGTGGCTGTTAAACACCCTTGGTCTGCAGTACTGGATTTTGCCTGCTCTCACATGTGATAGAGAAAGCCATTTGTAGGTTTGATCTGTGAGATACCTTAGTGGAGACAACTGTGTTGCCTAGAGATGTTAGATGAACTAAGGGAACAAGCTCTACACTATCTAAGTGTATGGTGCAATAATTAAATGTGATTTAAGCTTTATGATTTAAAAGAGCTTTGGATAAGACTGTAAAATGTTTGATAAAGGCCAAGCAAGGAGTTAGGGCAAAGTGAGTTGATAATTCAGGAGCATTTGGGTACTGTATCTGCATTGAGTTTATCAGTGATGTGTGTCTCAGATCTGTGAGAGAAAATTATAATCAGATAGGCTTATGTACAGGATTATAAAACACAGATAAATCTCACTTTGTCCTATACATGCAATGTTCACATTCATTTTAAAGTCAGCCTCCTTCCTGGAATGTGTCTGCTCTGGTCTGTTCTGTGAAGGATCCTTTAAAGCACTGTTCTGGGAATTACAAGAGTAGGGCTCAGTTCTGCACTTTGCTTCAGACATCCTTGTAAGCTTCAGCACTTCTCCTTATTTCTCACAGCCAAAAGGTAGAGATCATACCATATCCTCCTTTTGATGGATAGTCTGAGGATAAACAAACCAGGTTGCATTGGTCTTCTGTGATATGAGAACAGAAATGTACTCATACCTGAGTAGAACTCAGCTGCATCTCACAGCAATTTTTATGACAAAAATCCTGTCTTTTCCAAATGAAGACTGTATTATAATTTTTTTTTTTTTTTTTTTACATTTGATCCATTGAAATTATTCCCCTGTAGTTGCTAAAATTACTGTAAAGTTTTCTGGCAGTATTTGTTGAGCTTTTTTCACCTTGTAAACTACTGGCAATATTTATTTGATAGTCTTCTATATTTAGAATTTAGGGCACCTTTTAAATAAATTTTATTAGATCCATTTACTTCCTGATTGATAAGCAATGGCTTTATAAGCATTCTTCTCATACTTCGCAATTGCCAAATAAAACACTGTTGTTAGAAGGGGAAAATTTCAGGAATGTATGAAGCATTTGCAAGAAGAAAAGAAATCATTTTTCTGGTTTGTTTTCTGGAATAGCAATCCTGTCCATAGCAGATCTTATGCTAAGAATAAAATAATTTAAAAAAAATCTCAACTTGATAACAAAAAACAAATCAGAAAACCACAAGAATTTTCAGTGTTCAACTTGAGACAGCCTTCAGCTGATTTAAAGGACAGACAATTATTTAGGTGTGACTCACATGCCTGTTTTATTGATCTATCCTACTGTTAAAATGTATGTAGGCATGTGTGCTTCTGGGACTCTTTTGCTTCCAGCACAAATATTTAGGAACAACATGTGCCAAGACATTAAGATTTTGTCTCTGCTATTCTTTCAAACTTCAGTGCTCTAAAATAGAAGACATCTCAACAGATAAGGATCACATTACATTATGCATAATATATTTATCCTTTCTGGAGTAAATAAGATCCCTTCCTACAAACTTCAAAATAAACCAACTTCACAAGTCAAACTCATAATTTCTTTCACAGGAACTTGTACGTAAAGTGGTAAATCCAACAGTGCATACACAGGTCATGTTGCTATCACCACATTAAGTGACTCCAAGAGGCCCTACCTCTGTCATATTCCTGCAAAATCTCTAGTTTGAGTAATCTCAAAATAACTTTTCACTAGAAAGGTTTGTCGTCAAGCCACCCAGCCCCCTGAGCATACTAGCACAGTCCATGGGAGTGAAGTATTAAGCCAAATAGAAACACACAGGTCCATGGGACCAGACGGGATGCACCAAAGGGTGTGGTAGGAGCTGACCAGTGTAATTGCAAGGCCTGCTTCTCTACCATCTTCATCTCACCATCTTTGATTACTTTGATTCCTGATGATGACAGAAAGGCAAATGTTGCATGCATCTTCAAGAAGGGCAAGAAGGAAGATCCAGGGATCTACAGGCTGGCCAGCCACAGCTCAGTCCCTGGAAAAATGGTGGAGAAATTCCTCCTGGAAGCCACTTCTAGCCACGGGAAGGACAAGAATGTGACTGGGAGTAGCCCAAACAGACAGATATACCAGGCAAATCCTGCCTAAGCAACTTGATTGATTGTTTTCTACAGTGACACAAGTGGCTGTGTGAAAAAGAGGAAGGCAGCATGTGTTGTACACCTTGACTTTAGCAAGTCCTTTGGCATGATTTCCAGTAGACTTCTCACAGCCAAACCAGTGAGATACAGGCTACGTATGTAGACAATGAAATGGATGGAAAACTGGCTGGACTGCCAGGTTCAAAGGGTGGTGATGGTGCCATGAGATCCAGCTCGCAGCCAGTTAGTAGTGGTATGCCTTAAGAACTGGCAGTGGGACTGGTATATTTTAATGGCTTCATTAATGACCTGGATGATGGGTTGGACAGCACTTCTGGAGTGTTTACAGATGACACCAAACTGGGGGTCATGCTCAATGAGCTGGAAGGCAGGCCTGCTATTCAAACAGGACAGGGTGAAGAAATTGGCTGATAGGAACCTCACAGGATTCGTTAAACAAAGGCCAATGCAAAACTGGGCCTCTGTGATGAAGATGTCCTATCACCCTCAGTTACGTTATTTTGCTAGTCTAGAGACCTCACCTGTGATGACAGAATGTGGCCAACCAGCTAGGAGCAGCTCTGGAGAAAAGGCCCTGGGATCCTGGTGCAACACAACCCGGCCAGGAGGTAGGACTGCTCCCACACAGCAAAGCAGCCTCCACACCCAGAGCTGCACCAGCAAGAGAAAGGGATCCTTCCCAGATGCTCAGCATTGGTGAGACCACTCCTGGTGCTCTCCCCAGGTTTGGGTTCCCAGAAGAGGACAAACGCTGACATACAGGAATGAGCCCAGTGGAGGGTCCCTGTGATGGCTGGAACTGGAGCACAGTGCATATGAGAGGAGGTGGAGAGCAATGGGCTGGTTCAGCCTTGGGAAGAGGAGAGAAAGAGGCGACCTCACTGCAGTTGCAACTGCCTGGTGGGAAGGTACAGAGAAGAGGAATCCAGGCTCTGCTTGGAGATGCACAGCAACAGGATGAGAGGTAACAGGCATATGCTGGAATGTGGGAAATCCCCATTAGGCGCCAGGAAAAACTTTTATAACATGAGTATGTTAGCAATATTGGAACAAGGCTCAGGGTAATCCTTGGAGATATTCAAACCCCAAATGGACAAAGTCCTGGAGCAACCTGATCTAACTGGACCTACTTCAAGCAGGAAGTTGGAGCAAACAACCTATAAAGTCTCTTCCAATTTAAATTATCCAGTGATTACTTTTAAATGGTGAATTACTTCAGCTAAAGCACCTCAACTTCTTTGGAGAATAAATACTTTAGCGCAAGTTCCAACTGATAACAATAAATTTGACAAATGTTTTGGGAAAACTCTTTTAAATATATCAGACCACATAAATTTGATGATACTTGTAAGTACAGAAGCTTGCTCTGCTTTGGGATCATGCTTTTTGCTAGAAGGGTGGTTTTCTCTTCAGCTGACAGCAATGCTGCCCTGTAGGAAGACACCTACAGGATTTGTGCTGCACAGAGATGCCTAGACAATGAAGGTACCCTTTGAGAATGCAGCCAGGTGGGAAGAAGGTAGCACACATTTTATCTACTCTTAATGATGCTGGATTTTTGCTTTTAACATAAATTATACCTGCTAAGAAAAGCAGGTTCACCTGCCTAGCTGAACAGAAAATACCAAACAGACTTCATAAAAGGAAAAGAATAATTTGTGCTGAATTCTATCCACATTTCTCTGATAACCATTTCAAGCCACACACTGAATATACACCAGCTACATAAGAAGGAGCAATTAACAATTACCTTATCAATGTTTAGAGATTGTCTGAAATTCATCTACCTAAGAGGAATGTACCACTCCTTTTTAGAGACCTAAGGTGAGGTCTCTAGAGTAGCAAAGTAATGTAACTGAGGGTGATAGGACAGCTTCATGAAGCTCATGTGCTTTCACTCTGCTTTGCTTAGATGTGAGGGGAAATGGGAAGGGCTGGCTAAGAGAAGAGGCTTTGGAAAAATGCCCACAGCTAGGAAAGGTTGGCACTATCCCTCTTTCCTTGGAAGGGGAAGGAAAGATTTTCAAGTGGTTATGATGCTGAGAGTAACCTGGAGGAAAAGTTAAGTGAAGAGTTGTCATTGCAACAGTCCACAGAGAGGGCATCTCTTTTCTGTGGCTCCCTCAACCAAAGTTTCACTGGCAATGAAGCAGGGATCATCTGGCCTTGATCCCCTCCCCAGCCTTTCCATGTCAATGGGAAAGGATGCCTGACTCTTTCCCGAAGTCAAACCTGAAACTTGGTCTTCCTGTGTGATGGCTGTGACTGTTGGTGTATATTAAAAGTTACGCTAGTGAGTTTATCCTTTCTTCCTTGCTTTAAAGTGATAGTGGCTGCAGGCTGTATTTCCTGCTGTATCTATGCCCTGTGGATATGTGTGATACAGCAAAAGAGTTGAGCCTTTCAGGGTGCTTATATCAAAGGGTTCGTAGTTTAAGAACTGGTACTGTGTGATGTAGTCAGTGAGATGCTCAGCACTGGCTCAGTGGCATTGCTGTGCACAGAAGCAGAATCACAGACATGAAAAGAAGTATACTGGTAAATACACGAGTCCAAGTCTTTCTTGCAGCAAAGCCTTTAGATGTGGATCAGGGCGTATGCTCTTTCTCATTTCCTTTCACATGACATTGCTCCATTATTCTTGTCTTTAAAAGTCATTTATTGGCATAGTTCTGCATATTACTGCATAGTGCCAAAGGCACATCAGTCTCAAAATTATTTTAGTATAAATACTCTTCTGCAGCAAATACTCTTCGTTGAAGTGAATGTCAGTGCTTCAGACAAGGCATTGGGAGCACAAGTTCATAATTCCTAACAACTCATCTTCTTTATTACAATTCGAAAGAGATGTTTCATTGCTAGGTTTACAAGTGAAGATCTGATTTTTTATCCTAGTTCGTGTTCTCACTTTGATCTTTTACAGCAGTTTCAGGGTGTACTTCCATGGCCTTTGCTGAACTTGAGACTGATTTTATGACAGTACAACACCTCTTTGTCCTATTTAATTTTTTGTGTTGTCACAGAAAGCAATCCCAATGTGAAGCACCGAAAAAAACCCCCAACCCTACATTGAAGGAAACTGGTAATCCTAAATGAAACACCTTTTTATTAAGATCAAGCTATACCAAGAGGACATGGTTGTCACAGACAAAAAAGGTCCCATTTCTGCAAAGAGATGCACTGTTTCATGCACAGTTCATTTGAGGTTTTGGCAGGATCTTGAATGGGAGCAAGTGGTGCAGTTGCCTTATTGCCAGTTCCCTCTGGATGGGGCCTTTCACCCCTGCCTCACAGGCTGGCAGGTTTTCCCATCCCCACTGTGCTTGGCAGCTGCCGGGAAAGGTGAGGGCTCTCCATGCCTCTGCAGGGTTTCACCTGACCCTGGCTGCTGCAGTCCTGATGAGACAAGCAAGCAACCTCCATCCCTGTTGCCCAGCCGCACCCTTTTAAAGGAATTTGCTCTATGCTCCTATATAGCAGCAGATTGTACAACCTCTGGCTT
The DNA here is from genome assembly GCF_000737465.1 of Haliaeetus leucocephalus. Lineage (NCBI taxonomy): Eukaryota > Metazoa > Chordata > Aves > Accipitriformes > Accipitridae > Haliaeetus > Haliaeetus leucocephalus. Next base: position 454,466 of record NW_010973041.1, read on the forward strand.
TGATGGTTGAATCAGAGCGGCCTACGCAAAAACAAGGGTGCCAATCTCAGTGAAACTCCCAAGGCTTTCAGCTCCTAAGAGACTTCTATACATTTGAAAACATAAGCGGTTTCCTGCAGCTTTCCTCCTTGCAGGTCCCTTTGTCTGACGACACTTGGGCAGCGAGGGATCAGGAATTATGGCATGCCACCAGAGGCACCGCAGCACTGCAGAGCAGCCAAGTGGGCCTGAGAAAAGCAAAATAAAATTTGTGTCGAGAGATGTGATAGCACTTTTATATATTTGCTCCTTAACATGCACTTTGCAAAGCCAGATTGGTCAAGTGGAGGGCGCATGTGCAGCCTAACAAGTCTGAAAGCCGTGGATGGTGGGCCAGGTCATGCTGTGCTTTAAAAGACTGGTGGAGATACCAGCAGAGCCCTGAAGCTCAAACAACACTCTGCTGCAAAACTGCTGGCAAGGGCAATTCCATGTTCCTGCTCCACCCCAAGCTCCCATTAATCTCGTCTTTCCATAAAAACCATTTTAGCTATGTTTTGTATGTGGAAGATCACACATTGGTCTGTTTCTCCTCCTACTGGCTGTCAGTTAAATTACTGCTAATACTGAGACATCACAACACAGGGTTAAAACAGTCTGAAGGGAATAGAGATCTGGTTGTTCAAAGTACAACTAAGAAATGCTGAAATACACTTCCAATGCAGATCTAAACTTTTTGCATGCACAGAAGATTAAGGCAGAGAGAAAATGACCCAGGCGTGAGATTTTCCTTTTTGAACTATTTCTGAATAGCTTTCTTAAAAGGAAACAACAACAACAACAACAATAAATAATTTAAATTTCTGCAGACAAAACAGTCCTGTCCTGTCAGAGAAATGAAAGACATTTTGCAGAGTAGTCTCTGTTGTTGCAGAAAGGAAAGAGCTTGTTGGTCACAGTAGTCAGGAGACCCATGTTTTTATTTCCAGCTGAGCTTCACATTTCCTGTGTGACCTTGCAACTCCCCTGTACCTCCGTTTCCCGTTTGTAATGTTGGATAATAAATATCTTGGTGAAGCAAGGCTGATACCCTGCTTGCAGAAACTATTTGCAGCTCCTTGTTCAGGTGGTGCCAGAAAAGTCTGAAGTTTGCTTTAATGACTCGGATGGCTCCGGAAGTGAGGGGAAAGGGCAGGGGGATCCTTGCTTCTGCTGTGTGAGGAGGAGTGTGTCATTCTCTTTTGCACTGATGTTTGGGAAGCTGCTTTGGGAGGAGTGTGGTCTTTCTGACTCTCTGGGGTGCTAAGGAAACCCTCAGGTTGGAGAAGTTGTCAAAATTGCCTTCCGGGTGTAGGAGGTGAATGAAGGAAACAGTCCCCAAGCCACGGAAACTGAAAATTAATGGGTCCTTCCCAGCCCAGGTTTCTTTAGGGTCTTTACCAACAGATCCTTTTGCCTTTCCCTGGAGACAGATAAACATACTGCCTTTATGTCTTGTTTAGTTTGCTTCCTCTGAACTGTATTTTAAGGGATGATGCTTTGCTGTCCATACACATCTGTGAAAACCAGTTCTACCACACCAGCACAACATGCTTTTTGCCTTCATTTTGCTCAGGTAAAAACAGCTCACTTCTATGTGAAGGCAATGGAAAGCCCTCCATCTCACCAGATGTGCTCCCAGCTTCTAACCAAGGGGCTGTGCGTGGCCATACTGGTGCAATGCAGCAGACCTGATGGGATTCCAGGGATTTCCCAGAAAAGTTTTTCCCAGCCTGAGCCCAGAAAGTGTCTCCTGCAGCAAGTTTGGTAATCTCTGGCATATGTGGCAAAGACAATACAGTGGCAGATTCCAGGTGACACTCAACAGAGAAAACACATGGCCAGCACTCAGCTGGAGGCATCTAGACATAGGAAAGACAATGTCTCTCAGACTCTCTGGGACTTCCTTCTTGAGGACAGCGGGTCATGTGGAAGTTGGTGAATACATCCAGCATCCCACTGGGATGTGGCTGGGGTGCTCCCTGTGCTCAGCAGCATGGGGTACCCTGCGGAGGTCCTGAGGCTGGGGTGTGGGCACAGCCACTGCCTGCTTTAGGGAATGGCAGGCTCTCCTTGGCACCTTGGAAACTGAGGGTGGTTTGCACAACCAGTGCCATCCTAGGAGAACAAAAGGTCATGGTATTATAAATAAAATGTAACCCAGCATTCATGCCCACCATCCTTCTATTAGGGTCACAGTTTGTGTTCATGACTTTTCAGGAAGGGCAGGCTGAAAAACTGTGTAAACTGCATGAAGATGTACAGCTCATTTCACAGTGACTCTTAGCTCTTTTAAGCAACCTGGCAAGGAAAAGATTTTTTGCATTAATTTAGGAGTACAGGAAACTGTTTAAGGAAGATGCAACCTGTAAGTTCCTGTGTTTCTTCCTGTTAGGTAAGGATCATGTTTAGAAAACAATGAAGCTGAAGTTATGCTTCACCTTTTTTAAACTGTGTTCCTGCCAAAGGGAACAGATCACTTCTCCTGCTGGAGAACTCATCCATGAAACCTGGCATCCTCCCCCTTTGCCATCCATCCCAGTGCTTCACCATGTCTGCTCTCTGCCACTCAGACAGTGGCATTTGTGGAGCCTACATCTTTCTGGTAAAACATGTAGCAAAGCTGAAGTCTGAAGTCTGTGGTGAGACCTCTTCTGCTCCAGGAGACACAACCTCCAAAGTGCTCACACTGACTGTGGTGTAAAGTTGCTCACGAGGAGCATATGCTGTGTTCAGAACAGTGCTTGGGGGGCAGGACTCTTTCTTTGGTCCCACATGTCCAACCTTTCATGAAATGCTAGCTAAAACAACACTGTAAGTTAAGTCGTATTAAATGATAGCTATGGTATAAATACACATCACTTCTCATCACCTGTGTGGCTATTAAAATGCCGATCGTGATTTTAAGGGTTGGCAGCCCTGAGCAGTGCATGAGTGGAGGGATTTTGAATGTTTTTGAAAGGTGTCATGCCAGGAGCAACATACAGGACTGAACAAGCAAATGCCTGCTTTGGGCTCCAGCCTTTCCTGTGTGTGAAACTTGCAAGCCAGTAGAGGTAAAGGGTTGGATTCCCAGTGAGCCTGGGTCAGGTTTTTCAGCAGATGCATTTTGGTCAGTCCTGGGAGATAAATAGTAGCCCTTGGCAGATGGTCCACAGAAGGCAGCAGCAGAACAGCCCATGCAGGAATACAATGGCAATACTGTTTCCCATAGACTAAAATAATGAATCATGGCTTCCCCTTGCTACTGTCGTTCACATAACCTTTACAATAATTTATAATTAGATTAGTTGCCCTTTGGATAGGTGCATATGCTTTTTTTTGAAGGGTTGCTAGGGTAACTGATGATTTCCTTATTTCATCCTGTTTAAGGGGAAATTTTACTTCCTAGTGAGCCTGAACTCGAGACTCAGTGAAAACAGATACTTGTTTATCAGGACTTTCAGTGCTTCTACAGTTATCAAGCAGAGAGGACTGTCAACCTGTTTTATGGGGGTTTGATTGTATTATTTCATTTTAATGGTAAAAGAAAAGCTAGTGCAACTTTGTGAATTCCTTCACCTCAAAGATAAGAGAGTGGAATTTTTAATTCAAATTTTTAAAAGGCTTTTGACACTTTCTTATAAACTTTTACTCAGCCTGTTTGCTTGCTATTTTCTCTCCTCTAGCTAAAAATGCAGTTACTGCTGTGCATAAAAAAAAGAAAAAAACAGAGCAGTCTGTGTGGGTGGATGGTAGTGTGCCTTTGCTTGACCTGACTTAATTATCTCTTTTGAAGAGCAGAAGCAGAAGTTTTATAAATCAAACAGCTGAGGGGAAAATTATTTCTAGATTTCCCCTCTCCTCTCCCACTTGCACAAACACAGAGGCCCCAGAACAGAGGGAAACTACAACAGAAACTAAGTTGCATGTCTCTCAGCTGCGGGAAACCTAATACACACCTTCAAAATAAACAGCAAAATTCCCCAGTGTCCTTGCCTTCTACCACTCTGTAGCATACAACAAGAGGAAAGAAGTTCTCCAGCTTCTGGGGAAAAAAAATAAATCAGCGTACTAGATTCAGTGGGCAGCTGACTCTGTAGTCCCTCTGAGACCCTGCGTGCTGTTTAGCAGCAGCCCTTTCCACCCACAGCATGCATACTGTGAGCAGCTTGCTCCCAGGCAGCCTGCTTGTGGTATGAGCAAATGGACCAAGAGGGCCGACAACGCCTTGGGAGGAGGCCAGCGATGGGTAACAGCACAAAGTGCCAGATGGCCTTGTACAGGGAATTTCCCTTCTCTCACTGAAACTCTCTTGTGCATCCTGCTCTAGCGATTTTATCCCTAAATAAATATCCCCTGGCTTGCTGTCAGCAGTGGGATGGAGAAAGTCAGCCCCAGACATCTCCCTGCTCACCCTCCAGAGCCTGCGTCCGTGCAAGGCACCAGAGCTGCTGGCAGCAGAGCAAAGACCTCCACTGGCCAGTGCTTTGCGGCTGTGCTCGTGTGCAGAGATGGAAAAGAAATTTATCGAGGAAATATTGGCTGGAGGTTTAAAAGTAGTCTGCAGTTCGATGAGATAAAGGACAAAGGTGAGTATATTTTATTGTTTAATCTGTCAGAAAGTTCAATGCAATTCAAGGTTATTGTAATAAATAGAAATGTTTACCTAACCTTTCTCCATCTGATTCTTCATGAATTATATGATACGTCCTCAATGACACAGGAATGTACAACTATAACGAAGAAACAAGCAGATAAGAGCTTTGCAGTGTATATCTCTGGTTTTATATAAAAAAGCACATTAAAGATAGGCATGTCCTGGATGCAGGTCTTATGTATATTCCACTGACTATGTTGCTCAGATGAGGTTTCACACAACAACCAAAACCCACAGAAATTCTTCAAACTGTCATCCTGAGACCTTCCACAATAACCATTTTTCTCTCTGTCTCCTCCCTGCACTCTCAGTAAGGGTTTTCTGTAATACTCTTGAGTAATTGACACCAATATTGAGAACAAAATGGTTCATACAATTCTTCCTATTTGACCATGGCAGGACATATTGGTTATTTTGAGTCACTACAGAGTAAAAGCCCCAGTTCCTCATCAAGACTAAAGATTTGTGTCAGAAGGTGTGTCAAGCTGCTTATGGAGTGTGAAAGTCTCCACTGTGCCTGTTCTCAGGTTTGTTCTTATTGGTAAATTAACATAATCATTTGTCAAAAAGATACCATACATTCTAACCAATGCTTTTCATAAGGAAAAAAGTAATTTATAAGAAAATTTGTCAAGTCAAAGTTATTTAGTTTTCTTTTTAGTTCACAATTTTAAAAAATCTAATCTTTATTTCTAAAAGAATTTTCATTTTAAAATCACTTAGAGTTAAGTTTATGGTAGACCATTTAGATATTAATGATCATTGAGAGTAAGTCTATGGTCAAAATCAAACCAAAACTCATCATGATGTTTGGAATTTCCAAATTTCCACTTTTAATTTTTTTCTTAATTTTTTACCTTTTGTCCTGATTAGGTTTGGGACTCTGTACTCTATGTTGAAAACTTGATTTGGAGTCAGGAATTATTTTCCGCTTGAGATTTCAAGTTTAAAAAGGAGATATTTACTTGGCCAGTGTACAAACACACACACACACACAGCAGGAGCAAGCAACTGGAAGAGTAACTCAAAACATCTTGCAAATCCTGAGTTTCTTCCAAGACCTCAATCCTTTTCTTCTGGAGAGTTGCCCCTTTTTATATAAATTAATGGCTCCTCAGGAGAACCAAGCCAATTAATTAACGGGAAGATTGACTCTTGCTAAATGTGCAGGGAATTTTAAGCTGTCTATGACTGCCAGTTGAGCCAAGCTGCACATTTGGTCTCATTCTAGCTTCTCCAAGAGTAGTGGCAGCACCCTTTAATTGGCAGAAATCCCAGCTGTCACCTCAAGGAGCATGGTGGGATTGTGAAGTGCAAAGCTAAGGCCTTTGTTGGACAAGAGTAGTAGAACTCGTATTGTGTGCAGAGTGCATGGGAAGGGAGGTTGCTCCTGGAAGAAGTGTGATATTCCCACACTGGAACAGGTCGCTGATTTGGTCCGTTGAAATGCACCGTCAGAGCATGATTGCAGCAGTTGTTTCCAAGCCAAAGGGGGGAGACTCACAGGAGGTAACAGTACGAATAACTGTGGTTAAGCCCACATCTGCTAGTGGGGAGCTAGAAGTTAACATTGCAAACTGAGCATCATTTCTCTATAGATGTATCTTTTAACTTAAACAAACAAACAAACAAATCCAGAAAAGCCTTTTAGAAGTAAAAGAAATAGTTCCTTTTCAGAAAGTTGGAGTCCACCTCGAGTACTTGGACAAATAAATTGTTCAAACAATTTGAAATTATCAAAAATATAAGCTGTAACATGTGGGAGTAACCTGTGATTTGAATTTGTCTGACTAGAAACAGACTCAATGAATTTCAGAGTGCCAAAGTGAGAAGACAATTTTTAAAGGTATGAATAACAAATTATAAAGGTGCAAAATAAAAGTAATACTGATTCTTGCATGGCAAAACATCCCCTCTTTGCTTTTTAAAGAGTGTTGACTCTTTATCACCTCAGGTGTTTCAGCTCTGCTAAATGGTACAAAATGGATGACATTTTAATCATTAATGTTATGTGGGCTTGTACAACCACAATCTTCAAGTGGCTATTCCCTTTCTTTCTATAAAACAAAGCAAAATAATGGAAGTTAAGGACACAGCCATTCACACAAAATTCTACTGGCAGGTCAACACTGATAAAGGAACTGAAGAGGTAGGATACTGCAGAAAACATAATCAAACCATGGCATCAACTTTGCCATGCTGCATATAGGAAAAAAAAAAGTATAAATAGAATACCATGTATCTATTTCATTTCTGCTGTCGTCTTTGCTTTCAGTGCTAGTATACTACATAGCAGCAGTTCACCATGTATCATAAAATATAGAGGAAACTTACTGTGTCCAAATTGGTGTCAAATTAAAACTTTAATGCTCATTCACATGGAAAGAATAATTAACATTACAATTACACTATTTACAATACTTTGAAGAGTCCTAGGCATGTAAAAACATCCTACTGGAATAAATTAGACACAAAATGTCAAATGTAAGCCATCTAAATCCGAATTTATACTGCATCTACAGTCCTTTATTTTGGCTCTGATACTCTCACTCAGAAAAAGGAGTTTTCTCCTCTGAGCATTTTCGAATAGCATCTTAAAGATGTTGGGAATACCACAAGAGTGAAACTGTACAGCTTATTTGAATAAACACTTGTGTTCATTTTGTTGTTGACATGCTTTAGGTCAACTGGTTCTCATCCAGTAAGGATATATTAACAGTACTATCCTCTTTCCAAGGCAGGGACTGCTTCTTACCAAGAATATGTAATAGTACCCAGAGAATAAGTAATAACACCCAGAGCAAAAATAAGTTAATGTTAACCAGGACTGCCACACGGTTTTGTGACACAAATAATAAGATTACCATGAGACAGTGATTATGCCTGCAACCTTGCATAATCTGGATTCTTGCCAGCTCTGCTTCATCTCTACCTTTATAAGCAAGTTCTTATTCAAATCCTCTCCTCCTTGCTTTTAAGACCTTTCATGAAACAGAAGTAAGCTGTTCCTCAGCTCTTCTAAATATTCAAAACACCATCCTTGCTCCAACAATGTCTGTTGCTCTAGAACAGATAGTCTTTCTGGCATGCTGCTGCTTCTGCAGAAGACACTTACTCCCTATCCCAGCCCTTCCCCCTGCCAGCTAGTTATCATACTGCCTTTGGGTAGGAGGGTAAGGATTTTCCAAATGACCTCAGCACTCATTTTGTTCTCTAGATTTGCAGTGCCTATGGTGCAAGCATGACGATGCCTCTGGGCAGGTAATAGGGGGATTTCCACAGTAGCTGCCTTGGTACATGCCCTCAGTCACGAAGGGTGTGAATGTCCCACAAAACACCTGGTTTGTTCAGACCTTCATGAACTGGGAAGTGCAGGACAGTCGAGAGTCTTCCACTTCTGCTGTATTTCACCTGGCAGAGGGTAAAGGGGCTGAAGTGGAGCCTGTTTTATTCAAAAGGAAGATCTATGATGTAGTGCTGAACATTGCATAATAAGAAACTCTCTGACTTGATGTTCTGGTTTTGTCTGTGAGCACAAGGTTTTCAGCCTTAATGTCTGCACCTGGGATGGCTCTTCCGTAGAGATTCAGGAATTCTCCGCAGCAACCTCTGGAGGGGAGAATGTGCACTCTGTTGCTGTGGTGGCACAAGTCTAAGTCAAGGTCATGTTGACATAAAGAGTGACTGGCAGCTGACAGTGAGGCAGCAAACAGCACGTGGCACTCTCACCTCTGCTTTTTGAGATCTCATCCCAGAGTTGGCAGCAGCATTTATGCAGTGCACCAGTATCACATCATCATGCACTACTGAAGTCTGCCCAGACTTGGTCTTGGCCAAAGACTACTGGGTTTGGGAAGACAGCCTCTCTGCATTTTCCCCAGCCATTTTTAGCTATTTATGCTCTTTAATTAGTGAAATAAGTACAAAAGTAATCAGCATGTAACCAGTGGCCACATTCATTTATCAAGCTTTATGGATTCATTAGTTTCAAGTGGGTGGCCCTCTCTTTCAAAGGCACTAAAAGCTTGCGGCTCCCATGTGCGTTGGTGGGACTGAACACATTTTTGGCCACTGTTAATGAGAAATCTGATATCTGTTACCACTAGATGAACTAATGAAGCCCTTCACTGTTAGGCCACGCAGCCTAAACAAACTTCTGAGCAATGTGAAGCTGAGATATGTAAGGCCAAACAAGATAGACATTTGCATACAAAAAATCTGTAGGCAAAATATCTTTTTCTCCTATTAATACTGATTCTTCAGCTATTAACATTGCAACTTTGGACTTTTAGTATCAACTGCAGTTTTTGTCCTGCTTGCATGTTTCATAATTTCTCCTTGGCTAATCTTGGCACTGCCCCTCTAATCAGCCATTGCAGTTAATTAGGAAATGGGATTGGAAAGGGGTCCTAACATGTAGGCATTCATAGAAGACAAGAATGACTCTGAAGGACTGACCACAAGGCTGTGGGTGGCTGCATCCGTTTGTAACATTATTGAGAGACAAATATCCGGAGGCTTCAGTGGAAAAAAACAGTCAGGAGAAGAGAGGAAGTTCAATGTACTTAATGCAAAGTCCTCAAAAATTGTAAAGGAATGATCCTCCAAATAGGTAATAAAAGGGGGAAATGAGAATCATTTGGGGATTTTTAGTGGTATCCTGTGATTTAGCTTATAAAACATGTATTTTTAGGTAGTTATTTCACTATATATTTTTCTTTATGATATATAAAGAGGTTTTGGCTACCTCTGGCTTTGGAAATTTTTTCTTGCCAGGTATGGATTTCCTTGATTCTGCCTCTGGGTGCATGATCTTTTAGGAAGGACAGACGATTTAAGACGTATTATGAGCAATCACACTTTAGACCAGGGTCCTGGTGTCTTGAATCTCAAGGAAACCCTTTCCCCATGTGTGTAACTAAGGCTTAGAGCTGTATGAATAGGAATACATGGCCAAAGCACCTATGTTCAGCAGTTCAGTTAAAAATGTTTTCCCATACCCAGTAAATAAACAAACGATATTTTCCAGTTGGCCATTGAACATCAGCAAGGAGAATCCATAGGTCGCTATCCCCAGTCTTACATTCTCTTTTAACATGTGAGAATGAAAAAGATTATACAAGTCTGGAAACTTAAACATTTAATGACTGAATGACCTAAGTAAAAACTCTTTAATGCTGGAGTTGCCTACAATTTGCATCACATGAGTCTTTTTCCAAAATTTATAAGGTATAAGGACACCTAAGCAAAGTGCACACAAGTTTGAGTTGGAGTTGGAGTACTATTAAGTAATCCAAATTATTTATATTTATTCTTTATTAGTTGGATTAAAATAGCTCCAGACAGGTGTGGAGCCTGTTCACCTGGCACTGCAGAACTGAATGGCAACAGCCAGCCAGCCCTAGGCCCAAACCCTTTCAGTGTGTAAATAGGTGCTACCCACCCCTTATGGCTATACAGCTGATCTAAACCCTGGCGGGCTCTGGAGAAGTGGCACTCCTGGGGGCTGATGAAAGCCATAGACTGAGCCCTTGTAGCTCAAACAGCCAGAGAACAAATGGAAAATCAAGTCAAAGGGTTCATCTAAAAATGATACAAGATTTTAATGGTATGTCCAAGGTTATTGATCGTGAGTCATGTATGCAATGCTTTTACTTTCACAGATCTTATCTTAATGAGGAAGCTACATGGGACAAAACTGTGAAAGATGCTTGTGGATAAATGAGCAAGGCAGTTTTACATCACAGAGAGGGTAAGTACACTGGGTAAGAAATGGCAAAATAAGAGAGAAAAGCAGATAAGTAAGTGTGTTGGGAAAACTCTCAGAATAGGAAGCTTGGAAAATTTTATAGTGCGGTTGGAGGTAACAGAACAAGCTTGGAGAATGTTGTAAGCCTGGAATATTATCTTGGACATTCAGAGAAAATCATATAGGAGGGATCTTCAAAGTATTCAAATTAAGACTTAAGGTGCCAACAATGGAGAGGATGGAGGGCAACGGACTAAATGAAAAAAGAACAAAGGAAGCAATGGCTTGTTTATTTAGGGCAGAATAAGCCAAAGATTTCGTCTATGATATGGAAAGGGGTAAAAATACTAACAACAGTTGAGAAGAATGCCAGGAACAAGATGAAAAAGAAAACACAACTTAATCTGTCTGGAACAGAGGCTAAGTCAGAGGTGCTTATGGATAGAATCAACAGGATGACAGAACTGATTTCATTGCCCAAGGAGAAGGCAGAAGCAGAGGGAGAAAAAACAAGCTCTAAAGGACAAGTGCCAAAAATTGTAGGAGTGAAAGGTAAGCCTATCATGAAAGTTAGGAAGGAGCAACCAGATGTACACAGAGAAGGACTGAGTCATGAAAGCCAAAATAAAAAAAAAAAAAGACAAGGAAAAAAAAAAAAGGACAAAATCTCCAGCAGATAATGGTTGATAATCAAAAGGAAAAATAATTTGGAAAGCTTTCCACTCTGAAGTACATAAACAGTATTTAATTATTGTGAGTAACAGGAAGAAAAATCCCAGGACTCTCTTTAAATCCAAAATAGATTGTGAATCCAAAACATAGGAAGAGGAAGAAAGCATGTACAATATTGTTTCCTAAAGCAGTAAAAACTAGACCCATGAGATACATTGAGTGCAACGAGGCATTTGTTTGAATGAATTAAGTTTGGATAGTGCATATTACTCTTTCTATTCAGTCTGAGAGCTAGCTAGCTAGTGTTTACTTGACCTTTCTCCCTGCTGTACTTGCTGTCTGGTCACACAAGTGTGCCATTCACAGAAATTCTGTATATTCCTGTCATGTCTGTACCTGCTCTTGACTGTCTTTGTGTCTGTCTGGGTCTATATTCAACTCTGAATTTCACCCAAGGAAAGCCAGTTGGCAGCAGACAGCTGAATTCAGCTCAACACATGTCTTTCTTGCCCCAAATGCAGATGTTCAAGGTGACACACCCTTTGTGTACTAGTACCCATGAACAGCTCTTCTGAGAATCCACAGTGGTGGGAAGAGCATTGCATGTATTTCAGCAGATAGAAATGGGCAGGTGTTTGATAAATCAGCTTACATGTGTGTGTTTAGTTGGGGAAGTGGTTATCATGGTTAATAGTTATAATGACTCTCATTTACTCCAGCTTCTTAGACAGAAGCTTGATTTCTGGGGGTTGATTATAGACATGATAACCTTGCAAATTCAACAAAGCTCAATTTGCTAAAGCTCAGGTGCTGTGTAAAGTGGGTGCCGAGGGGAAGGGAGTGTCTGTGGCTCTTGGCCATGTGGCAGCATGCCCATCATTGCACCAGCAACAGGCAGCCCGGGCATGGGAAACTACCCCTGGAGGAACCCACCACATCTCCTGTCCCTCTCTGTGCTGGGAGGAGACACTCTAGTTTCAAAGCAGTGATGGAGATTGATGAGGCACTTGGTTAGAAGGTGAGGCAGCTTTTAACACAGGGTGCAAATATTGAGGGAGAAGAAGGAGAAATTAAGGCTAGTCAGAAGGCTAATGGTAGTGGATAAGTCTGATGCAGACTACAACGAGCCAAGGATCAGACTGTGTAAAATTTTTCTGTGTTAACATGTTTGTTTTTATAAAAAAAATGTAGTCCCTTCTCAGTGAGCCTATTCATCATCAGCAACCTGTAAGACTTGATTTTGTAAGGAAAAGGCACAGTTTAAGCTGAGTCACAGGCCAGCCATGCTATGTCCTAGACGTGGTCATGTTCAATGACATTCCTTGAAGGCACTCATCTTGTCTGATCACAAGAGTAAGTGAGATGGTGTAAAATATTGTGTAGTCCAGATTTTGATCTGATACAGGTCAGCTGAGACCCTGATGCTGTTGTACTGGTTTTATGCCAGTCCAAGCAAAGAGTAAGCCTTGAATTTTTTTATACCTGCATTTCCTACAGGGCACACAGTGCTTCAGTGCAATTACTAAAAGGTAGCTACCCATAGTTAACAATAAAATAGACTTAGGCCATAAGAATAAGTCTCAGCACAAATTGTCAAGCAAGGCAGTTGTTTGGTTTTTTCTGCAAATGTCAAGGATAATGCTTTTTAATATATTTTTCTTACTCGTCAAAACATCCAACATAGTCCTAGGTCTGTTGCTCTGACAAGTGTGTATTTGTAAAATCAAAAAAAGGCCATAAGAAGTTAGACTCATCTCTATGTATGGACTATGTGAATTAACTGGGCTTTTTTGGCATTGTCCTCAGTTTCCTTTGTGCCTGAATTATTGAGGTCACTCTTCAAATCTTACTATGAGAGGCAAGGGGTAGACCTCCTAATTAATTTGCAATGCTTCCGAAAACAACCTATCTTCTGAAATGCATGGGCTATTTCCTGAGATTATGAAAAGGATCTCTTAAAATTGTCCATGGCCCCACATATTCATGGAAAATGTAACTCCAAGACAGCATTTATTCTGAAAACACCAATTACTAATTAGGAAGCTCTTCAGATATATGCATAGAATTAGATGCTCAGCCAAACCTTGAAGTGACTGAATCCCAATGGCTTTATAGATGTTTGGTTAATTTTAATACCTTTACTTGCATTATTTGCTGGTTCCACCAGAAGCAGAAGATTTGGAAAGTCAGTCATGCAAGTGTTGTCTGAGTCTTGAGCTAACCTATTGTTGCAAAATTTATCTGAATCAATAATTTTGTCTACCTAGAGGAAAACTTCACATCTGGGGGAGTTTCATTCATTGTCAACATCCAAATATTTGGATGAATGCAAAAAGCATATATGGAAAAAAAAGAAGAAAGAGCCTCAAAAGGTGGTTATAAGATAATTACATGACAGACTGTGCTTTTGTGACTTAGCAAAAATTGTTAATATTTAGCAATTCTTTGCGTGTGCAGAAAGGTGTATGATCTGGTGACAGTGAGACCTAGTTACTCATTTTAAGATTTCTCTTCATCCTTTGAGCTGAAGAAACCTGCACCTGAAGCCAATCAATTTGCAGTGATACACAGGGGAGAGTCTTAAAAGTGGGTGTTTAGGCTTGTTGTTTGTATTCAGTGTAATAGTTCATGGAGCTGTCTATTGCATAATTTTTTGAAATTGCTTCAAGCACATGGCAATACTAATAGGACTCATTCTTACAGATCTCTGTGGATACAGGAACCTTGAAAGAATGAGTAGGAAGCACAGTCTACAGACAGTGGAAAACACAAGAAAACATATTGCCATTTACACATACAAAAAAGGCAGGAAAAATAAGTAGTAGGTTTGGCTACTTAGGTGTGTTGTGGACTTCATGCTAAAATTTTCAGGTGGAGGAAGTGTTTGGGGGCTGGTGAGAGCAACCTTCAAGGAGAAGAGTTGGTGTTGAGCAGAACTGCAACAAGTAGGACTTCTGTGGTGAATATCGAATCAATGGGAACAGTTCTGTCTTCATGAGGTTGGTGGGACTGCCCAACTCTGAAAAGAGGAACTTTTGCTACCCCTTGCCACTCACACACTTCCTCATCAGCACTGAACTTGATAACATGTCCTGCAAAATACTGCTGTCGTCCCTGGACCCTTGCTGATAACAGCATGTACACCATACCCAGCACTGAGCTCTGCGAACCCCATGAAGATGTGCTTTGCTCCCAGAGTTGTCTTATCAAACCCCCTCTGCTTTGCCACTCCTTGGAAATTATTTTCTTTGCTGTGGAGACCTGATACCTGACCTGTATGCAGAAAGTAGATACATAAACAATGCTCTTACCTAAAAACACAGTTGAGGTGAATGTTCATTGGAAAAATACTCCAGGCCTTTGGTTGCTGAGGTCCCTCTGTGCCATCAGGTGTGTGGGGAAAAGAAAAGGGCCTCTTGAGACTACAGGGAGCAGTGGGCTGAGCATGTGCTGGCATGAGGTATCACATTGGTCATCTGAAAATCACTGTGAGGAGTAGGGGCCTCTACTTCCAACACCATGTGTACCTTTGGTAGACATGGACCCTGTAAATCTCCCGCCATGCTGGCTTTGTCCAGTATATCACACCTACTCTTTCTGCCTGTAGGGCTGCATGCAACCTGCAGGAAAAATTTTGCCAGGTAGTAACTCTTGTCTGCACGTTTTGCAGGCTTGCATGCACAAATTCAGGTGACCTCAGTCTAAAAACTTTGGTCCTTGCTGGGTCTCACCATGAGACTGTCAGTCAGGAAAACTCAAGCAGGCATATATGAGGAGCAGGAGGAGAAGGAAGGAGCCCAGGTCTCTTTTGCTGAAGGTGGAATCCATGGGAAGACTTAAAGATGACTGTGGTGTCTCTGAGTGTGCTGTGGGGTGGAAAAGGGAGCTCTGAAATAAGAAAGGTAAAAAAACAAACAAAAAGCCCTATCAGCTACGCTGGAGTTAGCAGAAAGTACACACAACGCTGGGAACAGTTCAGACTTCCCTGTCTACACCGTGCCCCTTGGCTTTCTCACTCACCCATGCAAAATGCTGCCTACCAGTGCAAAAGACTGGGGCAAGGTTGCTGGTCCTGTGGGGGTGAAAAAAATAGCTGTCAAGTTTTACTTTGCTTTCTCTGAGCTAGTTATGGACTCTCCAGGCAGCCCTCATGCAAGGAACACAAAGAGGACCTGGTGGGGTCTCCACAGCACCCTGGCAGCACTTGGTGTTGAGAGAGCTGCACTGTGCTGCTGGGTGGTGTCTCTGCAAGGTGCTGGAAGGGCTCCGGAGGGAGCGGGGGTACAGGTTGCACAGGGCTGTGCACTGTACATTCAGTAGTGCTTTTCTTCTGTGTTATTTGCAATTGCTATTAGCAGCTATGTCCTGTTTGCAACTAGAAGTGGGCAGCTGGCTGAGTGAGTTTCTCTGCCCTTGTGAGATGGTGTTGCTCTGCAAGCAGGCACAATAAGGCATATGAATCATACCATCCCAAATGCTTGGCATCCGCATGAGTCATTGTTTTGCTACCACGTTTTACAATTCCTTCCTGTTTTGCAGCATCTGGGAGTTTGTTATCCCTGTGACCTGCCCACAGCACTTTGAAAACTGACCGAGGTGCAAATGTAAGAGTTGGCTGGGTATGGTATTTTTCGTTTCCTAGGAAATCTCACAATTACGGTCTGTTTCAAAGGAGAATGAAAAAAAAGAAACCTTTGAAATACCCTGCAGGAATGAACACTTTGAGCACACCTTTGGTTGACTACTTTTTTAAAAATTTTGAGGCATTTTTTATACTATTTTCTTCTGATATTAGCTGTTTTAAGGTTTCTAGACATCTCCTAAATAAACACTGAAAATTGGTTGAACTGAAAAATCAGTGTTTCCTTTATTAAAATGTCAGTAGCAAGTTTTGACACTACCAAAACACAACACTTAAAAAATCCTACAAATATGGGCCCTGTTTTGACAAGTAATTTTGACAAAAAATATTATTTTGTCAAAAGCATTAATCAAAAGATTTTTTTGCCAAATCGTTGTATACAGATTCATACACACAGAGATATGCAAACAAAAACTTGTCAGAAGTTAAAGATGAAAATTTGGAAACATAATCATGCAAATTGAAGATTATCACAATTTTATAGGTTTTGGAGCAGGTGTTGAAATTCTTTTCCCATTTCCATTCCATTAAGCTTAAGTCTAGCACATTTGACACTTCTGTCAGTTACTTAGGAAAAAAAAAAGGGGTAGTATTTAAAGCTTGCATAAGACATATTGGAGAATTGCTGAACTGTGAAGAGAATGCATTATGGATTTAGCAATCTGATTTAAATTTATAGACATGTGCAACAGTGTATGTTACCTCAGGGTGAGAACATAGGTGACATCGTCTAAATGGGAACCAGTGACAAGATATTTGTGGGTGGTATGTAAGTTTCCCCTGTAATGCTAGTGCCAAAATAGCTTAAGAAATCTATTGGGAAGTATAAAGTGGAAATGAAGCTTTGGCCTTTTTTTTTTTTTCTTTTTCTATGTGTGCCACTGATGCGACTATTTCTGCAATACTCTTAAAGATGTTGATAAAGTACAGAGGGTTCATAGAGGAGCCACAAGGATGAGTAATGGCTTGAAAAACATGTCCCATACTAGCAGACTCAAAATAGTTAGTTTACCAAAGAGGAAGTTAGGAGAAGATTTGATCACAGCCTGTCAGCACTCACATAGTGAGCAAACCTTTGCCTTTTATCTTCTAAACCTGGCAGATGAAAATATCACAGGAACCAGTGAATGACAACTGAAGCAAGACAAATGAAGATTAGCAATGAAGTGCAGATTCTCAGGAGCTAGGCTAACTAATCTTTGGAACAATGTATTACAAAATATGGCAGGTTCTTCAGCTGAAAATTTTAATTTGGAAAGTTGTTGCTTAAAAGAATAAAGTCTGATTTTGTCAGATAAAAAGTAATGCAGAGAAATTTGGTGATCTGTGTTAAAGAGGCTAGCTGAGATGACAGAGTGATTCCCTTTCACCTTAAGGTCTAGAAATGCTTGGTCCTTGTTTACTGTCATCTGGTTTTGGTATGCTTTTCAATATGAAGGTGTGATGGATGGTGTTTGTGTTGCTTGGGTGTTTTCAGTGATACATTGTGTTCCATTAAGAAGTGAAGAGGTTGGCTTCAACCCTCTGGAAGGAAAATGAGTGTAGGTTGCTGTTGTCTAGGTAGGGACCAGACATCCAAGTGTCAGAAGGTTGGAAAAGGGAATTTCCTAGAGAATACCAGGAAAAATCTACTGCTACTCAAAAAGTCAACAAGTTGGCTGCAACCCGCCATGGGCATGAGGAACTGCCTGCAGAGGCACAGTGGGCAGGGGAAGAAATGCATATAAATCTTTCTATTTCTAGACTGTCTGATCTAGTTGCTTAGAGTTTTCCCAATTAATAAAGTGAAGTGTTCTAATTTTAGTTCCATTAAAACTAAGATTTTCTCACTTTAATCGATATTTGGTCATTTTTGAAGGATCTAATTTTAGATGGGGGTCTAGGCACATGGCCTTGAAATCTGGTCAGATTAAGATATCCTCACAGCTTGTCTTGCTTAGTTTAATCCCCCCACTCCTTCCAGAAGTACTAAAAAAACTTTCTACTGCTTCTCTACAGTGTGGTGCCCATGTGACATGTTGGAAGGTCTGGAGCAGGTTCAGACACAAATCTTGTTCATCTCTTTCTTTCTGACAGCTATTAGTAAGGATTATTTGTTGGCTGTGTCTACAAGAACATTTGGTGGGGAGCCTTCACAGTGTCCAGGTGACATGAGCCATCCAGACCATGCCAGTAGTGTCTGATCTCCACCTCTCTTAGTGCAGGTTCCCTAAGCTTGTCAGTCCTACTCTTGTCCTAGCCTCCCTTTAGTCCTTTCTCAAGTAGATGACTTCACTTCTTTCAGCCATTCCTGATCAGCTGAATTTTCTAGCCCTCTGATCATTCTCATTCTTCTCTTCTGGATCTCCAGTTGTAATGTATGTAATTGTAGGTATATTTCACCTTTCTTAAGAAAGGATGCCTAAAGTTGAGCACAAAAATAATTTGAAAATATATCAGTGGAGGACAAGCAATTTCTCCCTGGGTGTCTCAAGTTAGACATCTGATCATGTGTCCCAGTGTGAGCTCTTCACCTTTCTTGACACAGTATAAGACTTTGGCTTGTTTGATTTAGAAACCACTTTCCCCCAGATGCCCTTTGCAGGGCAATACCCTCCTATTATTTCCCACCCTGCATTTGAACTATTTTATTGCCAATGTTTGTCTAGAATTTTACACTTACTGAAAATTGAACCCAGTGTTTCTAGACCTTTTCTTTAATGTTTAAAAATTATGCTGAACTCTAACCTTGCTCTCCATCACATCTGACCTTGCAGCTCATACCATACTGATGGTACAATAAACACATTTACTCTTCAATCATCTAAGCTGTTAACAAGAATATTGAATACCATACTGGGATAGACCCCAGGAAAACTTACTCAATACATATGTCCTGTTTGACATTTGTGTCATCGTTTCTTGAAGTGTGCTTTTCCAAAATGCTTAGCAACCACCTTAGAACAGTATAATCTAAACCATGATCATGTAAGAGAATGTCATCTAGGACTGTGTTTCAAAAGTCTTATTTAAACACAGATTTCTAAAAACCTGAAATGCATACCAGAGGACACCTAGCATGCTTTTACTTTATTTCTGGGACCTATTGTCCTGTTATGTCATGCACATACTCCCTTTCGCTTTGATATTAAGTTTACACTTCCTTCAAATATCCAGAATGATGTAGATTTTGAACTACCGAATGGGACATAGAAAACAGGGAACTAACAGCTGGCTCAGCAACTGTTGCTTTTCATTATCTGCATGAAAAGCAGGTTATGATTTTGGTTTCTTAGGAAAACTTTCACAGAGGGAATAGTTTGGATGGGATCTTAACACAAATAAGATAAAGAAACCCAGTGTTCAAGTAATAATACTATGCATTTATAAAATTAGTTTCTTCAAGGCCCTTTATAGATCTTGTATAGTAATTGCAACAAAATATGCCTGGATCTACATGGATAAAGGAGAAAGAATATCCTGTAATAACTTTGAATGAGGTGGAAAGATTTAAAGGCAAGAATGGCAACCAGAAAAACCCATTAAATGTTTTGTGTATGGTGTTCTATATTCCCTGAATTTTACATTGATATCTTAGGAGAAGAATAATAAAAAGCTGTGTCATTTGCAGTTCCATCAGCTGCAAATGCAACGGATAGAAAGAGGGGAATGAGCCCAGTAATTCTTTGTGGGAGTGACAAAAGCATAAACTGCTAGATGTACTCATCACCCCAGAGAAATTATTGTCATCTGCTTTCCACACACTGATAATAATAGGGCTGTGAATTAGGTGGATAAAGAAGAAGGTTATCATCCTCCTCAAGTGTGAGACCTCCTACCTCTTGTCCTCATTGTACCCTTGCAATGCTTGTACTCTACCTACACAGTTTTCTTATTAGCCACCCAGAGGTTCCCAACAACTATGTAACATCCTACCTCACAAATCAGCAGTCCCCCTTGCTTGGGATCCCTACTGCTCTGTCTCTATTAGGAAATTCTGCCTATATGAAGGGTGTAATTTGGGTGCCATAGCACCTACCTCTGTCCTCAGTAATGGAGCTGCAGTCAGTAAGGGGTTGGCACCTGGGATCTGGGGACTGTAGCATACACAAATTAACTTCAAATTACTGAAACAGTGCACTTCCAGCTGCAGAGAATGCAATTCAGTTTGCAAAACCTGAGGTCCTCTATAAGCCCATTGGTATCTCGCTCTACACTTCTAGGACTAGGTCCGCAGCTCAGACCTTTGCGTGACATTCATTCACGCCTTTCCCTCAAGGCAGGCATTCACTCTTGTACAGATATCAACTAACTCTAGTTTAAAAATCTGAGAATGCAGGTCTTTTGCTGGCCTCTGGTGTTTGTTTGAATCTGAAGTTTACTGTTTCGCAAACCATTTACACTTACCTGCTCTGTTTTGCTTGAGTTTCTGCTGACTCATTTCCATCAAAGTCCAAGCCAGGGCCTGAGAAATTACCTAAGTTCAGTGAAACAGATGCTTCAAGGATACTCAGCCTTTCCTTTGATAACGATGTGGCTGGACAGACTTCATTATTTCCCCTGCAGTGCTATCTAGGTTTTAAATGGCAGGTGAGTGTAATGGCAAGTCTCCAGAGAAGCACTGTGGAAAAGGCCAAATGGCTTTACGGACAGCAACAGCATCAGACTACTTTCACCCCCATGTATGTCTGGCCTCACCAGACCTTTTTTCTTTAAGGTTTTCCCATAAGGATTCCTATACAATACAGAGCATTGAGCTCAGTACTTCTGCTTTGGAGAGGAGATGCTGCCACAGCTGTAGGATTTATCTTTACAGTTCCAGGAAGAGAGAACTTCACTTTACTTTTTAATACACTTTTGATGTTAGACCAAGAGCTTGACCAGTTCTGAGCTTATTGTGATAAAGGTCATATAAAGATATAAAAAAATTGCAGGTCCTGTCCAAAGAACACTCAAAATTTCAGCCCAGCCTCCTTTTCTGCTGACCATCAGTCAAGAGAGGTATTACATCCTTGCATCAAAAAGTCAGTATTGCACCTTTGTGTGCAAATGACAGTCTCAGAAGTATTTTGCTTTCAGCTGTGATTGTCAAAAAGGAAGTGTATGGTGAACAGGATGCAATCAGGCAGTTCATAAGATGGGCAAGACTGTCTCACCGGAAGGGTTACAGTGAGGTGAATTTCTCGTTGTTGCTAAAACTTTGTCTGAATGTATTTATGTATGCTTAGTTTGGGGCTTTGGCAGGAAGCTTTAATGCAGAAACAGCATACCCTTCCGTCCTCCGTGTGTTTTAAGCTCTTTCAGTGTGAGTCATCGGAATCCTGTGGTTTGTGTATCCTGAGAGGAGAAGGGCTCTCTGTGATTATCAGACACCATGAAAAAGGAGCAGTTTGAAAATAAAATGATAAGGAAGTTCATTATTTCATAGGAAATGTCTGCTGATGGCTTTTTTTCTTCTCCTGTAGGTTTATTGTTTTGTGTGGAGGTCTTGTGAGTGTCCATGGTCCTCTGTCATTTTGCTTTGCAGGCACATATCATTTGTCACAAGTGCCACTGGTTGCTAGAAGGTGGCTCTCCTTATGAGCTGAAGAAAATAAGATTTAGAAAATAAGACTCCTTGAAGCAAGGGAGTCATCCTGAATGATTGTCCATGTGGTGAACTGACATGCAGACCTGTGCCACTGTGTGATACTGCTCAATAGCTGTCACGGTGCATCTTATCTCGCCAGATATTGATGGGAAGATGTCCATTGTTACCAACTTTCTGTTAGAGGCCCAATGACACATAAGCGCGTGAAACCGAGTATGTTTCCCCAAAGTGATGTGGATTTCTTGTGGGGCTTTCTCAAGATGGTTCTCAGCAATTGCCATTGATTTCTTTGTCTTCATACTCTGCTGAAATCAGGGGACATTAAGGGTCCTGTCATTGTGTCAGGTTGTTGTGACAGACATGTTAACAAACAGGCAAATGGCATGCAGAATTATAACTAAGGTTTTTTAAATCTCCTGTTATGTCCAGAGTGAATCTGTCACTATGTGGGATCTCCAACATTTCACAAACCTATTTCACAAAAGAGCATTAGGAGAACGCTCTCACTGATGTGTTTGGGGTGTATTTGCCTGAGGGGCCGCTCACTGAGTGAACAGAAGTGCCCTTTGAGAAAACTCTCTTCTTCTTGGCAGTGGGGTGGGGGAAGAGGAAAAGAGAGGCATAAAATAACTCCATGGAACTAATTATTGCTGACTAGTTCAGCAAGCTTGTAAAGCTGAATAACACATTGGAGAATTGTGGTATGTGAGTTTATTTAGAAAAATTAAACAGCCTTGTAACATTCTCAATGATCTTTCATCCCACAGAAGCAGGCCTTCTAAAAATTTCGAGAAAATCCAAATTCTAGGAAGTGCCTGGAACACCAAGGCTTGTGTAATATTTGAAGGATGAGTTAGAGTCTGTGGGCTGAACTTGAAGTGATGTTCTTAGGATACTTTTCCGGTGTTCAAAAGGATTCTTTATAGATAGCAACAAAGTTACTGTTTCACTAGAGAATGTGTGCAGGCACCCTCCCTCCCCTACCCAAGCACACAGGCACCCCGGCATTAGCAGGAGCTTTGTGAAGCAGCTGAGAGCTGGAGCAGCGTTGCGGTGGTGCGGACCGCACCACTGCTCTGTAAGCAATGCCTATACAGGCATTTGGAGCAACGTAACCCAGTCCAGGGCATTTAAGTTCGGAGCAAAGCTACTGTGTGCTGTATTATTTTGGTAGGAGTCTCTTAGCATATGAATAAGACCGATAGCCTACCCGGCATAGTAGAGTATGTTGTAGTTTGTAATAATAACTGTATTTCTTTGTGTACAGTGCCTTAGAAGAAGCGTATTCTCCACATGACCTTTATCCTGACAGTCACTTTATCAATAAAATTAAGAATGCACATCACTTCTAGAAAATATTATTAGAGATTCTACTGATCTTAGAAAGAAGAGAGGGTTATAAAAGACTGCCAAGTCTTTTTATGGCCATAAGACATAAATGAGATTGGTCTCAAGTAAAGCAAAATATAATTTATGTGAACATCTGGGTGACATCCAAAGTCTTTGGTTAAATAGAATTACAATGAAGAAGACAGTTGCAGCCAGTAAAATACTAGTAATAAAACAGTTAAATACAGTTGGTGAAATTTTTCTCAACTGAGGTAAAAATGGCAGACTACCCTTTGGTTTTCATCTGGGCAGTGTTTCACTTTAATTCTGAACCCAGCAATTTAGGGAAGAGAAACTCAAAAGCTGGTTAATTTGGAAAAAGGCAAAAATTTGTATAAAGCATTACCCGGGAGGATGAAGTTGAACTCTGTTTAACCCAGGATCTTGTGTAATTGGGATTCTGTTACAGAGGACTGTACATATTTCTACAGGATATTGATTCATTCTTAACTTTGATAGGGACTCTCCATAAACCTCCCAAGGCATTCACAGAAAACAGGTCACGTGCTGTGTTAGAATCTTCTTCAGTAACCTTAGGAACTGTAACTAAACACTTAATTTCCCACACAAAGCCTGATGCACTCGAAATGTACAGCGACATTTGCAGTGGCTTAGTTGTTCCTTGTTCTTCTAAAAATATGAGGCTCAGTTTTGCAATCTTATAAACTATTTGGAAAAGTTGTGCCATTGCTAATCACCTGCATCCCATGTATTGGTCAGGAATTTGACATGAAGTGGTTTGCAATCTATTTTACATTTTGGAGAAATTTGAAGTTGTAAGCAAAAGTTATAAGCCCTAGAAAATTAAGGCCTTTGATATGGGTGTAAAGAACTGTGGTTGATCTTGTCATATTTTATTGCTGTGTAATTTGTTCTGAATCACAAAACACAGAGTTCTGTCCTATTTTGCACAAAGTATTTTCCTACATTCTCTTTCCAGTACTGAGTGAAGTCAGGGAAAAAGCATAACTGATGTTTTCTTCACTACATGGAACTTGGTTCATTGTAGGAAATTAAATAACAGAATGTCTCAGAAGAATTAGAAAACCTGTTTGTGTGCTGATTTGAGTGAGCAGACATGGTTGATTGAGGTTCACTAAATATTGGATCAAGTCAGATGTTTTATCAAAGCTGGCCGCCTTGTTCACAGTCTCAAAGATCAGTGAGAACTACTCTGCATCCGGTCCCTCCAAAACAGCTGACGTATTTTTTATTCCCACCTCTACCAGACTGATATTTTTATGACTTCCTATTTCACTCAGAAATAATATCTGTGGAGGATATACTTCTGTTCTGTAAATTTGCTCCTAGTGTAAAACCTTACACAGCAAGTTACAGACACCAAGTGTCTTGCTGAAAATGGGGAAAGGAGATTTGACTCTAAGCTCTCTCCTGCTTTACAAGCAAAATAACATAAAGACAAAAGGTGCCTGTAGTGAATGGCATGATTGCGCAGGCCTTCTATTGGCTAAGGGTGTGTTGCAACCCATCATTTAGGGTTTTATTGTTAGCAGTTGAAAAGTGGTACTCGGTGGTTTAACCCCAGCCAGCAACTAAGCACTACACATCTGCCCACTCACTTCGCCCCCACCCAGTGGGACGGGAGAGAAAATCAGAAGGAAAAAGGTAAAACTCGTGGGCTGAGATAAGAAAGGTTTAATAGAACAGAAAAGAAGAAACTAATAATGATAATAATAACACTAATAAAATGACAATAGTAATAACAAAAGGATTAGAATATACAAGTGATGCACAGTGCAGTTGCTCACCACCCGCTGACTGATGTCCTGTTAGTCCCCACACGGTGATCCCCCTGCCCCCACACCCCCCAGTTTATATACTAGACATGACATCACATGGTATGGAATACCCCTTTGGCCAGTTTGGGTCAGCTGCCCTGGCTGTGTCCCGTCCCAACTTCTTGTGCCCCTCCAGCCTTCTTGCTGGCTGGGCATGAGAAGCTGAAAAATCCTTGACTTTAGGCTAAACACTACTTAGCTGCAACTGACAACATCAGTGTTATCAACATTCTTCTCATACCTAACTCAAAAACACAGCACTATACCAGCTACTAGGAAGACAATTAAGTCTATCCCAGTGGAAACCAGGACAGATACCAATAGCCAGCTGATGTAGAGCTTCTGGAGAAGTCTTTATAGGTGTGTAGAAGGACTGTACATTTTTTTGGTAGTTATAGTATCTTATGTACACCATTTTGTGATCCCCTAACACATGAAGTCCCATTTCTTTTGGAGGATTTCCTTCACAATGAGATTGCTCCTACCAATAAAGGTGCTTTCCACAACATACCTTGCAGATGGGAAGTGTTGCTTAAAAGCTAAATTTCATATGTTTTTAAACCTTAACAGTGTGTAGGAATTAGAAAACCCCACTAATTTTGAAGGAATCTCAACCAGAGCAGAAATTCTTCAGGGCATATGTGTGTGTGTGTGTGTGTTTTGGGTTTTTTTGGCTCCTTCACTTAATTATCTGTGCTGGTAGCTCAGACTTCTGATGGAATGTGGTTAGTCCTACCTTAGCACAAAGTTGTTCTATTAAGACCTCTATTTTCTTTAAACTATCGGATTTTTGTGTGTATTAGCAGTGACACTACACTTTGAATTCAATAGCATATCAAATAAAAAAAAATCCATATACATTTTATGACAAGTAAAAGTGATAGGCATCAAGAAGAGAGCTATCTAAGCAGACACCCATCCTCAGACATCCCTGTCCCTCCATATTTCCTAAACTAGGCAGGTATTGCAGCTAAATTTCTGCTTGAAGCCTACTTTAAGTTCATAAATTCAAGGAAGCAAACAATGGTAAAGCTCTGTTTCCTTCTTTTAGAGCAACTTGCTCTGGCCTTCATAACTGCTAGCTCTGGGTGTAGAAGATGTATTTAATTTCTGCATTTCTTACTGTTTACCTGCTATCTGGAGAGCGTCTGATGTTCCTGTCAATAACCAAAGCAAAACTTCAATGGAAGATTTTTTCGGACTTTGCTGATCTCTTTCTTATAGGCATTCAGCATCATCCATAAAGTGATCTTTAAGCTGTCTTTGGTCATGGTCCTCTGAGAATCCCTCCTAAGTCCTCCTTGGATCTCTGTTAAATATAGAAAGTCCTGCTACAGCCAAGGCCATGAATATCTCTGACCTGGATTTGGATCATCTGTCCTCCTCATGACCTTCAAATCTTCTTTCTCTTCACTAGACATACCAAATTAATGAGTCCATGGATTCCTTTTCCCGCCTTTTCCCACACTTCCTCCTAGGTGCCTGATGAGTTCCCACAGCAGGAGATGTCTCTCCATGAATTGTTTCTCCAGGCTCTTCTTCAGCCTTCCCAAAGCACCAGTCTTCCTCATTAAAAAGCCATCTCCAACCTGTTCATTTGTGCATTGGACAGAGCAAGAGCAGGGCTTGCAGTTAAGTGCTGCATGAGACATGCAATGTCTGGACAGATGAGCAGAGGCAGCAGCATGTACACTCTGTAAGAGCATGGAAAGGAAGCAAGGAAATTCAGCAAGTGCAAACTTAGTGTAAGATGAGAAACCAAGCCAATACAGTTATTGTGAAGGAAAGTAAACAGTTAAGTTCCCACTTCTACCCTGGGTGTCTCAGTGGCAATCAGCTTGCTTTGTGATTAAGAATGCTCTTTTCAGGTGTTTGAGAGAGGAATGTGAAATTCAGCAGTAGAAAGATGAATCAGCGTCTGTTGCGGTTAGTTTGTAAATTCCCACTGCATAGTGTAAGATAACAATACCCGGAGACCTGAATTCCTCCACCTTGAGGAAGCCCAACAACAACATCAAGACAAGCTTATTTCTGCACATATGGATGTGCATGCCTTGAAATTATGGATCAATTTCCTTGTAAAGAAGGAGGTAAAAGGTTGTGTGAGAGAGCACGGGTCACAGAGAAACGAATATACAGTCTGGTAACTATGAAAGTGAATTATTGTGGGCTGCTTGGTAAATGGCAGTAGATTTTTGTGGAAGATAATCCTTGTGAATAACAAACATGAAAGGTATTTATGAGAAGGATTTGAGGTGTATAAAAATGATACCAATCAAATCATTCACTTGGCTTAAAAATACAGGGCATATGTGCTTTAAATGTATGAACTTCTAACATTCACAATAACATAGTATTTCTATTAATGCTGAGTTAATTGGTGCAACAGATGACTGAATACATTTCAGCAGGTTTAAAATCTTATCACTTACTTACATATTAGTGACCATAACCCCTAGAAGCTTGGAAAATATAGATGACTTCCATGAAGATAAGTTCAGACACAGAGACATTCAAGTGAAAAGAATATAAAAGAAATAATTAATTAAAGACATTTTCAGGAGGGTAGTACAACAAATAAGGTTACCAAATACTGGACAACTACCTGCAGCGTGTTAGATTAATATGATTTATTACCTTCTCTTATGTCAATCTAAAACTGTATAACTTTATCTTCTTTGTTGTGCCCTGAAGCACTAAGTTTTGCTGTATAACAAGAGAGCCTGAGTTAAATGTTCAGTAAACATTAAACCTTAAATATTCTTGAATCTCTTTGTCCTGAAATTATGCTGTTGATTCTGCCTTTACAGTCTCCTCATTCTCAGTGACCAACCCTCCCAAGAAAAGAAGACAGACTTTGCAGCTGGAAGTTGGTGTTATGTTCAAAGTAATTATTTTGGTAGCTAAAGTGAGAACTAGACATCGCTTACATACAATGTCCTGTCCTCTAGCACCAAGGCTGCAACTTTCTTGTATATTTTTACCTGAAAGTTATTAGGAAACAGGGGTTGCATCTCTGAGCAGCCCAAGACCAATCCTATTGTGAAGGGGGCTGTTTTCCATGTATTTCGTACCTCACTCAAGTCCAGAAATGGAGCATGTCTACTTTCCTGGGGAATACTGATTCAGAAGCTGCTCTCAAAACATACTTGAACATGTGCCATTGCACAAAAGTGCATGTACAAGGACAGAGAGGGAAAGGAACATGATGAGTATGGCCTTCAGACAGAATAAGAAGACATATCCTTCTTCCAAAAATTACTCTCCATTTTATTCCAAATCTGTTTAAGGTAGGATAAGAAAATAATAATTGCATCAGGCCTGAGACACAGAATTATTACTGGCCAGTTATGTACTCTTTATTTTCCACTAGAACTATTTTGAGGGAGCATTTTCATTAAAATGGTGGAGGCACTAGAAAAACAAGGTATTGCAATATTCCACTGTTCATGACTGAAATGGTGTGTCATCTATCTGTCTTTGACCTGTGTTTGGTGTTGGTGAGGCTGGGAAAAACACACTGAACTCTTTTTCACCCATTACATTGGTTTTGCTATTGGCAGTATTTACTGGCATAAGTCCTCAAATAGCCATATAACAAACAGTCTTTTGTATGATACCATACTTTGCTTTCTCATCTGTTCTTGTTTTCATGCCAGCTTGTCTGTAACATATAGGTCTTTTTATTGTTATCAGATACTGTCTGCCTGGCAGTAGTATGGGTAGCAACATCCCCTCCCCTTGCCTAGCAAGGTTTAACCTGCTCAGTAAGGGAAAAGAAAATGTTTGCTTGAAATGCAGATGTGGTGTGTCAGAGGCTGTGTTACACCTCTGTGGGATTTCAGTGGGAACCTGAAGTGCATCCAGAACTCATGGCGCTTGGAGTCAGGGAGATGCAGCAAAATCAGTTATCACCTCTTCAGGGCATGGATCCCTGCATCTAGGTGTGACAAAAAAATTCAGTTGTAATTAGAAAGGTTGTTCCAGGCTAGGTCTGGGTGATTAATTAACTTTTGTCATGCTGACTGAATGGGGGGAACTTCTGACTGAACAAGGAATAGGAATTAACTAAAGTCTGGCTGAAACAAAACTACTTTCTGCAAAGCAAGCCAAGAACTACGCCCAGATTTATTTGGGTTCTCCATTAGACCAAACATTTTGTATATATTCCTCACTAATACCTCTTCCTTATTTCTAAATTATTTAACCCCATTCCTCCCCACTGACCCCCCTTAAATTAGGTCCCATTTTAAAAAAAAAAGTTGCATTTTCAAAACTTGGAGTATAAGTGTTCTGTTTTGAAAAAGGGGAACAAATGCAGACCTTTTCCAAATGAAATACATGCTGAAAAGCAGAGTTGTGAAGTTTTAAAAATCCTCCTATGCTTTTTTTAAGATAAGTTTTGATAAATTTGCTCCAATTTGTGAATAGTTTTTCTCCCTGTGCTACTTCCTTTTCCAGTGAAGTGACAATTTATTTGAATGTTTTGTCGAGCTCTGTTCCAGCCACTTGCTTGCTGCACACAAAGCTGAAAGCCACTTAAGTATTACTTGTGGTTGCTTATTCCTTGGATGTGCTGCAGAGCAAGAAAAGAGAAATCATCTTACTTGAAGAGCTATGTGTTAGTTTTTACTAATTTCCTGCAAAACCTTAGCCTAAACATATCCAGCAAACAGCTCCTACTTTTATAATACTACTCCCAGCTTGGTTGTCAGTTTTCCTGCTGCACAGTACTTTAGAAGATGCTCAGTCAGTCAGATCTTCAGGGAAACCCCTAGATTTCCCTTCCTATTATTCATGGGGATTTCCCAGTCTGCTGCAGAAAAACAAGGATCAAAGTGTTTTACATGCTGTCGGATGTCTCCAGCTTCTTCATCACACTTAAAAGCTTAAGCAAGTGAGTGGCCATAAATAGAATTATTGAAAAAATAGAAGTGAGAGGAACACAAACATATTTTACAAACTGTTTTATTAAAATAGCATGCATAAGACAGCTTAAGGCTTTAGTTTTTACCATACAACATGGACTATGGAGAACAAAAGAAAGTAAATCTGCAGTTTTAGAACTGTATTTTTTTCTAGCAAGGTAAGTAGGAGAGACAAAGTTAGGGACATGTCTTAAAACAAAATGAATTAGAGATAGGCCTGAGTGTGCTGTTTGAGATCTATCTGTGTAATCAGCCTGTTTAAGGACAAACAACATAGATCTTTTAAGCCAAACTGAGGGCATTGGGCTAGAGTGTGGATTTGTGTCTGTTTTATTAGTTAAATACAGCAGGAGAACAGCCCAGTTCTGCAGTTTGCTCTGGGTTTCAGGAATCATAGGTCTCCCACCTATGCATCTGGAGTGCCTGGCCCTGCTTCCTATAGCTCACCAAGCCATTAAAAGAAATGTCATATTTATGCACACATACACTTCCCTCAAATGTAATAGAAAAGAATGCCGGACCCAGAGAAAATATTTTCACATTTAGTGGGTAATTGCTACTTTGTTTTCTAACAGCAACAATGTTGGAAATGCTGACTTTCAATCATTGCCAAAAGACAGTATAGCTATCTTAGAAATACTAGGGTGGAAGAAGAAATAGGCATAAATTTTGCCAGAATTTATCTTGCATACCATTAACCAGTCTGTGACATCTCTGGATTTCAAATTATTTACCTATTCAACCTTGTATTTGAGACAGGTATTAGTTACAGGGAGAGTAAATATTTAAAATATTTATTAAACAAATATTTCTTTTAAATATTTATTTAGTAAAAATTCCAATATTCTAAATATTTATTTAAATATTTAAATAAATAAATGTATCAGTGTTTTTACAATCCAGTAGGGGTGGGAACTCTTTCAGGCAAAATATAGGTGTACAACTTATTTGCTCATGTATTTAGAACAAAAGTGAAATCACGATGAAAGAAGAAGTCCGTTTCCCACCAAAGTTTGATGTGGCTGAGACTGAACACATCTCCAAACGTAAGCATGTATATGGTATAATGCTGTTTTTACTCCCTGCTAACTTCAAACTTGGCCTTTTTTTCAATGAGTCTCATATTTTTATGTTAAAAATATGTTAAGTTAAAAAACAAGAAATCCTGCATGTATCCACAATTGATTGTAATCATTATCTTTCAGTTTTTCAGCAATGTAAGGATGGTTGCAGTGCATCTGAGAACTGTGCAAAAACTCGCTCGTTCACCCTTGAATAACACAAGTGTCTGCAATCACAACTAAGTTTTTGAAGCGTGAGGGATTTGAAAATGAAAGAAAGATAGACACTTTGACTCTAGGTGAAAATCTGTCCTCATAAGGGCTGGAATTCACTGCAGTCTGCTTGAAATATGTTGAGTTAAGTGTTAGAAAATAAATGCTTGCTTACATATATAGGAATAAAAGTAGCAAATATTAAATGACTATTTTTTTGGCACCTTTTGAGAATAGTGGGCCAAGTTAACTTTAGCAATGAGCTTCTTCCTCTTATGTTTGAGTCCTGAGTTCAATACGTTTAAATAAGAAAAGATTAAAAATCTGTGCTAAAGTATTGGTGGAATTATGCAGGAGCTAACTGTATATATCTAGGGAACGTGAGAGCTTAAAATAATGCTCATTTATTATTTAATTATTTAATTCAGCTGCAAGGAATTCTTGTTCATGCATTTGTCATTGACTTTCCTATTTGGCTTGGTGTTGTCTTCTGCTGTATGCACAGTGTAGCTTCCTTGGCCCTGTGTATGTATGTTTGAATCCGTCATAGATTTCTGTACACACATAGCAAATCAGGCTGATCTCTGTGTGAGATGCCTGTTGGTGGAGGTTTTTTCCAAGCCTTTATCTCCTTGACTGCTTTTTTGTAGTGTATGGATAGTGTTAGAGTGCCTGGAAAAGGTCCCAAAACTCTTGGCAAAAGATGTAATAATGCCTAATACTAATTATTTTTAATTTTAGTCTTTAGGGTTTTTTTAATTCCCTGGTCATGATCATCTTGCTTTGCAGGATAGATTGAGGGAGATAGCCTGATGCACCCTTATCAACGAAGGAAATAAAACTATGGAGGGCATGAATTATGGTGTGGCTTTGAGCCTTTCTGTGTCCTTGTTCAAGACTGCTTGGGACAGAGATGTCTAAGAAATCAAACTACATAGCATGTTTCCACGCTGTTGTTAGATACTGGAATGAGCTACCTCAAGGGCCTCTACTCAGAAGATCTGCAGGGGCAGGGGGGTCTCTCCTTTGCCTCATTTCCCTTCCTAACAGAACCATCTAGACCCTCAGACCTCTGTGCTAATAAAGTAACGATGCTGCAGGGCTGCCTTTCTATGGGCAGAGGGTGGCACCCTCCGAGGTCACTGTAGTGGACAGCAGTGACATTGCCAGACTTTTTATCTGCTGTGAAGGGGACTAGAGCTGGGAAGAAGACCTCTCTCTTGCTGTAATGGTGGCTGCTCTGTGCACAAATGCACATATGAAATACACTGCTCATGTGAGACTTAGCTGCGAACTATGCATGCATTCAATTGTTGTTGTAATATTTAGTCTTCAGAAATTATGAAAACAAACCTCACTTCTTCTAAGTAATTTTTAAAAAGTGGAGAGAAAACTCTTACCCTTAAACCAAAGGCTTCACTGAGTCCAGTCTGGACAGTAAGCGTAAAGCATAGCAAAGCAAAGCTGTCCAAGCCTGGCAGCTGCCTGGTTTCCTAAAAAGTGAGAACTAATATTGTCATGGTGTTGTACCTCGTTTCCTGAAAAGACGGGCTCCAGGACCTGTCATTTATTGTCATCCAGGTTGTTCACTTTACACTTTTCCCTGATGACCGATGTAGTAACAGAGTCGGTAACTCTTCCTGCCACCTTTCTACCTGTCCCACGGTGGTGGGACAACGGTTTACCAGGCTGGGTCACACCGTGCTTTTTCCAAAGGCCAACGCTAGATGGTGTCCCTAAACCTCCAGAAAACCGCTCAGCCTCGTCTCGGCTTGGAAATCTCAGAAACGGTTAAAAAAGCGGAGTGGTGTGTTGTGCTGGGATGGGATGGGATTCGATGGGATATGTGTGTGTCTGTATGTGTGTCTGTGTGTTTTAATCCCCACACACTATTTATGTGCTTAGTTAGTGACATGTGAAACAATTTTCTGTGTTAGTCCCTGGTAATAATTATTTTAAGCAGGCACATGCTTTTCCTTTCCTGTTTTCCCTGAACACCCACACGGAACTGGAGGACAGTTGATTTGAGGGCATGTTAATGATATTTCCAGAAGACAGGACAGATGTTAGCTGTTCTGGTCCCAATCAAGTGAGCTCTCTGTATAAGGGGCAGCTATCCTAGTGCAAGTTGCCTCCTTGAATATCATAGCTGTGTTATGTGCATGTATCTTTGCCAGACAGGGACCTGCATGTCCACAAATGTCTCTCTAGTATAAAGTTTTCTGCAGACCATGCTGAATCAGATGACAATACACACTTTAGGCTTGATTCTGCTCACACCTGAGAAAAACATACATAAGTTCACTTGTAAGAGAAAAATCCACAGGCATGCTTGTGTCTGGAAAATTGGATATGAAGGCTTTTTCACCCTGGTGTTATAGTGCTTAGGGTGTTTTGGTTTGGGGTTTTTTGGGGTTTTTTTTTTTTTGGTATTCAGCAAGCAGCATGGAAATTGCAGGAAGCTGTGCAGGTTGCAGTGTGGATAAATGAGGAATAGACACTGAGCTTGCACCCTTGTTGCATCTTTCCTGAAGGTGCAGGATCTTTTAGAGAGGAGCCAGTTCAGTCCTAAATGTTTGCAAAAATGCATCCCCTGTAACTCAAGGCACCCACCTGGACCATCAACTGGCTAATTTCCTTGTATAGGCAATGAGCTGGGGAAGACAGGCATTTCCAGCAGGTGATCTTGAAAAGAAGCTTAACTCCTCTGAGTACAAGGGTGAGCCATAGGGAGACAAGTTTCCAATTTAGCTGGCACGAACTAATTCAGTGGGTGTGTAAACCGAGCTGAAATGACTGTCAATCACCCAATTACTCAGCACAGGATGTATTATTTGTTACTGATGTTAGGCTTTACTGTCTGTTAGTGTATTAGAACTGTGACTGAGGTTGCCTTGTGGCCAAATATTTCAGTTTTTTTCAAGACATTGTAGTTAGAGTTTTCTTCAAGCCTTACTTCCTGCAAAAGGGACTGTGTGACATAACCTCTTCTTTTTTCTACTTAATTTCTAGAAAGAAAAGGATCATTTCAAGCTTTCATGATTGACTTAGAAGGCCTCTCTTGTGGTTTAACCCCAGCCAGCAACTAAGCACCACGCAGTTGCTCGCTCGCTGCCCCTCCCCCTCCTCCAGTGGGATGGGGGAGAGAATCAGAAGGAAAAAGGTAAAACTCGTGGGCTGAGATAAAAACAGTTTAATAGAATAAAAAGGAAGAAACTAATAATGATAATAAAAATGACAATAATAATAATAATAAAAGAATTGGAATACACAAAACAAGTGATGCACAATGTAATTGCTCACCACTTGCTGACCGATGCCCAGTTAGTCCCCTTTGGCCAGTTTGGGTCAGCTGTCTGGGCTGTGTCCCCTCCAAACTTCTTGTGTCCCTCCAGCCTTCTTGCTGGCTGGCCATGAGAAGCTGAAAAATCCTTGACTTAGTACAAACACTACTTAGCAACAACTGAAAACATCAGTGTGTTATCAACATTCTTCTCATACTGAATCCAAGGCATAACACTATACCAGCTACTAGAAAGAAAATTAACTCTATCCCAGCTGAAACCAGGACAGGCTCTTAATATTTGAAAGACAGGAGCTAGCAGCCTATGTACCATGAGCGCTAATACTGTTTCACATCCTCTTGCAGCCTGCTACGCCGCCAACACCTCAACCCACCTCTGCCAGATGGCCCCAAGCTCCTCCTGCAGCACCCTGCCAGCTCTCATCCCAAGGCTGGATCAGCCCAGGACCACGCTGCGAGTCTGGCTGGTTCAACCAGGAGCTCTCTCTGCTGCCTGCACAGCCCTGAAGGAGATGACGGGAAGAGATCGACAGAGTTTAAAGCACGGGTCGGTCGTGAGCAGTGGCTCACTATCTAGGTGGCACGTCTGCACTTTCTTTAGCATCTTCCTTCACAGGATTTTCTGTAGTTGTCCTGTAAGCTGAAGGGCATCACCCGCTGACCACGCAGTGCTGGGGCTGGGTGACACCTCTGGACGGGAGGCTGGAGTCGTGCCTCCAGTGCCCACGGAACACAGCAGCTGGCGGTCGGGTCAGGCGTGGTGTGGTTCAGTTTCCTCCGCTGCCCGTGGCTTGCGCTGGCTGGCGTGTTGAGGGCTCCCTCTCCCGTCCCCACGCACGGCAGCTGCACAGGCCCTTCAAAGGGTCCTTAATTCCCCGACTGCTTGTGGTCACAGCGTGTTTCACAAGGCTGAGGCCAGGGCTGAGGCCAGGGCTGGTGACAGCCGATTTCAATCCTCCTGCTGTTCGTACAGCCTCACTCCTGGTGCTCCGGGGTTAAACTCCATCCCTGAGCACTACTTGAGTGAGATAATCGTTCTGGACCTCAAAAGGAGATGAAGAAACTGCTGTAAGGAGAGAAGGCTAAGAGGCTGTGCAGCTGCTTTCCCTGACAGCCTTCACCGCTGATGTTAGCAACTACAGCCAGTTTGTATCTCTAAGGTTAAGGACATGGTGAGCTTTAGGGTTAGATTTTTGGGAATATAGAAAGTCCTAACCCTGGTAAGTTATCTTAGTTTCAGAAGGTGGAGTCAGAAAGTCAGCTGGGAAAGCAATGCGATTTGATCATAGCATACTTGGAATTAGAAGGTGTTGATGTCTTGCTGGAGGAGGTGACCATGCTAAGATGTTGGTAAGGACTAGCAGCTGTCTTCAGGGGAGGAAAGGTGTGAAGGGGAAAGGCGAGCAGGCTCCACTTACATTTCCTGCCAAAAAGCTGTTTCCCTATTGCCCTCTCATCCAATTGAGTAGGCATGGTAGGTAAACTCTGAGATGGGGATTACAGTCTGGGTTATTAAAGTGCTCTGAAAAGTGGGGGCAAGCCCAATTTAGGACTGTTTCTAGTTAGGATCACTGAGCAATGGGCAGACCTGGGCTGAAGTAGTTCACTATGGGTAGGCTATTTCTCCTTTGAAAGGGAGGTTCATGGGGACATACAAGTGAAGGCTGGAAGGTATCCTGGTGATGGTGGTGGGGTGTGGTGTGGTGTGGTGTGGGCAGAGGAGCTATGTCCCACATGTCCCCATGTATGGCTCTTAACAAACTGCTGTGCTCCCTTCTGGAGTTAATGGGTTGCTTGGTGGGTTAAGCTTAGGGTAGGTTTAGCTTTTAGGAATGGGAAAAACATGGAGATAGGACATTATGTGTTTGCAAAGCTGGACACAGCTGATTTGAGGAGTGGCACCAAAGAAGGTCTTCAGGATAATGTCTGGGGTGGGCCAACTCAGGAGGTCCTCACTGATGCTTTTGTCAAAGCTGAACTTAAGGACATCTTTCGGGAAGGTCTGCACTATGGTCAAAAGGGGCAAGCAGCCCTTTTTAACACCTGTTCCCTAAAAGAGGTTGCTGGCTGCTGTTTCTTTCTGCAGTTCATGGTTACACTTGGGCCAAACACTCATGCTGAGGATCTGTTAAAAGGAAAAAGTATGGAACTAGTGCAGGAGCCTGTTTTAGATGTTGCCGGGCTGGTTTGAGGCTTGTTTTTTGAGCCATTATGACCATTCTTTTGGTGGAAACAGTGCAAAACTCTTGCTGTTAGAGGGTTTCACTGGGAAACAATTTGGGAGTTTTAGTGCTGCACACAATTTCTCTCTTTTTACCTATTACTTCTCTGCTTATTTCATGGGGCTCATAGACACTATTGTGATAGTGGAAATTCAGCACTCTAATTGTAAGCACATGCATTACTCACCTCACTAGGGGTACCACATGTGAAAGACACATGCACTTGTGAGTCTGAGTTACTACACATTGCACTAAATTTTTAAGAGACCTTCTGAAAAGCATACAAAGTAAATAAAACCAAACATGATAGGACAAGTAAGGAAAATTATCATTAGGAGAACTTTGTTGGAGTTCTAGTTGGTTACATCATCATACAACATCAGTCACCGAGTCTTTCCATTTCTTACTTTTGTAAGTCACCAGAACACCTGCAGGTGTTACGTTTGTCATGATTTTGAATATAGTGTTAAAATTTGATCATTAGAAATTAATTACCTGCAATAGCATTATTCAAGCATCAATATGTTGTGATTAGAATTGCTTGGAAAAAGTAGGAATTGTTTGAGTGTTGTTTAATTTTTTTGGTCAGAATTTGAACTAGTTTTTTAATTGATAAAATATCTTAACAGACTTTAAAGGCATGTTTTGCTAAATATGTGTATGCCGGCCATGATATGAGCAATTCCAAAATAAGGTTTTGTTTTATGAAGGATTCAGAATATGCCCATGAAAAATGGGCAACTTAATGCATGCAAGAAATATTGTTTATACAACTACTTTCACTACCTCATTTTGCCAACAGAGACTGAAAGGGAAGAGCTGCATCTGAATTTGAGGCTGTAAAACATAGCAGCATCATTTGGCTTCTCTACTCAAGAGAATGGAAACAGTATGTCTTCCCTGTCTGACATTGAAATTATAAGCTTCTCACTTCTCATAATAATGGGGCTCAAAGAAGTGCTTCAGGCATATTTGTGAAACAGGTCTCTTCTGCTGTGCTGAAAATTTCCCCATATATGTCTCTCACACCCTGGGAAAATGCAGTTCCAAACCTAAGTTACTGAAAGTAACTTCACTTTTTGTCTTTTGAACTCATGGGTGGTTCTGTGCAGGTCCACAAAGACAGGCTTATCAGCCATGGACAAATCGAGATAATGAGTGAAATGTTCCTACTTATACATTCCTCCAGAGAGTCAGAGGTGGTGTCCCTTTTTTTTGTTGAGTGAGACCAATGTAAATAGGATTTACACTAATTTTCTATTTCTTAAGTCCACATTTTTGCAGATTTGGCTTATCAGTGTGTGACTTAATAACAGAGGGTAGACGTATATTCTAAAAAATCATCAAAGACTGTTTGGAAGTGGTGTGTGTTTGTCTCTAAGCATAACCATGCAAAAGACAGTCACTTGTTTAAAGGCCTGAAAGGCCTTATCATCTGGATTTCCAAAAGTTAGATGAACAAAGAAGGGAATAAAAGAGAAATATTAAGCACTCTGAGATTGTTACAATGGCTTCTCAAATGGAAAAAAGCCTACGGGGAGAAGGTAATACTTCATAAAAAATGTCCCATAACTTGCTTTTTTTTTCCTCTGTGTGATTTCAAGAGAAATAAATAAAATATTTACTTTTTTTTTCTGGTTAGAGATGTAAGTAAAGAGCCAGATTCTGCCCAATAGTGCCCAGTGAAAAGACAAGAGACAATGGACATGAAGTGAAATACAGGAAATTTTCCTTAAACACAATTAGTATTTTTTTCACTCTAAGGGTAATTCAGCACTGGAGCAGATTGCCCAGAGAGGCTGTGGAGTCGCCATTCTTGGAAATGTTCAAAACCTGAGTGGAAACAGGCCTGGACAACCTGCCCTGCTTGATCCTGCTTTGAGCAGGGGACTGGAATAGGCAATTTCCAGAGGTGCTCCCAACCTCAGCTATTCTGTCATTCTGTGAAATACATTTTCATATAGAATAACTTTTATGATTTTAGATTAATGGCAGTAATAATAAAGAACACTCAATACACTAATAGTAAATTGTCAAGGGAATTAAGAACCTAAAAAATTTAAAAATGTATGATTGAGGTTTTAAGACCTAAGTCTCAGAAGTCTGTTTTGAGAGCTCAACATGTGCCCCATCTGGTTCTGTATTAGTTTGGAAATCTTGACTTTGGGTCCTTGATCACTTAGCTTATTTTGAAAAACATACTTCAAAACTGCTGTTTGCCTGGAGTTGCATGGGAATTGAGCTTTACAATGAATTTTTGCTCTGAACTACGGTGCACATTTTTGAGGCATGCTCTAATGACTTGATGTGCTGCCCACAAGCATAAATTGCTCCTTGATCTGACAAAAATCGTTTGTCCCCACGCTACTTTATCATCTGATGTTGTGACATTTGAAATGATTAGCTGATTACTTTGGGCTTCGTATTTGTTCAGAAGAGCTTTTACAGCCACAAGCTCAGCCAAAAGTGTCAGATTTATTGTATTTCAATGTTTTCTTCTGGATGTGTTTTCTCATAAGAGTAACAAACTGACTCCTTCATTTCATTTTCCGTTAAAAACTCAATGATGTCCACTCAGCACATTAATAATTCTTGTAATTACAAAGTGAGGGGGGATTTTCCCATGTACAGTTATGTCTTTGTGTGACTGAGCAAGAGATCTGTGCAATGATGTCATGGATTCAAAGTTCACAGTATTTATGCTGGCTGGAAAATAACTTCCAACATTTTTTAGGGTGGTTAGAAGTATTACGTTTGAAGAAGCCCCCTGCTTCAATGCCATGGCATACCTACTCATCAGCATTGTCAGTATGAGGGACATTGTACCTTAAACACGAAAAGTTTAGAAGAATTTCATTGTTTAATTTACATTCCCAGTGGAGGGAGGTTTGCCACCCATGGGCAGGCATGTCCCCAGTGAGTGCCTTTGCCAAATGGTGCAGGTGTGCTCCTGGCCCTCATCCCTGGTGAGATGTGAGCAGGCAGTGCCTGCGTCGTGGGAGCAGGACAGCATGGGAACTGCTGCCTTACTTTCCCTCCCAGGTCTTTCAGATCTTCTGTGCTCACAGCCAATTTCTTGGCCTGTTTTCTGGGGGGGGAGGACCTTGCCTAGTAGATACATTAAAATCAGTTGTGTACAAGCCACTGAGACCAGCAGATACCATTGGTTTTCTAGTTTACAAATCCATAATCCATGATATATCACAGATTTCTGTCCAGCAGGCAGCTGTGAACTTAAATTAAATGATTAGTTATTTCTAAAATACACCAGCAAGCATAATTGGATTAATTCGGCAAAACCAAAATTCCACATTTTTTCATAGACTGCCACTCTGTTTTTCACAGGGAAGTTTGCATCCATGCTGTGGCATTTCCATCAGCCACCTTTTAGTAACTGGGCAGTAGGATCACATGTGGGAATTCAGGAAACGTGAGAAGTTGCTGGGTACGTTCATTTAATGAGAACTGTACATTTGTGGTTACAGAGAGAAATTTTATTGGAGGTGTCATGGTTTCAGCCCAGCCGGTAACAAAGGACCACGCAGCCGCTCGCTCACTCCTCCCGCCCCCCTCCGGTGGGATAGGGAGGAGACGGAGGAGAGAAAAGGGGAAAACAAACAAACAAACAAACAAACCCCCCCACCCACACCCACCCACCCCCGGAACCTCGAGGGCTGGGATAAGGGCAGTTTACTGGGACAACACACACACAAAAAAGAGAAGTTACAACAACAACAACGGTACTAATGAAAGAATATACAAAACGACTGATGCACAGTGCAACTGCTCACCACTTGGAACCCGACGCTCCGCCACTTCCCCCACCGAAAGTCGAGAGACCCCCCCCCAGCCTGCTCCCCATTTATATACTGAGCATGATGGCACATGGTATGGAATAGATCCTTGGCTAGTTCAGGTCAGCTGCCCCAGCTGTGCTCCCCACCTCCCAGGTTCCTGTAAAAATTAACGCTATCCCAGCTGAACACAGGACAGGAGGATAACAACATACGCTCTGAGGGTAGTACACCACAGTGCTGGTCACTGCTGAGGGACCCTGGGACTGCTTCTGGGCTTGCTGCTTGGATTGCAGGTCACGGTACATCCACTGTGGTCAGTGGTGTCACATCAGCGGAAAGGTGGCCTGAAAGAACTTGTCAGACTCATGAGAGTCATCCTGTGCTTAGTCCACTGACTCATTCGTGCTTTCCAGTGTGACTACTTTTACTGTATTTTAAGCACAGAGGTGGAGACAACAATTCCTACTTTTGCAGAAATTCTTGGCTCTGAATATATCGCAAAACTTGATGACAGCTCTGGACATACTGAGGTTTTTCCCCTGCACTTTGGAAATAAAACCTGCTACCATCTTGTGATAAATATTGAAGAGAAAAGTTAGATCCTCAGGATAATGGCTGAAGGAATAACCAGCCACATTTGAATAGTGTAGCATGCAGTTAAGCTCAGGTTCTGATTCAGGTCACTAGCCAATGACCACTTAATAAATGAGCATCTGCTTAACTGTATTAAATGGCTACTGTTATTATTTTAAATATTCTGCTTAATTTTTATTTTCCATAAATCTGCTAATGGTTTCTGGCAAGAGCAGGACAATATTGTGCTTTCCCAGGACAGCTCCCCTCAATACTTGAGTTTGCTGAAGTTTTGAATATACCATGGGGTGAAATGTATTGCATAGTTTGATTGAACTGATTTCAACTAAGGCATAAATCAGAGAATGGAAAAGGTAAGTTGGAAATTGTATGTGGATTAAAGGAAAAGGAATTAAGAAGACTTAGGAGGAGCAGCTGAGGTCAGCTGGTTTGTTCAGCTTGGAGAAGAGAAGGCCGAGGGGTGACCTCATCACAGTCTACAACTTCCTCAAGGGGGGCAGTGGAGGGGGAGGTGCTGATCTCCTCTCTCTGGTGACCAGCGATAGCACACGAGGAGATGGAATGAAGCTGCGTCAGACA
The DNA here is from genome assembly GCF_000737465.1 of Haliaeetus leucocephalus. Classification (NCBI taxonomy): domain Eukaryota; kingdom Metazoa; phylum Chordata; class Aves; order Accipitriformes; family Accipitridae; genus Haliaeetus; species Haliaeetus leucocephalus. Next base: position 495,641 of record NW_010973041.1, read on the forward strand.
CGAGGAGATGGAATGAAGCTGCATCAGGGGATGTTCAAATCGGACATTAGGAAGAGGTTCTTCACTGAGAGGGGGGTCGATCACTGGAACGGGCTCCTCAGGGAAGTGGTCACAGCACCAAGCCTGTCAGAGTCCAAGGAGCATCTGGACAATGCTCTTAGTCATATGGTTTAGTTTTAGGTAGTCCTGCGAGAAGCAGGGAGTTGGACTTGATCCTCCTTATGGGTACCTTCCAACTTGACATTTTCTATGATTCTAAGAAAAAACCCTCTTACTGTAATCTGTGGATTGGAATGAAGAGTTTCCTGTAAAATTTTGCAGTATCAACTGATTTCTTTCGTTCATACCAGTGTAAGAGGAAAACTATATTCTGAGACTACAATATGTGTGTGCATACATCACTGAGTTGAACATAAGGTAGTGAAATTCACAGTTTGGGGTGTAGTACTAAAATTGAAAGTCCAACATGTTATTGACATATGACTAGCTTCTTCTAGTTTTAAATATTTCACAGTAGACTAAGTATGTTTGACTTGGACAAAAAAATGTCTTTTGACCTTCACATGAAAGTGAAAAATACTTTTGCTGTTTGCATAATGAAAGAAGCTGGCTACACAGACAGCTGCAATTTCCTGCTTCCAGCTTTTCGTAACAGAAGCTGTACAGTTTATTCTTGCTGTATGTCAAAGCTGTGTCCCTCTTGTAAGCCACTACATTCTAATTATCCAGTTACTCTATTACAGGATACAAGTCAGAAAATGGAGAAAAAATAGGAGGTTTCATGAACTCTGCAATCAAATCAAGTCATTATTGATTTTAAAGTATTTATAAATGAAATATTTAGCAGACAAGAGTTGGGTGTCATACAATTTTTTAAATAGGGCTATATAAAAGAGCAATTATGCAGTTAATAATATAATTGCCAATATTTCTTTCTTTTTTGACTTAGTAAAGATAGAAGACATCTTAACTTTCCTGGAACAATTGGTGTTTGAGTAAGCATGTAGTACGCTTGCTCAGTGTAAGCACTTTTCATTTGTTCACCCAAAGATGAGCCCGAAGGAGGGTCAGCCAGGCACAGTTATGTTTATACACATAGACAAACTTACTGACATAAACAGTCTTATTGTGTGAAGTGTTGCTGCCCTTGAGAAGGGTGGCAGAGCTCCCACTGACTTTTATAGCAGCAGCTTTTACCCACTGAATCCAGGTGGATTATTGTGTGAACAACAGTTTGGTGCAAACAAGACAGTAGCTATACATAACTGTAATGGTTGTGGCACTGCAGTGCACCTGAAGTCTGTGTTTGTTGGCTGAGCACCTGCCCTACCTGTGGTGTCTGTAGGAACCAAGTATTTGCAGGGGTGCAGGTGGACTTCAGTATTGTGAAAGCACTTGATCTGCAAGAAACTTAGGCAGACACCAGACTGAGAGCTGAAAATATGACAAAGTATATATTAGGATTTGATAATAAATTGAGCACACATCAAGCTGGAGGGTTCAGGCTGCTCCTTTTCACATCCCTCTGTCAGTCTGCACTGCAAGAGGAGATACATAACTTTCTAAATGTGCTCATGTCCTTAGATTGAAAATGTCTCACAATTTTTACAGTAATTCAGATTCTTATTAAAAAAGAAACATTTCCACATCATAACATGGAAATATTACAGGTATTTCCTGCCAATGTGCTTTTTCTAGGTGGAAGCTGATAGAAGTGGTAATAATTTCTTTTTTTCACCAGATGCTTCCCCTGCAAAGACACCGACCAGGATGTCAGTCCCACTGTGTGAATATGCATTTCTTTGAGAAATTAGTGAACAGGGCATTCTCTTTCTAAAGTCTATTACAGCTAACCATGAGGTTAGCAGCGAATCCTGCCCTGTGTCTTATCTGAAGCTTGGTTTTATTGCTCATCTGCAAGTCAGGCATTATACACTTATTTTTACATTTTTGCTCAGGCCACATGTAAAGTCCATGAAGCCCGAATTGGCTGATAATTCTGACTATCACCTATTCGTTACTTCATGCAGGAGGGAGCCTTTTTGGCCAATCAAGCCTGTAAACTCTTTAATGCACCTTAATCATTTGAATATAATTGCTTCTTGCTACCTATGGGACATGTGTATACTCAATAATGTGGGGAATACACAAGATTATCCCAGCGATTTTCTTTCCAGTATGAGCCTTCAAATGAAAAAGTGGACAATAAAATAATTGAGATAATGAAGATTTTGGGTCCTTCAGTTGCTGTCAGTCATGCACGCCTGTTGTCATTCTACTGCACTACTTTTCAGGATTTAAAAAAATATATTGGACCAATGGCTCCTACAGTGTTTTGGAGGATAGGACTGTGGAGTACCAAACACCTGTTGAAAAACAGGACTGAAATACCATACACGTTGGTTGACACAGAAGCTTTAGAAGCCTTGTGAAAAATAAATTTAGCTCCCAGATGGGCAGGGTTTTTCAGTGAGCAGCACTGAACAGCACTGCTGGCAGCACTCACCAGCTTTGCTCCTTAGGCCACAAACATTAATGACAGTGGTCAGCCCCTGTACTATTCCCTCTGGTTTTTTATATGTTAAACTCCCTGGTTTAGGTGTAGTTTCTGTTGCAGTGTATCAGGACCCAAAGGGCTTGAGATAAAATATATTGGAATGAAAAATGATGTTAATTTCACAGGGGACTGCATTAGAGGACATTCAGGTCTTCTTCAAACGACGGTACCTTGAAGAGTCTCCTGGAGCCAAGGATAAAAGAGTGCAACAAGGATCATTTCTCTGTTACAAAGCTACTTACAAACTATGCTGAGTTCCTGACATAGTACAGGCAAAGGTAATTTAAATAATCTTTTCTTCCATTTCTTGTCCTTTGCCTTGCTGAGGGTAAAAATAATCTCTAGTATAATTTTATTGTCTTAGAGCTTTGCATGGTCCCTTCCCATGCCTTCGTGAATGGTGGGATATAGAAATCTTGAGATAAGAGAAACACTTTTTTAAGGTGGAGAAAACAATTTTAAACCACAGAGACAATGTTTTTCCCATGAAACATATAACATCATGCCAAATGTCACTTTCAAAGTGCATTAGCTGCTCTTACAGGTTAACCTGAGGGGATGCTCAATGGGATCAAACGGAGGAGTCACCAAGGAAGGGGAACGATGCTGTTTGTCCAAATGCTGTTCTGGAGCCTTGGCTTAGAGCCAGAGAACTGTGAGGATACTGCAAGTGGAGGCTGCTACAGAGACATTAGATTCTGCAGTGATGCAGCTAGCCCAGGTGCTGCTTCTTATTTTGAAGCATACCCATGCATTCTGCAGTAATGAAAGGATTAGGGTTTGCACACACACCCCTTGTGTGTTGTCCTCCATCAAAAATTTTATGCTTTTCTCTTGCCACAGCAGAATATAGCATCTGTCTCACATGACATTAATTATGATGTAATTAATTTTTAGTAATTAATTATTCTCTGCATAGTGGACAGTTATTGAGGAACTTATGAAAATGGGCAGTTTTAAAGATCACCTTAGATTCGTTCTGTAGAAATAAAGCTATGCTCAGAACGCTGCTACTGACTTTTAGGTCTGATTTTAGTTTTGATCACCAGAGGGAGTTACAGCATAACTTATTAAAATATTTCTCAGGTCAGTATACAGTCCATTCAAGTCTTCCACACAAAACACAAGGGACTTAACAGATCTAATTAATTTTGTATTGATGTTCATAGTTAATGTTTCTTAACTACTCACCATACATATAGTATTATGGACTCAGGACCATCAAAGAGCTCTTTTGGGTCTCAGTGCTAAAGAAATGCTCCTGTGTACTCTAGTTTTATCAGCATTAGGCGTGGAAAGCCTGAGCTGGAGTCTGTGCACATTGTAAACAGCCAAGGACAGTGTGAGGAATGTAGGATCCCTGGGGAGAGAGGTGGGGATACATGTAAAGAGCCAGGCTGGGAAAAGAGCACTCTGGCTCCCACAGGCACCTTACCTGCTGCCAGATCCCCTTGTCCCTCAGCAGCCCTGCTCCTGTGTTTGGAGCCAGTCTAGTCCTTAAACAGAGGCATTATCCCACAAGCAGCCTTTTTGCAAAAGACTACTATGATGGAAAGAAGGCCTCTGAAATTCCTGGGTTTTCTTATTAATATCCTCCTGACTTACAGAAGGGAAATGCAATTACCCACGGAAGACCTGCTGCCCCTTGCCCACCCTGTCGCTACAACCCACGTGCTGCTCTGGCTCACACTGTTCACATCAGGTCTGCATGACAAGCCATGCTGAACACTTTTGCAAAGCTCCCTAGTGAACTTTATAGCCCTTTGTTTGGACTATCAGAGAGGGTATGGCCGAAAAACTCGGAATAAAGAACTTATCAACACCACTTTAGTGTAGATAAGCAGACACTTCTTTATTGACGGCCGGGTGCGCGGGTGAGTCCTCTCATGAACCATGCACACCTGAACACCAAAACAATACACCTTATATCAAAACTTATTCATGCATATTCATTAGGTTTCCAGGAAAGATTATACATATTCATTAGGTTTCCGGGAAATCATTAGCATATGTAAATGTCCTTTACGCAGGCGCAGTGAAGGTCTCTGGTGGTCTTCAGGAGTCCTCTGGTGGTCTTTCATAGTCTTCCTCACTCGTCCGCTTTTTGACCTCTCAGGTGTTTCCAAGCAGCAAACTGGTGTCCACAACGGTTTCCTCAGTTTCTAAAACAAACACTACAAGACTACTAATCTTTGTCAAAGCTTCTGTGGTTAGATGATTTTAAACAATACTTGAATTTTTATGGTTACACATTATACATTTTCTAAGTTCCTAAGTTCCTATGGCTACATTTCAAACTTAACACTCCCATACCTATGCTTCATAATTTCTACTTTTTAATTGAACCAAACTCCTTTATAATTAGATTTTAATTTCTTTTATCAAAATATTTGCAACAAGGGGAAAACACCTGCCTATGACTTTTAGTCTCTCTTCAGAGGCAAATTAAGGTTTCTGTGTTTTGTGGCGCAGGTCTCTGATCATAAGCTGAAACATTAAGTTTCAGCTGCCCTACCTGAAGACAGGCAATGAAACTATGGAAATTAGGTCAGGCATACAGATTATAAAACTGGTTTTAATGCTTACTTGTAAAATGTTTCAGAAAGCAGCTGGTGGTTGTCCCTGGTTACACCTGCATTCAACAGGACACTGATTGAGAGCAGCTGGTCCCCAAATCTCTCTCTCTCAGGAAGGGAGCTGGGGGAGGAACAGCAGACAGAGGAGGACTTACAAGTTACATGCCATCATCTCATCATGTCTTCACAAGCTGATAGTATAGGTATCAAGCCACAGAGCAGGATTCACAAACAAGATATATGCCACCTAAGGGAGCAGTGGCATTTGCCTATCTGCCACAAAATCACTCTTCGTGAGAGATGTGACAACCAGCTCTGTTCAGAGACCTCTCTGTTACTTCTCACCAAGATCTCGCAATGTCTCTTCAATTGTTGTGTCCTATGGTAACAGAAAACAATTTCTTAGATATGCTGATTAGTTAGTCCTACTTGAGGTCTTCTCTCAATAAAGCCAATAGGATTTAGAAGAACAGTATTTTCCTTATTTACTCTGATATAACCAATATGACCAATTTGCTGAATTAAAACCATCATTTTCTGGGGAAACAATATACAAATAGCAAGAAAGCAGAAACGGAATAATTAGTAAAGAGCATCAGTGAAACAACGGAAATGTAGTCTTGAGTCCTGCAATAAAGAGTAGCATACCATATTAGAGGTGAGTGAGCAGAATACAAGAAGATCAGGTTACTTCATTTGGACCAGGATATATGAGAATATGTGGTCCTGTTCCTTGTTTATCATGCTGGAGTATAATTTCATAGCAAAAGAGTCACTGTGAGCTATGGGTATTAGTTACTGAAATTAGTATTTGTATCCTAACAAATGCATCCACCTGGTAACATGTGAAAGATGCATTTTTCAGACCTCTAATTCCTCTTGCTCAACACAAAAGTCACACAACCCAATAAAAATGGCAAAAGGCATCTGGGACACTCATAGATTGTCGTTTCCCTTCACTACTTGTCCTCTTTATAAGTCTGCCATTCCCCAAGGCACACTGATCACATATTAACACCAGTGTCAGGGTGCATTGTCCTGTGGGAAGGGGAATGAGCGGGTTCAGCTGTCTGTGAGGCGTGAAATTTCTCCCCTTCATGGTCTTAGGACCACCGGACAGTTGGGGCTGGCAGGGACCATGGGAAGTCTCCAGTCCAAGCTCCTGCCCAGAGCAGGTTCTGCCATGGGGTCAGACCAGATTGCTCAGGGCTTTACCTGGTCAGAGCTCAAAATCCTCCAAGGGTGGGGATGACCCCAGCACTTGCTCTTGCTGTTTTCTGCCTGTCCCTGAAACTCTCCTCAATTCAGAATTCAATTCAGTTGTCACTAATACAAGGTGTGTCTTCTCCTGATTACTGGGAGGATTTGTACAGGGCTAAGAAAAAAAAAAGTTTATTGATTAGGCAAACCACCTTTGAAAAACAATAATAGCCTAAATGGCTACCAAACACATCACCATTATATGACCATACGATATCACTGCAAGTAATACTGAGTTACAATTCTATTGCTTATTATTACTATTAGTATTGACACAGGGTTGTACTACTGTGAAGATAATTTATAATCAGCCACAGAAGCACTGTTTCTACTTGCACCATTTCACTTCTCTGAAGAGCCTTTTTTAAGGCTGTTTGCGGCACATTGCAGAAATGTTCTTAAGCTATTACCTTTAATTCACTATACAGTAGTTTCGTTTTCGTGGAGAGGAAAAAAATCCAGGGCCACCCTGGACTGAGATGCAACCCACAAGACTGCTATGCAAAAATGGCGATTTTGTCACATATATTTATTGAAGCAAAATTTAAACTGTGTGTTATTGCAATAGCAGTTAAACATGAATATTCATTGTGGCTGACAATCCTCTTGCTGAAGACCCAGGGCTGTGACAGAGAATAAATAGGTGAATTCCTTAGCAGATACTTGACAGAGAAATGAAGGGTAATTGGGTAAAAAGTTAGAAAAAAGTGACTGTGCTAGAGTGGTGAACACTCATTGCTGGTTGTGACTGCCAACTATAGCAAGAGTTTTGGTTGTGCTAAACCCAGTGACAAACCAAGCACGTCAGTGTTGACGAATGTTTGGCACTCAAGTTTTCACTCTGTGAAACTCAACATCTTCACATCCAGCATCAGAGTTGCCACAAAAAAAGCTATACTTAGATGCAGACTGCAGAAATAACCTGCTGGTCAGGATTTTCTTTCCCTTTGGAAAGCCAGTAAAATGTACCGTTTAATGCAGAATCTTGGTCCAAAGGCCTTAGAGACTGAAACCTAGTGGGTTTATTGTTAGAATGTGTGCTGATACAAGGGGAAGTGCAAGTGTCTTTATCTGTACCAGGCTATACGAACACTTAGAACTCACCACAGGGCCCTAGAGGAGATAGTGTGATGTGTTGGGAGAGGAGTGTGGGGTAAGTGGGAGCTGTAGGTGGGGGAAAACCAGGCAGTCAGGGCTGGAGCCAGGGTGGGGTGCGCACCTTCCTCAGGCACTTCGGTCACCCTCCTCTTCAGGCAGGGTCTGGTCTGCAGCCCCCAAGGTACACTAGCATTGAGTGATGGCATCGCAAAAGGAGTGGATTGATCAAACAGGCTGGAAAGGAGAAGATTGAGGGAAGAGGCTGGAAAGGGGAGGCCATCATTGATGGGTACAATTTTTGCTGTTGTTGGCACTGAATACATTAAACTATACCCTGTGTGAAGATTTGTAAGATATTTTAGTTCTGGTTTAAGGGAAAACCTGTGCTGTTTTCATAATGATCAAAAAGTGCAGCACGTAGTGACTGTAAGTGATGCATGTGATTAAGTCTGATGTTTGATGTGTACCTATTTACTTCTCTTTAATGCTAAATGAATCTTCTTTTCGATAAAGGAAAATTTCTGTTTATTACCAGCAGTTCTTATTATTCTTATTATATTTTATAGCTTTTAACCTGTTCTTGTAGGCTTTTATAAAGCTTGGATGTAGTGGTCTATCAAATGGAATTCTAGGCATTTGCTAGTAATATACTTTTACAAAACACACAAGAGAGTGCTCATTGTCTCCAGTAGTGTAAAAATAACAGTTCCAGACAAAATATGGCCATGTTTTCTTAACTTTCAGTTGACCTATAGGATTGAAATATGGGGGAATATTTGTATTTTATTTTACACTGAAAGTTATGTAAAACGTTGTTAGGAAAACTGTAGGATTTGGGTTCAGATGAAAGAAAACCCTACAGAGTAAAGCTGGGAAAAAGTCTGCTGAGATACCTGCAAGTAACTCCATCTATATGTCTGACAGCAAAATTTGACCTGAAATGCAAGCACGGCTTTAAGACTCATGCCAGCTGTGTGCAGACAATCTCGTGAAGCTTTCAGTGTGGAGAGAAAATTCATGGGTTCAGTGCAGAACTGGACATCTGTAGGATAATTAAATTCTCAGACATGGCAATATTTAAGGTTGATGCAAATTTTGGAAGAGATGTAAATGCCCTGCTTCAGATCTGTCTAATCGTTAGCAGTTAGAGATCTGAATGAGTCACAGAGCTGGCTAACATGAGGGTCTTGCACCTTCTGAGGAAATGGTACTAAGTAGTGTTGGAGACAGGATGCTGGGCTAAACCAACTTCATATTTTATCTTACATAATAACTGCTGAAAACTCTTGGGACTTTATTTTGCCTTTTTTTTTTTTACACTTGAGGCCTGTGGTTACCTCCTGAATGTTCCTGCGTGACTTGTTTCTGGACTTCTTTGATACCACCATATGCCTTTTTCTCAATCTCAGTTGCTCTGTGCATTCAAAATGTAAGTTCTCTGGGACAGCATCTGTCTCTTGCCACATGGTTGTATAGTTTCTGGAGGTATTGTACAAACAAACAGCAGCAACAAGCCAAATTCTATAGTGTATCCATTCATACTATATTACAGAAAACTAAGATGTAGCTGGAGGTTTCCCAGTTGAAATGACATCCTCATTGTTTGCATCTACCAAAAATTTTATGCTCTGGAACTTGCAATCCATGTCAATTCATTTAACAAAACATAACTCAATGACAGGCATGTCAGTAAACATTCAAACAGGCTCAGCACACAGAAGAGCTAGCACAGCCTTCCTTCGAAAAATATATCCCATATATAATTTACCCCATTTTTTTCTGAAAGAGTAAATTGTGTCTTCTGTTATGTATTTTCCATGGGAAGAAAAGGTGTGGCATTAGGTTTTCTGAGAATGTTTTTTTGGGTTGTTTTTTGTTGGTGTTTTGGTTTTTTTAATAAAAAGTAGCAATATGCATCACCTTAACTGCAGATCAGTAAGGAAAATGAAACATACCATGCTGTTTTCTTCTAATATGTAACTCTTCCTCCCCACTTTGATACTTCACATGACACCATATGGACAGAGAGTCTTGAAATGGTGCCTGTGGCTGTGAGTGTGGTGCTTGGGCAATACCTGCCATCATATGTCTCTTGCACTGAAGTAAGTGTCCCAGAGATGTGCTCTGCCTGGCCAGTCACACGGGGTTCAGTGCAGACTGTCTTTAGGCAGCACACAGATCTGGATAGAATAAGTCTGTTATTTCACATTAGCTAGTTGGTTCAATGCATAGAGTCATCTGCAGCACAGGAAAACCTGCTGTCCTATTTGTTTTAAATCAGAGGCTTTAATATTGATATTCAAAAATTTAAAACCTGGCAGGATTTGAAGAGGGAAAGAGCATGATACTATGCAAAAATTGCAGAAACTCTCCGGCATTTTTTTGCCTGGGTGATTGAATATACCTTACGAAAAAAAAAATCTTTTCCTTAGACAGACATTCTTAGTTTATTCCAGTGTGATTTCTTTCAGGTACCTTAATACCACTTTTTTGACATGGTGGTGTCACTTCAGGTATTAAGTTCATTATGAAAGAACCTTCTGAATAAGACTGATTTGTTTTCTATTGATTAAATAGTGGTGTTCTTTGTATGTGCAGGGTTTGGGTAGTTTTTTGATGAAATGTACTTAACGCACTTGTAAGACAGTTTCTGGCAGCATAGTTCATTTTTGTTTTCATGCTGGAGGTGACAAAATTCAGTCTGACCTACTCTGCGAAGAAGCCTTGAGCTGGGTCTGCTCACATACACCAGAATACAACTATACAAACACCTGGGCAACCTGGGGTTACAATAGGTGTTCCTGTGCACATTGCACTTTATCATATCCACAGAACAGATATAATTATGCAAACAGATGTGACTGGGACAAGAACTGACTGAGAATGAATAAATTCAGACAGACTCCGAACTATTACCATTAGGTGAGATTATTTATATAGACCTGAATGATGGCACTTGTGAAATGTATTGTGTGTGCACCCGCTCTGCTGAAGTGGTTTAGGACTCGTAAATCATTAAGGCAACCAAACACAAGTTTATATTTGTAGTCCAAACAGTGCAAGCATTTCTTTTAAAGATCCTTTGCAACTGAATATAGGTTAAACAGATCCAAAAAGCATGTGGAGAGATTTTATTGGCTAGCATGTGTTTGAGTAATAACCAGAAGACATAGCTACTTGCACTGGCCAGTTCCAGATGCAGAAAATAGAGTTCCATTTTGGGGCAGAAAAAGTCATTTTAAAGAAAGAATACTATGTGGCTGTGTGGAAGTGTTATAAACACTTTATTTCCTTTCCAGAAAACTTTCTTTCTTCCTTGGTGCATATTGAAGCACACATTCCCATATGCCATTGTGTACCAGTGTAGAATTTAAAGTTCAGTGTTGACTTTGCCTTTGCTACTATTTAGTTCAAAATAAAAATAAGTGGCAATTTATTTGCTAGACTTTGGTGGATTTGTACAAAAGTGTTTAGGATATAAATAGTTGCTCAAATGGCTTCAGTAATCCATGCCTTAGTGTGGTTGTATGAACCTCCTGTGTATATACTACAACAGAGATGAAATGACAAAACCTAATGAACTTGTCAGAACATGAGGAAAATGAGGGAAACCTGGGTTTTTCTCATTTTTTTTGCTTTTGAGAGGAAGGAAGTTAAACATAAGATTTTATATCAAGATTTTTTTTCCCCATCTTTTTAATAGGAAAAAGATACTTACTATTCCTTTCTCAAAAGACTTTAGCCATGCCTTAACTCTGCAGTTTGGGGACCTAGGGAGACATAATCAGGTCCACAATGAATTCTGCCATACATTGTCGTTACTTACACAGCCATTCAAGCCAACTATCTCCACAAAATACAAACTCACTTCTCTGTCTACAGCAGGGACGATACTACTTCCTAACAATTAGCTTTTGATCACCAGAATGTGAAGAAGTACTGATGCATAATTAACAGTCTTGTACAATCTTAAATGTGAATAATGGTTTAGTCATTGCCACCATATATCTGTAGCTGAGAGACTAAAGCTTTAATTCCTAAGGGTAAATTCTTCTCCCCTATGGAAGAGGAAGTGTGTTTACATTGTGTGGAGACTGACAACGGCTGATTTTTGGGGGAGATTTTAGAAGGACATTTTTAACACTTGACTTTAAAATTTGTTGGCTGAAATTTCTTGGAAGAAAGGATGAGATGCTGAAATTTATGTTTTCTCTGTTCACAGTGAATCTAAACACATGTACCCATTAGCCAATGAGAAAGACTTCTCTGGAAATCATAAATAGAATGACTGTTTAAAGAATTGGGTTTTTTTTCTGTGTATACATATATAAAAAACTATTTTATGAGAAATACCACAACAACATTTATAAAACTTATCCTATACTTGGATATAACCTAAACAGGATATATACTTATCCTATGTATCCTAATTTTAAAAAAATTTCCTATATTGCAAACTTTACAGATGCTGTAGTTGCTATCCGATATCTGCTTGAGCTGAAGCTGAATTATGTAGTTTGGCTTCTAAATCCTGGAAAAATTAAGCAAAGCATTTGCTTGTTTTTTAGATTTGCATTCCCATTGACAGAACCTGCTGAGTCCATCTATGGCCCCTTGAAATGAGCAACCATATTTCATTATGCTTCAGCACTGCTGAGCGTGTTACTACTGTGAGGATGCACAGTGCATTAAAGACAGTAAGTCTGAATTTTTACGCTGATTGTGTCAGTGCCTGTGTGACTGGATGTCATGCAAACCCAATACACTGGAGCAAATCCAGACACCTCGCACCACTATTTTTCTCTCCTGATGAATGGTGTTGGGGGACAAGAGCATTATGAAGTCTGATCTGTACATAGTTTTTCAGTTCATATATGATGCACACTTCACCAGAAGATCATACAATGTCCATCCTGCTAATATCATCCCTTGGTGCCACAAATCCCAAACATAAAAAAGAGCAAGATCCTGTTTGTGTTGATCCAACTGTGAGGATAATCAGGACAATTGGCAGAAAAAAAAGAGAAGGTTGACTTCAGTTGTAGTGATATGGCTTCTCAGGGTTTGTTCTGCATGAAGATAAAATCCTTCTCTGCTTTTGTTTTTTCCAACATGAGGCACAGAACTTTTCCTGCAGCAAAGTACTTTACTTTTCAAAATGCAAGAAGTTTTGAAAAATCCCAGTAGAGTAAATTTGGTAGAGATTTTGACCATGTTGCTATCTTCAGATGTGATGAATAATCATAATTTGTGAGTCACTGATGGTGAAACAAAAGACAGACCTGTGAGTGGAAAGAAATGCTTACAGCTTTGTTTTGTTAGCAACAGACAGAATATTTCATTCAGTTCTACTGATGCAATTCCATTTTCCACTCCATTACACCTAAGAGCACTTCTCTAACTTTGAAATAATTTGTTTGAAGAACACATTCTGTGGTTCTTTTTTTTTCTTGTATTAAACTGACTTGGTGACATTATAGGGCTCATTTTCACTGTATGAGTTAGACGTTATGTGTCCATGAACTGTAGCTGTCAGCTGGCCACCTGGAAAAACAAGCTGCTCAACAACCATGTAATTTGTCTTTTGTCTGACTTTTGGTACTGTGGGTTTTTTTTGAATTAGTGCTGAGCAAACACTGAAAGGAAGCTTTGCTTGAAGCAATCTCCTTTCCCTAAGTGGCATCTTAGTTACAAATTAACAAATGGTGTAATGCTGCTAAAAGCTTTAGTTAACAGCATTTCTGTATAACTGGATTCCATAAGAGAAAACATGTCCTTTCCTTTCCCTTTCCTATGACCCCAGAGCAGAATTAACAGCTTTGGAAGAAAGACATGTTCCTGTGTTGATTCAAAATGTGGCTGCCTGCCACATACCTTGATGGAAAGGGCTGAGAAGAAATACTTAACTCTGTGTCTCTCTATCTTTCGTGTTAAGAAAAGTCATATTTAAGAAAACAGCATCTTCTCTATGGAATAGCGCTCCATAACCCCAGTGGTGACCATATCTGATCAAAAGGACGCACTGACATGGGACTTAAATGATTAATGTTTAATTGATTAGGTGCGACATAAAACATCGGTATTGGCTCTTGAGGGGCTGTAGGTGTTTAAAACCCAAACAGGAATTATTTAACTTACTGTCCTGGCCAAAGTTCAGAGCTTGGCTCATTCTGTTTATCCTAAGACATTTGGTGCTCATCAGCTGGAGCTCCATCTTAGCTCACAAATTAAAATGTTCCTGTTAAGCAGATGCCAAATTATAACCGAGGCTTGCATTTCACTGATGATTTTAGTAAATGTAAGGCTACTGTATATGCTTTTGGTTCAATTCACTGACCATTAAGCTCATCTGGTGTGACATCCTGTAAAATGTAGGCTGAAGAACAAAACCCACTTACTTTCCCTTCAAGTCAAATACTTTTTATTTAAACTACAAACATGACTTTTGAGAGAGACATCCAACTTTGTTTAAAGACTTCAAAGTAATGAGAAATCCATCTCTTCTCTTGGTAAACTCTTACATTTGACCTTATTGTTAAAAACCAAGTTCCTTACTTCCAGTGGGTTTTTTTATTCTTCATTTCACTGTTATTAAAATTTATAACACATCCATCTGCAAGACTGTTCAAACCTAAGCTATCACACATCCTTTGTAGGTTGACCAGAGGCTCTGAAAAAATATGTCTCAATTGGGCAACCCCTCCCCAGTGAAAGCTTGCAGTACAGGTTTCTCAGGACCAAATTTTGTCTGTGGAGATGTCAAAAAACTCACTTAAAAACATCCTCTAAACCCACAGCCAAATCCTATTCCATTTATGTCCTGTTCTGAAAAAATGAGTAGGATTTTTTAGGCTAACATGTAAAACAGAAATAAAATAACAATCATCTATTTTTATAGGATAGAGCAGAGAAAGCGAAAAAATGAAGCAATGTCTTGTTACTTCAGCTGCTGAAACCATCTTTTTGCTTATGTCTTATCATCTCACTCTTCATCTTGACCTAGTACACGAAGAAGCTGCAATTACAAGAAAATAAGATCACTTTTGTCTCACCTTCATCTAGGCTGGCTTTTGCTGTTTCTTGTCAGGTCCAATGAAGTCAGTCTGAGCCGAAAAATCTTGTTTTTTAAAAACAGTCCCAACTGCTCTAAATAAAGTGGTTACTCCTCATTACAGCTTTGGCATAGAGAGAGGAGAAATGGTCTTTTGAGGTGAACCAGGAGCTGATGAGTCACTCAAGCCTCTAAAATAAACAAAAGACAAATTAGGAATATATAGGGGTTTTTTTCTTAAAGTTTGCAGTGTTTTACAAAGTAATCTCAGGATTGGAAAACTTGGAATAACTCTTGTGTCTGACATTTTCCTTGTGTCTGATTTACAATCCTGCCTGCACCTCTGAACATAGATGAAGACATAGGTATAGTTTTGCATTTATCACAAAAGATCCTCATTTAAAATTTCAGTTGACTTTGTTAATTGGTCTGCTAAAGTCAAGACTGTGAACCCAGTTTGCTGTTTTGTTATGCCTACTATATGTCTGTGTCATTCACTGATTCCACCAGTGCCATTCATTTGAAAAAAGAGAAGTGATGATACAGACCTGAAGTGGAACTGAAACTGAACTCTCAGCTCTTACAAGTTGGCCTTCTTCAGCAGATGTGGCATGTTTATTCTCACTTGAATTCACAAAAACAAGACTCAATGTCTTTGTGAAAGACTTAATGTAAGTTTTCTGCAGTCAATGGGCAAGTGGGTGGTGTCACTGAATGCAGTTCTGCAGGACTCTTTACCCAGAAACACAAAGTACACTACGTTCATAAAATCTTACCTTCTGTTGTTTCAACAAAAGCTAGGGAGGAAGTGACAAGGAATAGTCAGAAGAAGAACAAACTTTCAGCAAGAATAGCTATGGTTTTCTCAGAAGAGATATATAGTTCACAAACTCTTTTAGACATCATTGCCTCATCTTTTGATTTTTTTTTCTTTGACAATTGCTGTACCCTGCACTCATTGTTGGCTTATATTGGAAGAAGACAGTTAAATTGGCAGATGGAGAATTAGCAAAGCTCTTCCTCCACTGCCATAAACTACCTGTGGCAGCACAGGCAACCCAACGGGTAGTACCTTATCCCTGTTTGCAGGCATGAAAGCTGGAAGACACTGAAATGGCAGAGAGTGCAAAATATGGACATTTATCTCTGGGCATTAATTATGCCTTAGTTTCCTCTTTATAAAATGGAGGTGATAAGAAAGTGGTGTGAAGATATTTGGGATCTAAAAAAGTAAATAGAACAGGGAAAATATGTTCTTTCCATCTATGAAAATCAAGCTATTACATCTGGCTGAATATTCAAGAAATAGTCAATTACCAACCTTATGGAATAATTACAGTTCCAGTTGAGTTTAAGGTGAGATGTGGGTGCAGCCTCTTGGAAACACAGATGCAATAGCATCAAAAGTAATACTGCAGCTGAAGGAAACAATCCTCCCTCCCATTTAGGGATTTGTCTCAACCTGCATGCTCAGGATTTTTCCAGATGCCACAGAGAAAAAACCCAACCCTACTGATTTTTTGTCTGTAATGCATAGAAAGTTTGTCATGTAAGGACCTGAACTGTCTTAGTGCTGCTTAGTATATCTGTGCTGCCTTTACCATGAGGGTTAAGCATAGTTGCCAAGACCTATTCAGTTTTTTTGATCTGTGTTTCTCTCAATGGCACAATATGAAACCTGCTTCTTGAAGTATATCATAGTTCACTGTTTCTAAGGAGTACTCTTCTTAGTATGCATAAAACTTATTTATGTTCTCCAGGTAGTGTACACAAAATGGAATACTATCAAAGCAGCTGACAACCTGTAAGAAGAAAAAGAAACTTTAGCATTTTAATGCCACTAAAGTTTGCCGTGGGAATGGAGTAGTGTTAGATTTTCCCACTGCAGGTTACGAAAACAGTAATTACATCGATGTCCTTGACAGTTAGCATAGCAAAGCAGAGACATTCTCTTGATCATGTTTCTTAACAGCTTGGCAGTGAGGGCTTATGAAATGAAAATATTCTTTTGAAATCATACAGTGATAGGCCTGTTCAGTTATATGATGTTGTAAACCAGCTGACATAATAGTAGGTGGCTGGGTAACCTACCCATCCTGGCAATGCAAACCAGAGTTTTGCTTGATAGTGGTCATATAAATGTGGTGTGTCCTTAGTGTATCCAAGTAGCCATTGAAGGAGCTAGCTGTCACAAAGCCACTTCAACTAATGGGCATTTCACTTCATCTGAGTAATTTTTAGCCTGGTTTACTTCAAGTAGGTGTGGTATGGGGGACATGTGATTCATGAGCCAGCATGACTTGTCTAGCACACGTCCTGGCACAGCGTTACTTCTGATCAACAGTCTCTCCCTTTTTTCTTTTTTTTTCAGATTAGGTCGGTTTGGAAGATAAGCACCTCACTCTTACTGCTAAAAATGGTAATTACAGAGAGGACTTTCAAGGCAATCTGGTTGGTACACTATTCCTGCTGGATTTCAGTGAGTTTTGAGTGGTTTTTTTCCATTTGGGACCCTGAAGTGAGGGCATGGGCCAGAATAAGTTCCTGAAGGATGGCCAACCTTCTTCCTATTACAGAGCTGTGCCTCTTGCATGATCTTTTATTTTTAATGCAACTGCTAAAAATGGCTGGAATCCACTACTGTATCATAGAATCAATCATAGAATCATTTAGGTTGGAAAAGCCCTTGAAGATCATCGAGTCCAACCATCATCCACGCCCACTAAACCATGTTATGGAGTACCTTGTCTACACGCTTTTTGAATGCCTCCAGGGATGGTGACTCAACCACTTCTCTGGGCAGCCTGTTCCAATGTCTGACAACCCTCTCAGTAAAGAAATTTTTCCTAATAGCCAACCTAAATCTCCCTTGCCGCAACTTGAGGCCATTTCCTCTCGTCCTATCTCCAGTCACCTGACAGAAGAGACCAGCACCCACCTCACTACAACCCCCTTTCAGGTAGTTGTAGAGAGCGATAAGGTCTCCCCTCAGCCTCCTTTTCTTCAGACTAAACAACCCCAGTTCTCTCAGCCGCTCCTCATAAGACTTGTGCTCCAGGCCCCTCACCAACTTGGTTGCCCTTCTCTGGACACGCTCCAGCACCTCAATGTCTTTCCTGTAGTGAGGGGCCCAAAACTGAACACAGTACTCAAGGTGCGGCCTCACCAGTGCCCAGTACAGGGCAACAATCACCTCCCTGCTCCAGCTGGCCACACTATTTCTGATGCAGGCCAGGATGCCATTGGCCTTCTTGGCCACCTGGGCACACTGCTGGCTCATATTCAGCTGGCTGTCAACCAGCACCCCCAGGTCTTTCTCTGCCGGGCAGCTTTCCAGCCACTCTTCCCCAAGCCTGTAGCACTGCAGGGGGTTGTTTTGACCCAAGTGCAGGACCCAGCACTTGGCCTTGTTGAACCTCATACAATTGGCCTCAGGCCATTGATCCAGCCTGTCCAGATCCCTCTGTAGAGCCTCCCTACCCTCAAGCAGATCGACCCCGCCTCCCAACTTGGTGTTGTCTGCAAACTTGCTGAGGGTGCACTCAATCCCCTCATCCAAATCATTGATAAAGATATTAAACTGAACTGGGCCCAATACTGAGCCCTGGGGAACACCAGTTGTGACCCGCCACCAACTGGATTTCACCCCATTCACCACAACCCTCTGGGCTGGTCCATCCAGCCAGTTTTTCACCCAGTGAAGAGTACACTTGTCCAAGCCATGAGACGCCAGCTTCTCAAGGAGTATGCCATGAGAGACAGTGTCAAAGGCCTTGCTGGAGTCAAGGAAGATAACATCCACAGCCTTTCCCTCATCCACTAGGCGGGTCACCTGGTCATAGAAGGAGATCAGGTTCGTCAAGCAGGACCTGCCCTTTGTAAACCCATGCTGACTGGGCCTTAGTAGTAGTTAGTATTGAAAAGCAATAGAGAACAAAATATGGCTTGGAGTGATTAAAATGAGCAACATGTTTAAAAAAAATCCAAATATGTTTGAGTCTGACTTAACAGCACTTGTTTGAAGAGACAAATAAAACATGGTAAAGCATTACTAAGTTATATAGCTTTGAAAAATGCATTCTGCATTTTCCTCTGTATCTTGTGCAGAGATGAGCAACTTATAATTCATCTTCTACCAAGGGAAATTACATTAGCTTCCTTGTATTCTGGTGGCCCAAGTAAGATATGTAGATATTAAATCAAATATTAAACACATTGAAATTGTAAGGTTTGGTTTTGGGGTTGGCTTTGGTTGGGTTTTTTTCCTTCCAGAATATGCTTAACTGTTTATTCTGTCAAAGTGCAAGGAGGTACCTGAAGGTACTCACTTGGTCCTTGAAGGTGCCTGCATTTGGTACAGCTCCAGAAAATTTGCTGTTAAGCTTCAGCCTCCAAACTCATTTTACTTATGTGCTAATCTGAAACTGAACAAATTGACTGATGCTTCTCCCATGTGACCAAGTGTGCATGTGTTTTCTGAGAAATTTGGAAAGCATACCTGTACCCCACTGAATATTCTGTCTATATTAAACTGTAACAGAGGAAAAGAGGCTGTCAAGCCTAAACAAACCCAAAATAAAAATAAAATAAAAATGGGGGTTACTCTTTGTATAATCTTCATCTGAAGGAGCAGGCAATTACTGGGGAAGCTGGACACTCAGAAAATCATGGTGGCAAGAATACCCTGCGCATTTCCATAGAGCCCAGTAGTTACCCCGACACAGTAGGCTGGATTAGTCAAAGCTATCAGGTGTAATAGAGTTAGTGTTTGTAAGAGGAGGCCAGTTTTTAGTCATTTGGAGGCAAATCTCCACTATAATCCTTTCTGCCTTACCTGCTGTCTCTTCTTCTGCCTGCTTTTCCAACCTTACTGGCATTATTCTGTGGCAAGAATGGGGAGCAATGACTTCCATGCTCCTTTCCTTGAACTTTTGTACATATTGTCCAGGGTTTAGGGCTGTCTCATCATCTGGCTTTTCACTCCTGTCCTTAGTCATTGTCTGAAAATCAGCTGCACCTTTCCCAGCTGACCCATGCCACAAGTGGGTCGTGTAACATAAAGTGTTATGTTTTGCCTTGCTGTCCCTAGAGTTTCAGGGCTTCAGGGGAAGCTGAGGACAGATGTGAGCTGTACTAGCTTATATGGAGTATTTGCTTTAGACCTATGGGAAATTTTGACCATAAAGGATGTTAAATGAAGAAAATAATAGGGACACAAAAGGAAGATAAACAGCCTTTCAAATAACTTATCATGTTTGGCAAAAAAAGTACATTTTTAAAAGCAAAGTTAATTTTCCCTCAGATATTATCATGCTATCCAAAGAATAAATTGTATCTTGGGTTTTTCTTTTTTTGTTTCACATTCCCACCTCAGTAAATCTTGAACACATGTAACTGGAGGAGGTGTTCTGAAGGTAATCCTGCCCAAAGGCTAAGATTTTACATCTATTGTTATATATTTGTTCTTTATCATTCCTGAACTCACTATCCCTAAATTAGGTCTTTCCTTTATTCTTCATATTTTCCTTTGCCCCATTTTTGTAAATGAACCGTGAAAGCGCACTTCTCTCCTTCTTCTCCTGAGTATGTCTGCCAGTGTTTCAGACAGTAGCTTCTCCACCTTTTGCTATGACTACATGTTTGTTTAATTAAGGCTTGCAAGGAATGAGGGAAGGAGAGGTTTTTAGGACTATTTCATGCATAATGGTGTCACAGCAAATCTTAGATGAAGGTTGAGGTTTATATAAAGGATATACCTTCTCAATGTAACAGATTGACTGTTTTCTAGATCTTTTGTTTCTGCTTAGCCTGAAGGGAAATGGGGTTGATCTGTAAAGTGACCAGTGCTAGTTTCAAAAGCAGAAGCAGCTCTTTCCTCCTCATTTTGCAATATTCTGGCAGTTGACCCTTGTGCAACCTAACCGAAGACAGTTTCTGCAGAGTATTTGGCCCACCTCTTCTTGGCAGAGCCAGTAACCAATTAGATGACTGTGTCAACAAAGCAGGGAGGATAGCAGCATGGCAGAGAGCCTAGGTGTCTCATTCAGCACAAGGACTCCCACGCTGCATTATCTGCAGAATTGCTCATGGTTATAAAAGCAAATCACGGTTTATGACAAAAATAGTGTAGAGGTAGGTCAGAGTCAGTTGTAAGTCAGAACCAACTGTAAATCAGTCAGCTATGAAGACCAAGGTCTGCAAAAATATTAGGTCCTACTTAGGTACCTAACTTCTAATTGATTTCACCTGAAGATCTCTGAAACATAAAACAGGAGTAAATTAACTGTCACCAATGGGTTGAAAGAGACCTGAACATTAAATATGGAGCACTTGTGCCGCTCTAGTTGCCTAACATCATATTATTCATGTCATGTTCATCAACACCTGAATGCTTGCTAGCTGGCTCTTTATTTTTTTAAGTGTTCTTATTTCTAATACAAGGAAATTAATAAATTCAACAAATTACGCTTTTGAACATAGAATCATAACATGGTTTGGGCTGGAAGGGACCTTAAAGATCATCTAGTTCCAACCCACCTGCAATGGACATGGATACCATCCACTAGACCAAGTTGCTCAAAGCCCCATCCAACCTGGCCTTGAAAACTTCCAGGGATGGGGCATCCACAGCTTCTCTGGGCAACCCGTTCCAGTGCCTCACCACCCTCACAGGAAAGAATTTATTCCTAATATCTAATCTACATCTACCTCTTTCAGTTTAAGGCCATTACCCCTTGTCCTATCACTACACTCCTTGATAAAGAGTCCCATCCCTTCTTTCCTGTAGGGAAAGGTACTGGAAGGCTGCTATAAGGTGTCCCCGGAGCCTTCTCTTCTCCAGGCTAAACAACCCCAACTCTCTCAGCCTGTTCTCAAACAAAAGGTACGCCAGAGGCCTGATCATCTTGTAAACATCATCTAAACATTCTCTTAAAAGTATGTCATAAAAGCTTAAGGTAGAATCATAGAATCATTTAGATTGGAAAAGACCTTTAAGATCATCGAGTCCAACCGCAAACCTAACACTGCAAGTCCACTGCTAAACCATGTCCCCAAGTGCCACATCTACACATCTTTTAAATACTTCCACGGATGGTGACTCAACCACTTCTCTGGGCAGCCTGTGTCAGTGCTTGATAATCCTTTCACTGAAGACATTTTTCCTAATATCTGACCTAAAGTTCCCCTGGTGCAACTTGAGGCCATTTCCTCTTGTCCTATCTCTTGTTACTTGGGAGAAGAGACCAATGCCTACCTCGCTACAACCTCCTTCAGGTAGTTGTAGAGAGCGATAAGGTCTCCCCTCAGCCTCCTTTTCTTCAGACTAAACAACCCCAGCTGCCTCAGCTGCTCCTCAGAGGACTTGTGCTCTAGACCCTTCACCGGCTTCGTTGCCCTTCTCTGGACACGCTCCAGCACCTCAATATCTTTCCTGGAGTGAGGGGCCCAAAACTGAACACAGTATTTGAGGTGCAGCCTCACCAGTGCCGAGTACAAGGGGGACGATCACTTCCCTGCTCCTGCTGGCCACACTATTTCTGATACAGGCCAGGATGCTCTTGGCCTTCTTGGCCACCTGCACACACTGCTGGCTCATATTCAGCCAGCTGTTGACCAACACCCCCAGGTCCTTTTCTGCCAGGCAGCTTTCCAGCCACTCTTCCCCAAGCCTGGAGCATTGCCTGGGGTTGTCGTGACCCAAGAGTAGGATCCAGCACTGAGTCTTGTTGAACCTCATCCAATTGTCCTTGGCCCATCGACCCAGCCTGTCCAGATTCCTCTGTAGAGCCTTCATGCCCTCAAGCAGATCAATGCTCCTACCCAACTTGGTGTCATCTGCAGACTTACTGAGGGTGCACTCGATCCCCTCGTCCAGACCTTTGATAGGGACATTAAACTGAACTGGGCCCAATACTGAGCCCTGGGGAACACCACTTGTGACTGGCCATCAACTGGATTTAACTCCATTCACCACCACTCTTTGGGCCCAGCCACCCAGCCAGTTTTTTATCTAGTGAAGAGTACACCTGTCCAAGCCATGAGCAGCCAGTTTCTCCAGGAAAACACTGTGGGAAACAGTGTGAAAGGCTTCACTAAAGTCCAGGTAGGCAACAGCCACAGCCTTTCCCTCATCCACTAAGCGAGTCACTTGGTCATAGAAGGAGATCAGGTTAGTCAAGCAGGACCTGCCTTTCATAAACCCATGCTGATTGGGCCTGATAGGTGTAAGATGGCATGTTTGTTATCTATGCTAGATCCATATAAATCAAGTGTTTCACTTTGAAAGCTTCACATTCATTCAGGAGGCAAAAGAGCGCATGAAGTCCTAGGAGTTCATAACAAAGGGTCAAATACGTCATTACTTTTGACATTAAAATATTTTGTATGTCTTTCATCATTGACAGACAACAAATTAAGTGAAGAAACTCACTCAAGAGATGGGAAAAGGATCTGGGCTCTTTTCCCATCCATCTGTTCTCTGCAGCCACATAGTTGGGTTTTGCTGTAGGAATAATAAGGACGTTCTTTTTCCTGCATCCTCTTTTTCCTAGCATCCTGCTCAAGTGACTGCTCACCGAGGCCAGTGGTACACAAAGCAGCATCACCAACACCACTGTTATCATGAATATTTATATTCTGGATGTTCTTATCTAACAAAACTAAAGAAAATATTTAATATCTTGCCCCAGCCTGCAATAAGCAAGCTGCTTAAACTGTTGGACTTTTCTGAGGAAGAAGTGTTAGGCAGGTCTGATGTCTTCTTCTGTAGACAAGTTGCTCCTGCAAGACTATGGAGTGCTCCTGAGTGTGCTGTGCTTAATCTCTCTTACATTCAGTGGGAAAACTCTTGAACAGCTAGTGTAATTCATGTCAACTCAAAAGAGGTGAAATTTTACTCCAAAGGTTCTGGTTTGGAGCAATAAGAACACCTGGCTTCCATTTTATCACATCAAACCAAAATCACCAAAGCTGAATTTCTGAAAGCAACCTCCTCTAGAAGGCTGTCTTCAAACAGCATGTGAAGTCATAAAATAAATGTTGTGCTTCATACTTTTGTTACTTCATTTACCTCTTTGTTAAAATAGAAACCACAGAACTATGTCATAGTTAGAACAGGAGAAGAAATTTTAAAGTGAATCCCCTCTTCCTGCAAAGACTTACACAACTGCACATCTGCAGGTACATGAACAGTAGCAGTGGGTACAGTGGGACTGAGTTTAACAGAGAGCTATGCAGCAACAAGTCATTCTGCAAGTACTCCATCAAACTGCAATAACTTTAATATTACTAAGCATGCTTCCTATTAAAAGGTTCCTTTCAGCAACAGATTGTAGACTCTTCCCAAAATATCGGGAAATTATGGTTATTTTCAAAAACTTCTCGTGCTTATTGACAAAAAAAAAATTAAAATGGAAGACTACGATTAGCCTAGAGAAAGCTTTTGAGATGCATAGAAATCTGTGAGGCAGTATGATTTAGAAGGAATAAAAAATGTAGGCGTAGCTTGAAGAGAGAAGAGCAGGGAGACAGAAGAGGAGTGGCAGGAGCGGCAGGAGCTAGTGGTAAATAAATAACAGTAGTCCAGGCAAGAAAAACTAAAAGACAAAGAAAATCAACAAGTGATTTGACTTAAGCAGATTCAGCTGTATTTACATTCAGTGAAAGGGTAAATACATGGTCCTGAGTATTTAGGGGCTCCAAGAAGAAATTACTTTAAGTGAATTCTTCAAATCTACTGGTATTAAACCTCTGTGCAGACTCTCATTCAGTGTTAAATTAGATTTTCTTTAGTTCTAAAGTATGTTAAATTAAATTGAATCAAAGCCATTTAATTTTGAGCAAGAATATTCACAACAGTGTTTTGCTATACTTCAATATATCTCCCTAAGATTCTTATCTTTGGACTCACTTTCTCATCACTCTTCATGCTGACAGTTGTCCATGTGTTTTATTTGGATACTATACAAATTTTACAAATTAGAATTCCAATGCTTTGATTGCAGTGGTGATAAGAATGTAAAAATGTTCTTTAAAAAAGAAAAATCAGTTTAAGAAATTCTCCAGGCTTCTGCAGCATCCCCAAAGAAAGCCACTAATAGAGAACACAAATCCTTGTATGATATCTGTCATGTTAAATAGTTCATACTTTACCACTTAGGACAAGAAAATGGTAACAAACAAATTTTAAAAAATACCACATCAGGTGTATTAAATGTGTCTAGAGCCTGAAGTTTCTATTGCCTCCTGGTACTTGCCTTTGTATTGTTAGTGATGGCTGCATACAGCCTGGAGGAGGAGGTAAGTTTAATTTCCCCTGTCTTTGCTTTCCTTCCAATTAAAAATACATCAACAGTGAACATCTCTCTGTTGGCATACAGTCATAATTACCTCACAAAGTTAAATAACAGTTGCCTGCATCTTCAAACAAAAACAAATATAAAACTTTTCACAGAAGGTTTTCTTTGCAATTTGTACTGGAAAATAGTGAGACATTGTAGCAAACCCAGGATGATAAATTGCTGTGGAATCTCCCTTTTCGTGCACTTTCCTTGCCTGCCTCCTGAGGTCCCAGAGAAATGTTAGATCATGAGATGAGGACGAAATGTAAACAAACCAAAGACTCATGTGCATGTTGGAATTTCTAATGTCATGGTTTTTTAATTAACTCTTACAAAAAACACCTGGCCCATTTGCATCACGTTGTTCTCTCAGCAGTTGCACTTATGAGGGCAGGGACCGGCAGCCTTGCCGATAACCATGATTGCAGCCACATAATACAGCTCAGAGATAGCTGACAAATGTCATGTCACAGGCAGTGCTGGGGCAAGGGGAACCTCAGGGGCACATTACGTTCCCTGCTTCCACGGTGTGGGGGGGCTGAAAAATGCTCAATTTTTCAGGGCTGCTCAGCAAGGAGTGCCTTGGCACAGGTGGGTATCTGCACAGCCCAGCAGCCTCCACAGCAGTTTGCCAGTGCTGCCAAAAGGTACGATGCTGTCTTGAGGGAGGCAGCTGGATTGCTCATACCCCTTGATTGAGCAGGGCTAAAGGCTAGCAAATTGTCACTGAATACCAAAACTAAATGGGAATGTCAGGATCTCTCACCTAATAAATACCAGTGTGAAAACAGTAGCTAAGTGTCCACTAGGAAAAAAAATAAAAATAAAAAGAACCCAAACCCAGGATCTTAGAAATTAGCAGGAAAAGAGTAAAGAATAAACCAGAGGAGTTTGTTATGTCCTTGTACAGCTCCATGGTGTGCCTGCCTCTTGAATGCTGTAGGGAGGTCTGATTCCCCCCATCCCCATCACAAAAAAGATAAAGCAGGAATAAAAAAGGTTTGTTCAAGTTCTCAGAGTGTCAACATGAAAGCTCAAACTGCGGGATTGTTCCCCTGGGAAAAGCAGACTGTGGTCAAAAAAGCAGACAATAAGGGATGAATATGGTAAGACTATAATATCACGAGCAGGATGGAAAAAAGAAAAGAAAAAAAGAATGTTGTCATGTACAGGACAAGGGAACAGCAGGTGATACCAAAAGGTGTCAGGTTCAAAAGGGAATGAAACAAATTTTCCCACGTTGTCAGTCTGTGGAAGTGATTGCCACAAGACGTGGTTGATGAAACTGTATAAGGATTCCAAGAGCTTTAGACAAGTTCATGAAAGGAAAAAACATCGAAGACTATAAAACGTAAAGATACCACCTCTGGAAAAGAAGTCCAAGGTGCAGGTGACTGGAAACCAGGAGAGTAATACCTGAGAGGTAAAATTGTTTGGTTGCCTTTATCTTACACTTTTGTTTGACATCTGCAATTGGCTGCTAAGTTTGACAGGCCGTGTGGTCCAAGCAAATTCTTCTGTGAAAGATCACAAAAGACAGAGGACAACCAAAAATAAGACCATCAACATGTATTTTGGGCACCTGGCATCCCTAAAGTAGTGGCTTAATAAACCACCATGAGGCTGAGCCAGTTTAACAGAGCTGTGTGGACTGTTTGTACCATGTAAGCAAAGGAAAGGTCTTGGAGACCAAAACAGAGCAATTGGACAGGGACTCCCAGGGCAATGCCATACCTCACATGTATATGTCACCTAGATGAATTAGTATCCTGAAGAGATCATCTCTTTTCTTCTCTTGTTTCTATCTGCCTGACAGGAACATGGCATAGGATGCTCTCCAGGAGTCTGGCTTTGCTCTACAGATTGTTTTAGTACTTAGTCCAAAGATTCACCACTGTTAAACACATGAAAGAGTCTCTGAGGCTTCCAAAATATGAGACACATGGGAAATCCTTAGTTCTTAACCAATTCATTAATGCTGCCAGGCTTCTGATATTTAGTCAATACCTCTTCTCATACATCAGCAAAGTCTAAGCTCACAGAATGTGATTTATAGGAAAATCTGTAAGAGGATTCCAGGCACTGTTGCCATACAGCTGTAGTGGCTGCTCCCTGGTTATGGAGATTTAAAATATAAGGAGCCTTTAAAGGAAGCATATTTCTCTGTGTATGAGTGTATTTGTACTCTAAGAAAGAAAAGTGGCATCTACTTTCACTGCTCAGTAAGAAAATAATTTTCTTATACTGCAAGCTTTAAAAAAACTGCTTTTCTCAAACTGCCTCTTGTGTTGTTCATATGAACGACCTGCTGGCAAGACATAAAGCTGGAGGAGGAATTTCTTCCTTCCAACAGCATATTTCCCTTGCTGACCAGGTGTTTTCTTCCCTTAGATTTACAAAACCAGGAGAATGACTGCCCCTTTCAGCTGAGGGTGGATGAGGATGCTGGGCACTCTCTGCAGGAGCTGCTGTCATCACCAACGCTGAAGTGAACAGAGACTTTGCTGGAGCAAAGCTAGAGCTTTCCTGAGTAGGTATTACATTGCTGCAAAAAAATGGAATCCAAATGATGATGGCACATTTGTGGTGTGATGATTAAACAAGGGATAAGCATCTGCAGGCAAGCACTGGGCTGCAGAACATGTAAAATTCCTACTTCCCACCCCGAAGCTTAAATATTCCAAATGAACAATCTTTTGAATAGTGGCATTTTTAAATGCTTAGTTTACCTAAGGTATTAGAAAGCAAAAAAGTACAGCTTATTTTCCCACCAGAAATGAGCAAGTTTTAGTATGCTTTTTTAATAGATTTTGTCTCAGATCTTTTCTAATCTGTTTCTGTATTGTTGGGTTTTTTCCCTGGCCTTTTTTCCCCTTTGTGTATTGCATGGTTGCATATTGGAATATTTTTGTCATCATCTTCATTACTGATCAACAGAGATTTTAAGTACTAGTTCAAGGCAGTTTCATTTAAAAAAATCTGAACAGTTCACATATTAAAATCCAGTTCTCTTTAAATGATTCAGGCAGCTCAGGATTGATTTTCAGGCTAGTTTTCAGAGACTCCTGTCAACATATTCTTCACTTTTATTCAAACAAGTTTGTTCACTAAATTGAACTAAGTTAACCTAGTTCACACCAGTTCCTCAAATCCTCACTTTCATTCAGTTTTAATGATAAGCTAACTCCCCCCCCCAAGTATTTCTTTAAACATTTTCACTCTAGATAAACACACTGAAAACCTGAGTTTCCATTTGTCAGTGGTGTGCTGTCTTTTAAAAATCTACAGGAATAATCTGGGGGGCTGAGAAGGGAAGACACACCTAACCTCAAGGCTGAGGAGTGAAGATTTGGAAAAGGCATTAGGAAGGCTGGCTGCCATGATTTGGGTGTATATTACAAGAGACTTCACAAAGCTGTGAAGATGTATTTTCTGAATATCAGGACCCAGAGTCTGTTTAGCTTGTCAAATTTGAAATGTCAGAATGACCTTTCAAAGTATCTAATTTAGAAGATGGCATTTTATTTCTCATTTCTGCTGTGGGCTCCTAGTATGGCCTCTCTATTAAGATTTTTAGCTTTTTCAAATGTGTAAAATTATCCAAGTCATATTTCCAAATAAGGAATTCTTTCATGCCACTTTAAGTATTTTTTACTCAGAAAATACATCCATTCCTTTCTATATACCATTTCTGAAGAGAGCTGTTTCCTTCATTATTCAGAACCAATTGATTTGGAAATCAATAAATCAAGACGGACTTTTCTTCTGTTTTGAGCAGTGTGGGAAAGACTTGCAAAACTTACTTAACCCCTTCTGTTAAGTAAGACTGTGTCTTGGGTTGCAAGTTTCCTTGTATACAACTACAAACTTGTAATATTTTTTCTACAAAGGGAAAATGTTACCAATATTTCTTTCTGATTGAGATTTAATTCTTATTCCTATCTTTTATTAAGGTTTGTGTTGGCCATAACTGCAATGTATTAGTGAGTTTCATCAGGGGTTTGCTGCTGTCTAAGGTCTAGTTGGGGAAAAAAACCCCAACTGTTCTGATTTCAGGCCTGATTCTGACCTCAATTCCAATGAGAAAAAGCAAGGTACTAAAAAACTATGGGGCAGGCCTCACCTCTGATAAGTCAATGGAACTTTACCAAGGGTATCTGGAGGAAGAAGTATATCAGGAAAGGGTTAACTCTGAATGTGGCTGCTTCAGACAAGTCCTGAAAGTGGCTATTGGAGTTCTTTCTGAGCAGGAATATTCAGTACCTGACACCTAGGAGATATGCATTAGATATTCAGCAGAAATCTCAACTTCTGAAGAACAGCCATGGTACTGGGTTTGGTTAGAAGTCATAGTTTGAGGTCTGCTTTAGGCTTTTTTCTTGCCTTTTAAAAAACGTTAGCCAGTACAATATTTTAAAGCATTTCTCTTTACAGACTTTGTACCAGGGGGTAGTCAAACCTTGGAAGTACCTACAGAAAGTGAGCGCCATCTCCTGGCCATTCCCGTTCACCGCAACTAGGTGTGCTGGTCTGTAAGGACTATTTTACCTGGAGAGTGGGAGGTGTTTCTTCTCCACTGGTACTCGAAATTTTTCTTCCATGATTAAGTTACAGAGTTCCCAGTTGCCGCTGGTTGTCTTACATACGAAAACATGTGTCAAGGAGCGTAATTATCAGCAAACAATGTTCATGCAAAGGATTTACGTCTGCTGCCTTTTCCTTTTCCTCCATAATACACCTACCATTGAACTCAGGCTCTTGGGTGAGATCCCTGTAACTAGTGAGAATGCCTCTTAGGTAGGGTGCTTCGATATGTGCCATGCGAATACTTTGCTTTGGGCATGTTAAGTCATCCTCTTTGGTGGAAGCATTTGTGTGAACTAAGTCATGTGCTCATAAGCTGTTACAAGACTGGAGACACAAAGCTATGTCCTCCCTAGGGCTGTTAAGCATTCAGCAAACACTGCACTTCCAAGCTGCTTTTGTTGTTCCAAGTAGAGGAAAAAGTGTGGGTGCATATGTGTGAGTATTTTAAAAAACTTCCATAAACACCGGTGCTTATTTTGCTTGGTTTTAACCGTTGGCCAGCTAGTGTCTCCACCAAGTGTTGGGAATTTTGTAAGTGCTCAGAGGACTCAGTCAAGCAAGAGGAAAGTGCTAATGGGTTATGAAAAAGGTTATATTTAACAGTACTTGTTAAAATGCATTTTTAAAATCGTTTATTTTTACTGAAGTATGGAGCAATTTATTTGCAGTGTAAGGCTTGAGTATTCTTTAGGGATGAGGGGTGATATTTTGGTGAAAACTTTCTAACATGATTCAGTAGATGTTTTTACTTAATTTTCTGATGTTCTAGGAACCACCAGAATTCAGAAATGTAGTTAAACATGTGCTCAGTGGGCACCTGTGACTGGGCTAAGGACCATTGTGTACATATACACAAACACTCTGTAGGTCCCTACAGTAACTGGTCTTACATGCTCAGTCTACCCAGTAAAAGGCCATTCACCTGATATTCCCTTTCCCCTGCTTTTCCCCCCTGAAATAAACAACCTGCCTCATTCATGTTTTCCTCATTTGCCCCTGTCCTGCTCACTCAGCACCCTTATTTGCTGATTCTGCACCCATGCTCAGCAACACCAGTAAATGAGCAATTCCCCCTTGTTCAACATCTTCTGTCATTTGTCACCCTCAGGCTCCCTGATAGAATCCTTCCACCCTTTTCTCTGGTAGTTTCTCCCATTGCTGCCTTACTACTCCAGGGGCAAGTCAGGGTTGGCCAAACACCTGTTTGCCACGCCTGGTAGTTTCTTTCCTTGTGCTCCCATCAGTTTAACTCTGGGCTAAGGCTGGCCATTGGCCTCAAGACCACCTGTGGTCTTCACTCTCTGCCATATGGACAATTGCTTGGCAATCTCCAGGTGGTTATCCTGGGGAAAATCTACAGCTGGCAACCTGCAAAAATTTCGGCCTGCAAAATTTAAAGCTGAGGACCACAGCCACAGGCTCTGCTTTGAAAATGGCAGTGAAATGTGAGTAATGAACCACAGTAGCAGCATTCCCTCCTTCAGCTGCTGGACTGCACTCTAAAGCAGGATTTGTCGGGTCACCTGGGGATCCTTCCAAGCACCACAAGAGTTTCAGAGGGAAAAACTAACACTTTTCCTACAGCCTGGCCTAGAAAGATCTCCAAGAAACTGCTCAGCACCATGATTTGCTGCAGCAAGAACAGGTTAAGGCATTCCCGCCGCTGTGGCTTGTTCTCACATGACATAATGCTGCACCCTCCCAGCCACCGCAACCCACCGCTTGTGCTGCAGCACCCAGACACCAAGTGCAAGAGCAGTATAAAACAGCCACCATGGACATCAGGGGTGAGAGGTTCAACAGGCCACAGCCTGGCTTGCTGTACCACCACCCTGCAAACATAAAGGCAGACGCAAGCCTGGGAGAGCCCCCTGCTTTCACCAGGTGCATCTCCAGGATGGTGGGACTGGCGCCCACTCTCTGCAGAACCCAGTCTGGAGCCACCCTGCTCAGTAAGTGCCATCCCACCTCCTGTATGCAGCTGCTTTTTCCCTGTGCCAGCTTTAAAAGCAGCGTGTCAATCTGCAAGGCAAGGAGTTTGTTTCCCTCTTGCTCTCAGACAAAGCACAGGACTGGGTTTCTGCACGGCAGGGTGTCTCCTACCCAGTTGCAACACTGATTTTTGAGTCCCTGAACACACTCTCTCTGTGATAGACAGAGCTTGAGTACTGAAATCACTCATGACTGGTAGAGTGAAAGCTCTAACAGGGACTTCTTGAAGTCAGCTGCTGAGCATGAAATGGTCTCTGCTGTGTCTGCTACTGGCCCATCTCTGCAGGGTGAGCTGGGTGACTAGCTTGAAGGCTGACACTTCCACACTGTTACACACAAGGAAATTAAGCCCTAAGGGATCTTCTTACTGCCGCAGACTGGATAAACAAAAACAAAAGTGATCCCTAAGAATTCAAAGCAGGCTGTTTGCCACATCATTAGGCTGCAAATTAACCAACTTCACTTACTTTATAGAGGTGAACAGGAAGAGTCAGTGTCCTTTGTTCCCATACCAAATAAGGAGCTGGAAGGTATATGGTCAAACCAGAATTCCAGGCTCATTACCAGACCAATTCTGTAATTGTGTATGTGATTTATTTATTTTGAGCTATTTATGTGCTCTTGAAGTGTGGATGTGGCACTTGGGGGTATGCACAGAGCTAAGGTGCAGGGTGGCCTGGGTCTCTGCCTGGAAATACTGGCTTTCCAGGTGGTTGGAGGGAGAAGGATAATTTTGGGGGTTTTGGAGAGGAAGGTTTGAGTTCTCAGTTCTAGGAAATCTGGGCTCCCCTGGGAGGACAAAAAGCATGTTCAAGGGGAAAATTTAACCTACCCATTTGCTCATTTTAATATTAAACTCACTAGTAGTTATTTCTGTTCTTTTGTAATTGAGGGCTGATGTGCCTTTCTGTGGAAGCTGAGCTCAGGTACAGAGAGGTGTGAGAGCTCCTGCTTTGTTCACAGCACAGGAAGACGTACAAAGAATGGAGAGGTGACTGATGCTGCCACTTAGGCCTTACTCACCTGTCTTTTCTTGCCATAGACAGTGTCCTCTCCCAGTTGTTTGACATTTCCGCAGCTAGGGGTGGATAACCTTCAGCTGAGTGTGGCATTTCCCTGGTCCTGCACAGGGTTAATACTGCATAGGGTTAATACTAAAAGTCCAAATGCAAGTCTTTGCTATCCTAGGGCCCTTTGAGAGGACAATGGCCAACGATACTACATCATGGTGGTACAGGGGATGTTTCAAATGAGATTTCCTAGAATCTCTTTAGAACTGGGTGGAATAGAAAAAAGAGAAGACTTGAGGGAAAGAAAAGAAAGAATATTAAGTACTTGAGAGTAAAGGTGGACTTAGAACAGAGTAGAAAATGTGATGCCAGCAGCAGTGCTTCCTTCTGCCTCCCTCCACACAACTTTCCACTGTAAGCCTGTCACTCAGTGGTCTTGTGCTGCCATGGCTTTGGAAAGCAGGTATCTTGTATTGAGGCAGTACCTGTTAGTTGTCTATTTGAATATGAGATTTATGAATCTGTAAACAGCTGGATGCATCCACTCTATACACTAGTGGTTAGAGGGAGGTTTGCATACGGAGTTGTCATGTTTAGCAGCACTTCTGAACTGTGGGTGCTTTCAGCTCTGCAACCCGCTGGCCCCCTTTGTGAGACTTATCCTTTGATGCTCACTTCCCTGCTACGAGGCAGTCAGGCAGGCTTCTCATTTTGACGTTCCCAAGCTATACTAATGCTAGCAGCTTAGCAAGCACTTGCCCAGAGCATGTGGGGGTCTTGCCTTCCTGTAGAAGATTATTTTTCAGTCTCTAAAAAACAAGGATCCAGCCCATAAAAACCAGTTCAGTGTTTTCTAGGGGCAAAAGGGAAGAGAGGGTAAAGCGATGCCTTTATTCCTGTTACCTCGCTGTGCTTTCCCTCACCCCGACGACCGCAAACGGCCGGTCACAGGCTTTCCAACCGGGCGCAGGCGCATATGCTTGCCTTTTTTTTTTCCTCTTTTTCGTCTTCTTTTTTTTTTTTCGTTTTCTTTTGCTAAGGGCAGGCGGCAGCGGAAAGCAGCCGGCTGCCTCCGCCGGCGGGCCCGCCCCCCCTTCTGGGGCCCCTTCTGGTTTCCT
>NW_010973041.1:529350-552248 GCF_000737465.1 Haliaeetus leucocephalus
GCCGGGGCCGGGGCCGCGCGAAGCCGGCCTGGCCATGACGGCGGAGGAGAAGAGGAGCCTGCAGTGCTACAGGCGGTACATCGAGAAGAGCCTGAACCCCGTCTACATCCTGGGCAACATGACGGACTGGCTGTCCGACGGTGAGCGGCCGGCCGCGGCTGGCTTCCCCCGGCGCCGCCCCGCGCTCCCCGCGGCTGGCGAGCTTTGCTCTCCCCGCCGCCGCTGCGGGTGCCCCCCCTCACTCTTTGCTGGCTTCGGGTTTTTGCTAGAGGTGAAGGAGAGGGTCCGGAAGGAGGAGGAGAAGGGGGTGACGGCGGCCGCCGCGCTGTTCCTGGACGCCGTCCTGCAGCTGGAGGCGGAGGGCTGGCTGCGGGGCTTCCTGGACGCCCTGGTCGCAGCAGGTCGGTTCCCACTCGCAAGCGTGGTTTCTCTCCGCGTCTCCCTTTCCCTGCCAGAG
The DNA here is from genome assembly GCF_000737465.1 of Haliaeetus leucocephalus. NCBI lineage: Eukaryota > Metazoa > Chordata > Aves > Accipitriformes > Accipitridae > Haliaeetus > Haliaeetus leucocephalus. Next base: position 529,808 of record NW_010973041.1, read on the forward strand.
CCACAGCCGCCGCCCGCCTTCAGCGGGGCAGGGCCGGCCCAGCGCTCCCGGGAGGTGGAGGGGCGCCCCGTTTCCCTCGGGCGTCCTGCTGTCGGGGCCTGTCCCGCCAGATGAGAGGCGGTAGGAAAAAGCGGGCTGCCGGGGGCTGGAGGGCAAACTCTTACGGGGAAACGTCCCTCTGAGAAGCAGCTGGACCCGTTTCGATTTTGGAGAAAGTCAGTGACGGGTGAAGGGGTGCAGAATAAAGCCGCGCTGGCAGGAGGCTTGTCTGTCTCAGGGTGTTTGGAGGAGAAACAAGGCAGCCGTTGTTCTCACCAGCTGTAGTTAAAGGAAGCTCAATCCCCTGAAAGAGAAAGCTAAATGGGTTTCAGGAGGTGCACGGGGGCTAACTGGTAGGATGGGATAACTTCATTCAAGGACAGAGTCTTAAATTAGGAACTGATTTTTAAAATTATTCAGGAGTCTTGAAAGTCTTAAGTTTCAAGAAGTAGGTAACCATTAATAGCTTATAAATTCTGATTGTTCCTCACTAACTATGACTGCTTGATGTGTGAAGTCCTAATGCAATTTCCTTTTGAAAATGTGACGGAAGAGACTATGAAGGAGTAAAACTACCAGGATTTGCTGGCTTTCCGCTATACGTGTAGGTTCTATTGTAGATTCTTCTTGGTGGTTTATTGGGTATCTCAAACCCGAAAATCTCATGCCATAAGCCACGCTGGTTTTCATCTACTCACTGTTAACTACAGATAATTACAGTATCTCAGTGAGCAATTATTACAAAATTTCTTATCACTTGGATCTAGCCCACTCCCCCCTTAAAGCAAATACTAGGCCCAGAGCAACTTTTTACCTGCCTGTGACAGTCCTAACTTCTGAAATACAAACATACCTTCTTTGAACACACTGATAGCATTCAGTTTAGTGTATCTTCACCAGAAAACTGAAAAAGTTAACCTGCTGACTTCAATACTTACTAATTGGGCCTGAGAGTAGCATTTAGCGTTACTCTCTCATATTTGGCAGATACAGAGGTGATAATTAGCTTAAAGACTGTGTGGTAAGTATCCACACCATTCTCCTGCTTCTCCAAAAGAAAATAAAAAGTTAGGCAAATTCCTTCTGTTTGCCCACAGTTCCTCTGGGACGCTGACCTGCTTGCTTCCACCTCTGGAGCCCACCCAGCAAATCACATAAGTCCTCTAAATCTGATTCCCTGCCACTGTCTGTTCCAGGACAGTATTTTCAGCTGTTTGCTGACTATCTAGGCTGCAGGTGTCTGCGTTGCTAAGGAGGGTTGTCGTGTCCCAAGGCTGGAGTGACTCAGGTTCATGGATTTCCTTTGTCAGAAGTAAGGTGAAGACACCAGGGGAGTTCAAACGACAATCAACATTTATTCAACCAAGCTAACCTTGCTCAAGTACAAGTGAACTTATCGATATGAACCTTGCATCATGTCATTAAGCTGCCGTTTGAAAAGGGAAGGTGTAGAAAAAGAAACGGAAAAAGGAACATGAAACTATGTCAGTGAACTGTACAACGTGTACTAACCATACGTAAGCCTTACTTATTTGGGGATCAATTCAAAGAAGAAAATAAGGAGATCTCTCCCGTTGAGTCACGAGGTTCAGAGTGGACCCCCTTGCTTTCTAGACTCCTTCTCAGAGAGGAGCCCAGGGGCGACTGGATCCACTCCTAGTCCCAGACTTGGTCAACAGTTTATGTTTAAAAGGATGAGGTGTAGGGACTGTGGAAAAGAGAGAGAGAGAGAGAGAGGAAGAAAGAGAGAAGAAAAGGATTTTATCAGTCCTGGGTCCAGTGTTGGTCCAGCCAGTCTAGAGATCCAGCTCCGGAGGACGCTTGCCGAGAACTCGTCCTCCCTTCTTTTGTACCCAAAGGGTCTGCCCCTGTAGTTGGGGGCTTGCTGCCAGTGAGCAAGCGCAGTGTGAGCTCAGGAGTGTTCCAGAAATGAGTCGGTGGTCTCGACATGCGCAGTTCACATGCCTGGGATTCTCTGGAAATGGGTTGGTGGGCTTGGGGGGACATCGGGTAGTTGCTTTTCTCTCCCACAGGCATGACCGTTGTCTGGCCTTTCCTCCAGGTGTGTACATTGTGCTTCTTCTCATGGTTGCTTAAGATAAGGAATTGTGCCTTTGGAGAAGCGTGGTCCCACCTTACGTGGGGCCTTCTCCTCCAACCACATTTTCCTGTTCACACAACTCCAGCACTTCTACAGAGGCTGTCTTCTCCACCAAAGTTCTTCAACAAATGTTTGAGACATTGGCTATAATTTGTCAGACTGTCACAAGGGTGTAGCCAAGGACAGGACTAAAAAGGCTAGTAAATAAAAGAAAAGAGGACCAAAGGTGTTTGTGATTCTGAGTAGTGTTCTGTGCTCTCGGAGATCCTGTGGAAGAGTATCATGGACTGCAAGGATCTAAGGTTTGTATGGATCAAAGAAAGGCGTTTGTTACAGTTGCCTGGATGATGTGAGCTGTGACATCATGTAGCTCTTTTTCCTCTCCACAAGTGTTACTGCTCTTTTAGCACAGGGTTTTTCATGTTATAGTTACAAGTGCTGTAAAGGAAAACAGTCACTTAATCCATAAAAATTCTTTGTGGTTCACCTAGATTTTTGTCAGTTACAGGCCAAAATAATTTTAATTTCTCCAGTGGGGCTGAGAAGATGTTTTTTCAGCTTGTTCCTACCTATTCTAGCTACACATTGAATTCATAGGAACAATTTGTCTTTTTCTGAAAGGGTACACTGGACTGGCAGAAGCAATTGAAAACTGGGACTTCAGCAAACTGGAAAAACTAGAGTTGCACAGACAGCTGTTGAAGCGGATAGAAGCAACAATGCTAGAAGTTGATCCAGTAGCACTCATGCCGTACATAAACATGTGCCTGATAGAAAGGGAGTGTGAGGAGATCCTGCAGGTATGGTTAATGGTAAAATCCCAATTTTTGCCTAGTTTTGCTGTGGAGAAGTGCTGGCTGCCTCACTTGCTGGATGAATTGGTGCCCATCCGTCAGGCTGGTGAGTGAGAAGGGTGGCCAGCCACGATCCCCCAGGGAGGGACTTTACTTTCCTCTACTTAGAGGAGGCTTTGCTGTGTGGCTGCAGCTCCCCACAGCAGCACTGTCTGCAACACCTGCACGTCTCATTCTTCACGCCTCTGGCTTGGTGGATAAGGTGGCGTGCGAAAGGGTTGCAGGCAGGGAAGCAGAATGGGGTGGCTTTGGCACTGACAGTGCTCAGCTCTATGTCTTGGCGAAGTCCAGGCTCCTGTGAAGAGACCGCAGGGGCTCTGGAAGGTGCCATATTACAGTGAAATGGGTGCCTTGCTATGCCTTTGAAATAGACCCCTTTCTGGAGTGTTCACTCTGCATTAATGCTCCTAAAAATACAGATGGAAGTAGGCAAAGTGGCATTTAGATGATGCCTAAATTGATTCCTTCTTGTCATGGGATTTGATATAGTCATAGTCTATTACCTTAACTGTGGCAACCACTAGAAACTATGTGTATGGCTCTTCCAGTTTTGTCAGCACCCAGAGGGATGGTCGTAGGGTGAAAAGAAACTTCTGGTCTGAAGTCATTAGCTAAATACTGTGACACATAAGTCAACAACATTTTCATTGCCTTTGGATGTGAAGCTGCTGTACTGTTATGCGGTTCTAGCTCAGTGTTGTTATCGATGACTGATAACAAGTGATATTACCAATCACTCGTAATTTATGACTGGTTAATAATAAGTTATGATGCTGTGTGAAGGAGTCTTCTAGGTGTTCTCACTCCTTGTGACTCCTGAGAAAGATTGTTTGCAGGTATTCTGTTTTTAAAGCAGTATTTCTTTATGGAGATACATAATATTTGGAAAGCTATTGTGTCTGACTAAACATCAGGCCTGCATACTTTCACATTTTCCTATTCTGGAATGTTTTTTAATCAGTTCGGCCTCAGAGATTTATGGCAGATACAGCTTATTACAAGGACCTTGCCAGATGAAAATTCACAGAATAATTCAGACCTGGTGAATATTTAAGCAAATAGCCTACCTGTTGATGTAGTCCAGCTAATTTTAGTGTATGCCTAGGCTGGCAGAATTGCACTGGTAGGTAAATGACTGAATTTTACTGGAAACTTTTATTCTGTGAGAAGGAAATGCAATTTTCAACTGAACATCAAACAAAACAAATCAAAATATCAAAGAACAGCGGTTTTGCTCACTCAGAAGCTACAGCAGCTTCTGTTTGTTGTGTGCGCAGGTCAGCGAATACAGAAGCAAAGCAGCTGGGATAACTAAACTCATTGAATGTCTCTGTCGATCGGATAAGGAAAACTGGCCAAAAAGCCTTCAGCTAGCACTAGATAACACAGGATATTACAACGCAAGTGAACTGTGGGATATAAGAGAAGGTAAACTGTGAATTGGTTTTATGATGCCCTTTTCCTGTTCTTGTACGAGACAGTAATTTTTTTTTTTCAGGAGAGTAAGACTAATTTAAAAGGATACCATCAGACTGCATTGCTCATTGTTGTTTAAAAATAAAACCTTTTTTTTTATTTATTTAAAATGTCTCATATATAAAATGAAATACAGGTACTACCCTACAAACCATCAGAAATTATCTTTTGAGTATTTTTGCTCCCATATGGTTATGAATGATGCCTTTTTTTTGGCAAACAGAATCGGACAGCATACAAGGCTCTGAAGGTACAAAACTAACAAAATGTTTATCTTCTTCCCTCCATTCTGCTGTAATTCACCTTTTACCATCTTTTTGGTTGCTTGAGTTGTGATAGATGCAATGTTCTCTGATAAAACATGATTAGTAATTTGATATTCTAGAAAGTGATATAGTTCCATGGTCCACAAGTGACTATGTTCTTATTTTGTAAAAATGCAGAATTTCCCCTAAGATTTTGCTTTTGTCATTGATTTACCCTTCCCCACTTGAAAAATACCTGTATGAGTACTCTGCAGCATGGGAGAATTTAGAGCAGAATACAGTATTTCACTACAACATAATGAAGACAGACAAGCAATTTTAGATAAACTGGACTGTGGTTCTTTATATCTACATTTGCTTTCTTCCAAACCACAAGTGATTGTTTGAATTGTTTTTAATTAGCAACTGGGACAAGCTGCTTTTAAGTGGCTTCTTAAACAACATTTGTTATTTTGAAATGGTTTTTTTTGCTGTAGTCAAATGTGTGTAATTTCTTATCTGCAGATTTAATCATTATATATATAAAAATTATATAAATTTATAAATAATAATATATAAAATAATATATAAGAATAATACTTATATAGATATTATTTTATGTAGGTGATGGCTATATATATTATTTGGTTAATGGTTATATTTTATAAGTTAAAGACACCACTGTCTTTTGGCACAGCTTCTGCTAACATCCAACTTAATAAAGCCAAAGTCAGCCTACTGAGCAAACGTTGTCCATATTGGAAGCATTTTAACGCTAGCAGTTAAGAAGAGTTGCTAGTGTACATTAATCACAGATACTGTGTGCTTTCTGGAGCTGGATTATGGTGCAAATGTGTTCTCCCTCCGTCTCCAAAAGCAGCATTTTGTGATCATGTGTTCTGTTTGCAACAAGACTCTTCATGCAAAGCCCAGTGACAGTTCTTTGAGAAGGTAATGCTTATGGGGCCGAAGAAAATTTTGGCAAGCATCTTCGGAACCTCTCTTGATTATCATGTAAGATAAAGGGTGGAGATAGTCTTACAATTTCTAGGTTCTTCCAAAAGGTAAGGGGAAAGGGAGAGCAAAATCTTGAATTTATGAAGCTTCTTAAAACTCCTAAGTATTTTTCATGCTTGTGGTTAATGTCCATGTTAAATCTGTAATCTTGTCACTTAATATAGAGGATATAACTTTGTTCCCAATCTATTATGTCCTTTGATTTTTAAGGGATAGATAAATGTGCATTGTGTATGTGGGTCTTCTAAACCCAGGACTGTCAGTGCTGTCCATCTTACTTGAAAGGGAGCCTGGATGCAGTGTCATTTTATGTAGTCTTTCCATGCTAGCTATGAACTCCTCCACCTTGTCATCCCAGCAAATACAACATTTTAAAATCAAAGGATCAGTAGCATGCCTTTTTTTGTGATTGTACAGATAATGGCAAAGGTGTGGATGGTGAAATGACAAATGCCTCTGAGAACAGCTTTGAAACCGTGGTGACATTTTCTGAAGAAGCAGAATGTGATAATAATCTCAGTGAAAATCTCTGTTCAGCTTCAGGTAAGACTTAGCAACTTAAAACAGTTTGTGGCTGGAATTCTCTGTTTCTTTAGATTCCTGAAGGATGCAGATGCGGTATCCCACAAAGGAAGGTACTGAGGACCTAGTTCAAATCTCTGACTTGATTTAGCTGTCTTCTGTTTTAATGTTTTAAGGATCTCATGCTGGGCATCACGTATGTTGGGGGTTGCCACCTCATTTACCACATTTCTTGTGCAAAGTTGTTCTGCCAGCACATTATCAACAAGGTCTCCAAACACCAGACTGTTGTAGATGCATCTCCTCTGATACAACTAATTCACACATGACCTGATATTAGCCAATTTAGAGAGCTGAATGTGGCTGCAAAGGATCTGTGCAGTGGCTGTCATGTCTCCTATAGCAAATTTTGCTCCACAAGTGGTTTCTAGTTCCTGTTCCATAAGTGCAAACCCTCTAACAAGACCACAATTTAAGAGAGTATTAACTTCAAAAGTCTGTAGAGCAGAAGGCTAAAAGGAATACTGTGCATATATTTGGGGGAGGATAAGCCCTTTTGTTTTATTTCTGAGTTGAAAAAAGACCAGTTGAGCTGAGAGTTGTCAGCCAAGACTTTGAAATTAGTTCATTTTAGGAAACACAGTCAAGTGGTAACAAAAGTATGCCATCAAACCTACACAAAATTCTTGTCTGGTGCGTATGTCCTGTTAAAAGGCTTGTCTGTCAGAGAATGCTCCGTGTAGACTGCAAGGACTCTACCTCTATCCTTTTAAATAGCAACTGTGTGGGGCACAATATATTTTATGCATTTCTGTTGCAATACTCGTCAAAAAAACATGGTTCTCTCCTAGAAGGCATCTATCAGTCTTCACGTGTTTATGAACCAAAGAAGGCTTGGAGCTACCAGACTGAACTTGCACAGCCTGCTATCAATGGGAAAAACACATTGATATGTGCCCCTACAGGTAAGAAAACATGTTTCTTAGAAAAATTCTGTTGGTGGAGAGGCCTATGAAGGATAGAGAAGGGTAATGGTTCAGTCAACCTTTTTCAGCTGTTTATTTAAAAGCAGTCTTCCTTGCAGGACTAGATCCAGATCTAACCTGAAATTAATGACTAAGGGCAGCACAGAGACTGAGCAAGACAGATGTGTCTCTTTGCACTTCAGTGCTTGTATTCAGATTTCTGTGTTCTGACCTCTGCTTTCTCATTCTCTGGTGCGGATTTCTGAGTTAAAATCACTCACTGGTCTTTGCAGATCTTTAAGAAATCTGGACTGCAAGTTGAAGGAAAAATAGGTTGAGTTGCCCTGAGACTCCCCTGTCTTCTGTACTACAATGCCTACAACATCAAAACAGCACAGGGAATTTTTGCAGTAGCTCAGGACTGAATTAAGAAGATGGAAGTTCAGCAGCAAAAGAGACATCGATCAGCTCTTTCTCTCCACCTGTGTTTTCCATGTTGCTAGCCTGATTCTCCCCTGGGCCCTGGAGAAGCAGGTGGGGTAGCAGAGGCAGGGACACAGAAGAGCTCTGGGTGGCCTGCACAGTGACCCTGAATACTGAAGGAAAAGAAATGTGAGGAGCAAGGCTGCATGGGGAAGGATGGAAGCTGAAAGTGCCCAGTGTCTTTACCATAGTCTGATGTGGGACCACACACTAAGAGCAGAAATAGACTCAGTGATTTCAAAGACCTCAAATAAAACTGCAAATGGATTTTCCTTCCCAGTGACTGCTACATGGTCTTTACAGACTGAGACTGTGAGGGAGAAAGGGATGATTACCCACCTGAGTAAGCAGCAAGTGTGTGTTCAAATCTGTCCCCAGAGAGTCTGGAAGTGTAACAGCCCCCTTGTCAGCTCCCCATTGTTACAGGGCATCCAGATGAGACAGGCATCTGGTTGCAAATACACCCTTTCATGCTAGTACTTTACCTTTCATGTTCTTCATTCAAAGGATCTGGAAAAACCTTTGTGGCAATTCTGATTTGTGAACACCATTTCCAAAACATGCCCTTAGGACAAAAGGCGAAAGTTGTCTTTCTTGCAACCAAAGTGCCAGTGTACGAACAACAGAAAACTGTATTCAAGCAGCATTTTGAAAGAAGTGGGTAAGTGTAATTCTACCTGGTGGCTTCCTCTGCAGAAAATAAACAGCCCTCTAGGTCAGCTGTGGCTAGGGCAAAATGTAATGGGTTTACTGGTGACAAGAGTGTTTGGTGTTAACATGAAGATGATGCCTAATGGTAAGAATGGCAAGTTACTGTGGTAGACTTTGTCTGGAGAGTCTGAAGTCTGCTTTTGGAGAGTTTAAGCACTGGTTGTGCAGCATCTATGGAAATGGCCAAAGTATACCTGTGCTTGCCTCTGGAAAAAGGTGAAGTGTGCTCTCTCTTGAGACTCTTTTCAGTCCTGCTTCCAAAGACGAGGCAGTTCCAGGCAGCAGTAGTGGGATTCCTCTTGCCATTCTCAAATGGCAGTCTCTCTCTCTTTTCCAAATGGAAGGACCCAAACTTCTTTGGTTTTTCAACCTCTAGTCAGAAAATGACAGCCCATCTCTCAGATGGGACTGAAAATTGTTTAGGGGCATATTGACAAGCTATAGCTTCTGATTTTGAAGGAACTGATTACTGAACATTCACATATGAATCCTTATAGCTATGCGAAAATGAGGCTGCTGGACAGAAATCAGTCCTGTGCTGGTAGACATATACAGAAAAGGGATGAAGGACAGGATCTCCAAATACAGCTTACATGTGAACTGACAGATGCAGCTTAAATGTACAAATTCATCACCTCTCAAATCTAATATATTCTAGTTAATGGGAGTTGAAAATCCAGTTGTTTACCTTCAGCAGTTTTTTTCTCAGCTTCTGTGAGTCAAACTGCCAGCTCTAACAATTTGACATTTTGAACTTAGTCACTATCCTTCAGGCTTGCTGAAAACTCCATTCTTCTAGCTTTTCTTGCCCTGCAAGACATCCTTTTTCATACCGTATCTTTTGCCTCTTCTTTCTAGATATTCTGTTCAAGGAATTAGTGGTGAAACAGTTGCAAATGTCTCCGTAGAAAAGGTTATACAGGACAGTGACATCATTGTGCTAACACCCCAGATTCTTGTGAATAGCATCGAGGAAGGGATCCTTGGCTCCCTCTCCATCTTCACTCTGATGATATTTGATGAATGCCACAACACTACTGGCAATCACCCTTACAATGTGTTAATGAGTAGATACCTGGAACAAAAATTTGACTCTGCAAGCCAGCTGCCTCAGGTAAGGCCCAGTGTGCCAGTGGTGGAAACATTAAAGAGAAGTATTTTGCAGTGCAGTCAGCAAAGCCCGAAGTCTTGCCTTTTGTGTTAATGCAATTCAAACTCCCATTTAACAATGGCTGCAAATTGAAATGGTAGCATCTGGAATACTTTTTCCCTTTTCTCGGACACCTCCAGGCTGTTTTCCTGTGTTACGTGTTCCCTGCAGCTGCCAAGAAGGACTGATGAAGCATGACAGAGACTGGAGTACTTGAGAGCAAACAGGATTGCTGGGCTGGGAAGAAAGCATGTGCCCCAGAACTTACATCATCTCTTTGTCACCTCTCTGTTGCTGTCTTCTGCAACAATAAAATGGATTTGCTGTTTCTGTGTATGATGAGCACTGACAAATACAGCTGGTTATGGATTTAAGTGGGTGGATAATTTATTATCAGTTTGAATACTCTAAGCTTGAGTGCCTTGGAGAGGGCATGAGTGGGGACAAGGTTTGGCTCTGAAGATTTAGTCCTTGCACTTATGTCTACTTCAGTTGCCTGTTTTGTTTCCTTGTTTTTGAAAACAGTAACAACTTGGCAACGGGTAACAGTGTCTCCTGGGGTTTGTTTGTGACAAAGGAGCAACCACTGCTATTCATGTGTGTGCTCAGATTGTAGGTTTAACTGCTTCTGTTGGAGTTGGTAATGCCAAGAGCACCAAGGAAACGATAGAGCACATCTGTACCCTCTGCTCCTACCTTGACATACAGGCCATATCCACTGTCAGAGAGAACAAACTGGATCTGCAGAGATTTACAAACAAGCCAGAAACACGTAAGCACACTTCCTTTTTATTTTCCTGTGAGATGCGAAGCACCATAATTAAGGCAGCTATACAGTTCCCCTTCGGTCAGGTGAAATTAAAAGCTTAAAACTAAGCTGGAGCTTTGCTTCCTGCTCGTTTGAAAGGAGTTTAAGCATGCACTTCATTGTTGCCCCACAGTAAGACAGTGCCCATTTGGGCAAATTTTCTCTTTGCTGAGATACACAATCTCTGATTTTTATTCAGATCTGCCAGTGAAGATTGAGCGCTGTTTCTTTCTGTGCAGCTATAAATCTCATTAATGATAAACATAATTATGATTGCATAAAGCACCATATGTAGCATTCTTCTGGACAAGAATTTGTTCTGTGCTGCCCAGGGAAATGTTTTACTTACTCAGGCCGCTGACTTCCATTTCTTGTGTCTAGATGTCAGATGGGTTAAAATGCGAGATCAGAATCACTTTGCAGACATTATCTCAGGTCTGATGTCTGAGACAGAGGCGTTGATGAGGAGGATTTACTCAGTGGGTAAGATACTGTAATATGCCTGTAACTGGGATTCAGTCTTTGATTACATCAGTGTGAATCCTTGTGGCTGCTAGAACAGTCACTCTTTTTCCTCTTCCTTTCTCCTCCTTCCTTTTTACTTGCCTTTAACTAATTTTTCCTAAATAAGAAATTACAGGTAGAAGAGTCAACTATTTTCCTGTTATACATGATTAGTTTGATAATTATAAATATTTTTGCATGGATTTCAGCCTGTGTTTCATTCAGCTAAGGATGATGTGGTTTTGACACTGTCAAATAATTTTGAATGTTTAAAGAATCTCAAAGAGAACTACCAAAGAGCTTGCTTTCAAAATGGAGTGAGCTGGATTTCATTGATGAGAGATACCTGTATGTTCTTATTTGGAGAAATGATGATACCTAAATCTGCTTCTGTTAAGGAAAACAAGAAGGGTCTCAGTTATGGTGTTACTCTGGATGTTTTAATTTCTTCCTTTCAGCGACAGTTTACTTTCACTCTTGCTGCTCTGAGATTTCTTCTCATATTTTCTCTGGCCTCTCTGAGTTGCGCTCAGAGTTATTTCTAGGGGTACCCTGACCACCTTTTCTGGTCAGCATTTTGTCCTCTTTTTACCTCTGGGTACCCCTATTTCCACTGTTTACCAGGTGTCCATTATTTGTTATTGAAAAGCATTTAAGGTAATTTTACAGAGGAGCATCTGTGGAACATGAACACCACCAGAGAGAGGATGTGGCTGCCTAAGAAAGGAAACACTTGTCTGTAGGGTTCCAGCCTCAGGAGGTGCAGTGTTGTGAAGGATTGCAGAGAGGAAGATGCATGGCTGTGAGAAAAGAATGGGTCTCACTGTCATGAGACCTAATTCTGCAGCCCTGCAAAAATCAATTGATCTCTTCTGCTTTTGCAGAATTCCTAAGTGCTGCCCAGTAAGTGGCTGTTATCAACAAATTTGAGAGCTACAGGGGGTACAAAGCAGAGACCGATGGATGGCTATGCTCAGGATCAGCCTTGGTCTATCCAGCTCTGAATTAAAGGAGCAGGCTTTTGCAAACTGACTAGGGTGCCTTAAGCCTGTTTACCTCATTTCTGTGCTTTCTAGATTTACAACCACACTGCACTTCCCAGATATTGGAAAGCGAACTATATTCTGGGGCAGGAAGGGAGAATTAAAAAACCCCCACCAAAACAAAAAAACCCTATCCAACCAAAAAAACCCCAAGCCAAAATCCAAGAAACCCCAACAAAGAATAAATACAGTGGGATTTTCAAACTGCAGGCTAAATTAAGCAAACACTTCTGAAGTTTATTTCTGCATCACAGTTCCTCTTGCATGAATGTCATTGGCTTCCCTTCTGTGGACCCTCTGATTACTGAAGTTTGTGAAGCACTCAGACAGAGTATATACATGACAAACAGGTACTGACTAGTTCTGCCTCAAGAACAGGCCCTTGGATAATACACCTTTAAGTACCATGGACCATTTAGCAAATGAATACTTACCTGTGGAGTAGCTGGTAACTCAAGGAGCAATGCACATGCAGTTTCTTGAATACTGTAGGTTTCTTATAGGACAAGTGAGCTCTATTTTTATTCCTAAAGACTCTGCAGATGTGTGTATGTACACAGATCCTCAGCTGAATTGTACTAGGATAATTTTAGCCTAACATGTATACACTGAAACACAGGGAGTGAAGAAGACAGAGCCAGACTCTTCTCAGATGGTTCCCAGAGGCAGGACAAGAGGCAGTGGGCACAAACAGAAATACTCAAACAACAGGAAGAACTTCTTTGCTGTCAGGGTGGTCAAACACTGGAACAGGTTGCCCAGAGAAGTTGTGGAGTCTCTCCTTGGAAGTACTCAGAATCCATTTGGACATGATCCTGAGCGACTGGCTTTAGGTGACCCTGCTTTGAGCAGAGGGTTGGACTAAAGACCTCCACAGGTGCCTTCCAGCCTCTGATTCTGTGATTGTATCATACAGTGTTCTTCTGTATAGGTTTTTTAGACCTAACATTCCTAGAAATGTGTTATCTTCTAGCTAACTGTTCTGGTTATTTGTTAGTCAAGATTTACAAATGTTTGTTTCCTCCTTCTTTACTAGACACTATCTCCCAAATCAACAGGAATGATTTTGGAACACAGAAATATGAACACTGGATAGTTGCCACTCAGAAGAAATGCAGGCTGTTGCAACTGGCAGATAAGGAGAAGGAGAGCAGCATTTGTAGACACCTTTTCATTTGCACTGAACACCTGCGGGTAAGTGTATATCCTCTTTCCTTCCATATAGAGGTGGAGCCATCCTGTTTCTTCTGATACAGGTATGTTCACCTAGGAGCAGGTTTGGAACCAAATAATTTTATTTGATGCAGGCTAAAGCATAGTGTGTAAGAGTTGTGTCTTACTATACTCACTAAGAACAGTATAGTGCAGAAGAGACTTTGTAATGCTTGTGTTGACATGCAAATGGAAGAACAACATAAGTTTGTAATACTTAATCTAGTTAAATTAAATTTGCATTCATACCCTGTCCCACAGAAAATGAGGCTTAAATGTGTATGTCTCTCTTTCTGAGCAGAAATTCAACGATGCTCTTATCATCAGTGAAGATGCCCGCATTGAAGATGCTTTAGCCTACCTAACTGAATTTTTCACAAATGTCAAAAATGGACCATATACAGAGTTAGAGAAGAAACTGACAGCCAAATTTCAAGGTATTTCACACAGTACCTGTGGCAGTGGCAGGTGAGAAGAGGGCTTATGGTAGGATAATCCAAGTGTTTTCTTCAGAGTAAGTGCAGTTGTTTTTCCAGAAGTTTTGTCCGTGTGGGTGCAAATGTAGTGTTAGGGTAGGCAGGAGGGAACTTACTTTCTGGGACTGCAAGCTTTTAGCGCAGGAGCTAAGGAAGTAGTAGTAATTGTAGCTAGATGCTATAGTAGGTTCTTACCTGCTTGACTTGGAGATAAGTCAGTGATGTCCTTAAGAGTGTGCCCCACAAGTAGGGGGATGGTCTACAATCGTGGATGCTGGCATCATTAGATAAGGCAACGTACACTGCTTGATGCACTGCCTAGCCTCCTCTTGCCCAATGCTGCTGGACGAATCCCAAACTTCTGGGAAGAAGCAGGTGGCCCTTCTACCCTTCTGATTAAAAGTTAGAGGTGGCACTGTTCTCTAACTGCTGATTTAGTAGCAGTGTGCTGTAAAACAGCCTGTGATCTGGTGTGTTGCAGTGTTGACTGCAATTTTAAATCACTGGGCTGTCTGGCCTCTGGTGTCAGTTGTTTCCTAAAAAGAAATAGCACTGCTCTTTGCAAGAACTGAGTTTGTTTTGATGCTGTCTTTTGACTCGCAGTATGTCACAGAGGTTCTTCTGTCAGTCTGCTACAAAATGTGAGAGATTCAGAATTCTTTTTTTCTGGGGATTTTGTTGTATTTAACCACTAGCTTTGCATCTGAAAGAATGGTATAGAAAATAAAAATAGATGCTAAAGAGAATGTGGGTGGCTTCGTAGGTTTGGGTGAGAATTCTGGTTTTGGCATTAAAGAAGGTGAATTATTCAAGACACTGCTGTTTTCTTCCAGAGAAAGAACCAGAACTGACTGCCCTTTCAAAAGATGAGTCAAATGAGAATCCTAAGCTGGAAGAGCTTGCTTGCATCCTGGAGGAAGCATACCGCTATAACCCAGACACTCACACTCTTCTCTTTGCTAAGACAAGAGCCTTAGTAGCTGTAAGACATTTCTTTTCAAAGCTCCTAAAATGGGAAGTGAGAAAATAAAATCCCTCATCTATTACCCTTCCCATTTTGATCTGGAAATTGAAAAATATGCATGTATTTGATTTTCCTAAGAAAATAATTATCTTTCTATATCTTCCTAAGCACTGATGCTATGAGACAGGATGAGGGTTTTTTTTTTTCCTTTTTCTAAAAACTACAGTACAGGGGTGGTGCCCTTCATCACTTTTTCTTGCTACGTGTCATAGCTGGTCATTAAGCCATCAGATTTTTACTTTAGGTCTGAAGTAATTTTTAACAAGATGTATTACAATGTTTTTGGCTTTAATGTGGCAGTATTATAAACCAGCATCTCTGCTCTATTACAGACTGCACATCAGGAGGCATTTGTAGGTTTCCCCGAGGATTCCTATAGGCCCAAAGGAGGCCTTTGCCCTAGCATGTTCTTGATCAATAAAAAGGAAAGACTTTGTTGAGCAGATGATCTCTGGACCCTTCTGATGCACTGGTCTATTTCATACTTGCCTAGGATCAAGAATCTAGGCTGCATGATCTTTTTTCTCCCTTCCAATACATTGTTCCCAGAAAAAAATCATGTCTGAATTAACTGTGCTGCTAATCATTAGCTTCAGTAGCTCTTAAACCTTTACTGCAGGGTGTCACAGTCTCTGGCTACTGTAAACAGATTTATCAGCTCAGAGTCCCAATCCCCATTTTATCCTTGGGTATAGACATGCTGGATGAAATGCAAACCAGAAAAATATTAAAGGCAGGCTAAAGTCCAAACTAACAACACTAAGCATTTGCTGGTAACTTTCAATTATAGAGGTAAAAGCCTACTGTAGCTTGGCTGAATTTTGTTCTTACGTAACAGCAGTTTGAAGGTGCTACATTCACTGTGCAGTGAGAAAGTGCAGTTTGTAAATAGCAACTCATTTCCTGTGGATCCCAGAGGTGTAGTATTCAATGATCTGTTGGTTTATAAGAGAAAAAGGCATACTTTTTAGTGGTGAAAGGCTGCTTGCTCTCTAGTCAGTCTTTAAGTTGCAGGGGTGGGAAAAGTGGAAATCACCTGTGGCATGGTTCAATCTGGCATCATGGCTGTGACCCTTGCTTTCTTACCTATTAATAGATGCTCCCTCCTGATGCACAAGTCCCACCTTCTTTTATGCTTTTGCTTCTCAGAAGTATTAATTGTCTAGGCAAGCATGGGCAGGATCTACGTATCTATCCCAAACTAACATTTCATCTGGACAGGGATCTAACTCCCTGATTTGCTTTCCAGGCTTTGAAGAAGTGGATAGAAGCAAACCCTCTACTTAGCTACATAAAGCCAGGTGTGTTGATGGGTCGTGGAAGAAGAGATCAAAAAACAGGTATGCAGATTTGCACTGAGGAATACCAGTTGCTAGACCTATGGTGGCTACACTGCTGAAATTGTTCTACTCTTCCTGTGTTCATCTTCTGTCCTCTTAAACAGAGGAAGGTCATGAAAGTTTGTACTTTGCTTTCTTCCACATCTAGAAGACCTTTAACCAATCCTAAGGAGATGCTTACTTTTTCTGTCCAGAATCTTTGGTTAAAGCAGCAGTAACACTGTCAGTGACCCTTTGCTGCAGGATTCTTTTGCTAGTTCAGAAGAAGTTTAGAAACTGTTTGCTATCGTGGCTTCTTATGATTACTTCTAGTGGTATCTTCCCTGTTCCTTTTACAGATCCCTCTCTTATTTTGTGTGTGGTTTTAAGGTAGAACAGAAGCTATAGCTGAAATGAATTATGCATGGCTTAAGTTAAGAGTTAGCTTGGGCTTAAAATAACTAAGCTGTATAGGTCTCTCTAATAAAGGTCAGCTAGGTGTTGTGTCTGAAATCGTATTTCCCAGGATGACAATTTGTGTGGCACATCAACAGGAATTCCTGCTCAGTGGGTATAGTACGCAGCCAGCTGGATACACAAACTTAAAGTACTTTTCCAGATCAAGAGGACATGCTCATTTTTAATCACTTAAATAAAGAGAAAATGCAGGTATCTTGCTCAAGGAATTCTTAACTCTTCTTAATTTAAGGAAATTAGTGTTTTTTCCTGACACAGTTTCTTGGTACTGTAGGTATGACCCTCCCAATGCAGAAGGGTGTGCTGGATGCATTCAAAACCAACAAAGAGAACAGACTGCTAATTGCTACATCCGTTGCTGATGAAGGCATTGATATTTCTGAGTGCAACCTTGTTGTGCTCTACGAATACTTCGGTAATGTCACCAAAATGATCCAAGTCAGAGGTATGGAATTTCAGAGCTATTATTTTAGAAACCTGTTTTGGCCTAGAAAGGGACAAAAAGTGCTACTGAATTACACTTTGGAAATACTATAGTAATATGTGCATGTCTTGCTGTTATTCCTCTGTGCCCCTGAGTGAAGTCAGATGAATGATGGGACTGGACATGACAAATTTGTTCACAGAACTGAGTCCTTGATGTTGTGTGACTTTTCTTTTGCCATGCAAATTAGCCATGCTGCACAAGGTTATTGAACTGTTGAGGACTGATCCCTCAAGTGGCTAATTATACATATAAGCAGAAGTATGGCTAGAAGAGCTGTAGTCAGAAATAATGCAAATCATTCTGTGACAATTTACAAAAGACTGCTGTAATGGAGTTTCATGCATTGCCATGGCTTCTGAAGACCTTCCCCTGCCCAGTGGCTTATTGCCAACACAGCTACTCATGGGTACCTGAGACCTTCACATCTGCAGATTTGTAACATTCAAGACAAGAAAAAAGGAAACTGTTTCTGTCTTGGCTTGTCTGAAGAAGTCTGTCAAGACTTTGGTCTTGAATCTTGGTGATTTTACAATAAGGCCAGTGGAGGGGAATGAAGACCCACACTAAATACTGCTTTCTGTTTATGACATTCCTAAATGTCATAAAACTGCCTATGTCTTTCAAGGGTGCATCTGCAGTACTTTATCGTATCACCCAAGTAGATTACTTCATAATTTGATGGTAAGTGATCTTAGTCCTCTGCTTTCAGGGTTTGTGTCCCGTGACTTTCTTATTTTTGTCTTAGAATGAAATAATTGGCCCAGAATTCATGTTTATGGGTGAAAGGATAGTGTTTCTTAACAAGCCATGAAAGATGCAAAGAAAATAGGCTGCGTCAGTTTTAAACAACATAAAATCATGATTTTGGGGGAATAGGAGCTCAAAAGCTAATGTGAACACTTTTTCTAACCGAAATACTTCTGAAGTGGTACGAGATCCCTGTAGTTCTTAGTTTGCCTGTGACACAGCAGCAAAAAGCAGGCAGGCAGTAGGCATAGACAGGCGATGAGATGGCACTTGCTCTTGTCTCTTTTCTTGCCATCACCATATTTCCAGTTCCTCAGGTTTTTTGTGATAAGACTTTTTCTTTTTTTAAATAGACACCAATTAGCAGGGCAGAAAACTAGTAAGTAAGACTAAGATGAACCTTTTTCCTCTAGTTTTTTTCCCACAAGAAGACAGCAAGATGCTGTACAATAACTGAAGTGTCAAACATGCCTGAGCTTAACTGAGGCAGGCCACAGAAGCAGTCAATACAGCACTGGCTGGGTGATATCCATGAGGGTGCCTGGAAAGGTGCATCTTGTTCTGGCTTGTGATTGAAAAAGAGCGAGCTGAGAGACTGCTCTTCAGAAGCAGCATTATCTGAACCTGAACATGGGAAACAAAAGCAGCCGCACAGAAGTCCTTTATGCTCTTTTATGGCATAGCTGCCGCTTTTGCACATCTTGTTAAGAGTAACTAAAGAGGATAAATATGTTGCTGTATAGGTCGTGGAAGGGCAAAAGACAGCAAGTGCATCCTTGTGACAAGCAAAACAGAAGTGGTTGAGAATGAGAAACACAACCGTTACAAGGAAGAAATGATGAATGAAGCTATTGAAAAGCTACAGAGTTGGGATGAAACAACATTTGCAAGAAAGGTTTGTACTTCTGTGGAATTTTCATACGCAAATCTACAGGCGTAATCTATATTGGCCTTAATCTACAAGGGCTCTATCTAGGACCAAGTGATAACTTGAGAAAGGTATTCACTGTATTTGGTTTCAGACCAAGGCTAAATCAGCAGAGAAGGGATAGTGTGTACTGCTCGCTTGCAGAATGTCATCTGTACTGTAACTGTAAAAAACTTAGAAGTTGAGGTAGAATTTATGTAAACTTCTCAGCTTAGAAATAAAATATAAACTATTCTGTCCACTGGAAGAAAAATATTACTGTGTCTGGGATAGTGGACAGGGAGATGGGTAACTATAGAGACGGGGGTAATAGGTTCATCCAATTCTTGTTCAGAAGCACTTTATCTTTGCTGCAGGCTGGTAGAAGTGCTTTTCTAAAGTTGTTTGTTGTCACACCAAGTGCTTGTTGATTTCAGAGCAGTGGTTTCTGGGAGATGTCAAGAAACCATTGTCTGAGACATTAACAGGATGACATTTGGGTTTGTACCTGCTCTTCTACTGGTGACTTCTTTTGTACTGCCTACAGTACTGTTAATCTTTGCTTCAAGCAACTTCTGGCAGGTGAACAAGCCTAGTAGAACACCTCAGTACACATTCAGTGCTTTTCATTAACCCTGCTGTGTGCTGTGCACTTACCAGATCAGAAAACATCATGAGGGTAGAAAGAAGTGTTAAGTACTTCTGATGCTGAGGTGACATGTAAGAGGTGTTGCGGCCTAAGTCAATGACAGATTTTTGGCCGGGCAGTTTTCTGCCTGGCGCAGCAGGCATGTTTCCTCTGTAACCACCCCACCTTCCTAGATGCCCTTGCGTAATAGGTATGAGGCTCTGCAAGTGGAATCAAACAATGATGAGGATGATGGTTCATGTAGCTTGGAGGTGTCATCAAGGTTAAACTGGCCTATGCCCTGTGTCAAAAACACTTCCATAAAGAAAAAAAGACAGGTCACTGTCATAGGAGACCCTCTCCTGAGGATAACGGAAAGCCCAATATGCCGACCAGACCCACTTCTTAGGGAAGTCTGCCACCTCCCTGAGGCCCAGGTTAAAGATGTGAAGAGAAAGCTTCCTACCCTGGTATCGCCCTAGTATTATTATTCATTATTGATTTTTCATGTAGGCAATGGTGAAGTTGCAACAAGAAGTCCAAGGGCAATCAAAGAGACTTCAGGGCCTTGGGACAACTGGCTAAGGGATCAGGAGCACAAGTAGTGTTCTCCTCTATCCTTCCAGTTGCAGGCAATGACAAGGAAAGAAAGGAAGACCCAGCAGATCAATACGTGGCTCTGAGCCTGTGTCACCAGCAGAATTTGGGGGTTTTTGATCATGGGTTGGTCTACACAACACCAGGTCTGCTGGCGACAGACAGGGTACACCTGTCTCAAAGGGGGCAAAGGATCTTTGCGCAGGAGTTAGCAGGGTTCATTGAAAGAGATTTAAACTAGATTTTAAGGGGGAAAGGGATAAAACCAGGCTTGCTAGAGATAAGCCTGGTGGTGGCATGCCAATGTTTAAGGGATGCTGTGCTAGCGAGGTCCTTCAGTCTGCCATCTCAGTGGAGGTAGGGGATGGAGATCCACACAGTGGCAAAGAATCAAGGGGTTTTGATGTGTTAGAAACCATGGGAGTGACTGAGAACAGTCACATAGGAACTTGGGCTTCTTCCCCCTAAAAGGTGGCAGGATCAATAGCCCAACTGAAGTGCATCTACACCACTGCACACAGCATGGGCAACAAACAGGAGGACTTGGAAGCCGTTGGGCAGCTGGAAAACTGATAAAATTGCAATCACGGAGGCATGCTGGGATGACCTGCACAACTGGAGTGCTGCAATGGATAGCTATAAACTCTTCAGAAGGGATTGGCAAGGGAGGAGAGATGGTGGGGTAGCCCTCTATGTTAGGGAGTGGTTTGATTGTTTAGAGCTTAATGATGGTGATGAGAGGGTTGAGTTTTTATGGGCAAGAATCAAGGGGAAGGCCAACAAGGCAGAGGTCATGGTGGGAGTCTGTTACAGACTGCCCCACCAGGACGAAGAGGCAGACAAAATACTCTATAAGCAGCTGGAAGTCTCATGATCGCTAGCCCTTGTTCTTGTGGGGGACTTCAACTTGCCAGGTGTCTTTTGAGAATACAATACAGTGGAGAGGAAACAGTCTAGGAGGTTCCTGGAGTGTGTGGAAGATATCCTCCTGACACAGCTGGTGAGTGAGCCAACTAGGGAAGGCACTAGGGAAGATGGTTGGAGGCCATCTTGGGCACAAAGATGATGAAATGATTGATAGCTTTTGATTCTCAGAGAAGTAAGGAAGGGGGTTAGCAGAACTGCCACCTTGGACTTCCAGAAGGTAGACTTTGGCCTGTTTGGGAGACTGGTTGACAGAGTGCCTTGAGACGCCATCCTGAAGGGCAAAGGAGTCCAGGAAGAATGGACATTCTTCAAGGAGGAAATCTTAAAGGCACAGGAGCAGGTCATCCCTATGTGCCAAAAGATGAGCCAGTGGGGAAGAAGACAGTGCTGGCTGAACAGAGAGCTTTGGCTGGAACTTGGGGAAAAAAAGGAGAGTTTATGACCTTTGGAAGAAGGGGCAGGCCACTCAGGAGGACTACAAGGATGTTGTGATGTTATGGAGGGAAAGAATTAGAAGGGTCAAAGCCCAACTAGAACTTAATCTGGCTACTGCTGTAAAAGACAATAAAAAATGTTTCTAAAATACATTAGCAATAAAAGGAGGGCTAAGGAGAATCTCCATCCTTTATTGGATGTGGGGCAGATGCACAGTGACAAAGGCTGAGGTACTTAATGCTTTCTTTGCCTCAGTCTTTAATAGTAAGACCAATTGTTCTCTGGGTACCCAGCCCCCTGAGTTGGAAGACAGGGACAGGGAGCAGCATGAAGCCCACATAATCCAAGGGAAATGGTTAGCAACCTGCCACACCACTTAGACACACACAAGTCTATGAGGCTGGATAGGATCCATCCAAGGGTACTGAGGGAGCTGGCAGAAGCGCTCACCAAGCCACTTGCAATCAATTATCAGCAATCCTGACTAACTGGGGAGGTCCCAGTTGACTGGAGGTTAGCAAGTGCAACACCCATCTACAAGAAGGACTGGAAGGAGGATCCAGGGAACTACAGGCCTGTCAGTCTGACCTTGGTGCCGGGGAAGGTTATGGAGCAGATTGTCTTGAGTGCCATCACACAGCACATACAGGACAATGAGGTGATCAGGCCCAATCAGCATGGGTTTATGAAAGGCAGGTCCTGCTTGACTAACCTGATCTCCTTCTATGACCAAGTGACTCGCTTAGTGGATGAGGGAAAGGCTGTGGCTGTTGCCTACCTGGACTTTAGTGAAGCCTTTCACACTGTTTCCCACAGTGTTTTCCTGGAGAAACTGGCTGCTCATGGCTTGGACAGGTGTACTCTTCACTAGATAAAAAACTGGCTGGGTGGCTGGGCCCAAAGAGTGGTGGTGAATGGAGTTAAATCCAGTTGATGGCCAGTCACAAGTGGTGTTCCCCAGGGCTCAGTATTGGGCCCAGTTCAGTTTAATGTCCCTATCAAAGGTCTGGACGAGGGGATCGAGTGCACCCTCAGTAAGTCTGCAGATGACACCAAGTTGGGTAGGAGCATTGATCTGCTTGAGGGCATGAAGGCTCTACAGAGGAATCTGGACAGGCTGGGTCGATGGGCCAAGGACAATTGGATGAGGTTCAACAAGACTCAGTGCTGGATCCTACTCTTGGGTCACGACAACCCCAGGCAATGCTCCAGGCTTGGGGAAGAGTGGCTGGAAAGCTGCCTGGCAGAAAAGGACCTGGGGGTGTTGGTCAACAGCTGGCTGAATAT